>NW_027136313.1:2174928-2485633 GCF_039906515.1 Pseudorca crassidens | reverse complement strand
CACTGTAATTCACAAACCTGCAGAGTTATAAATGACAGCTATCGTCCAAAAATATACTGAAGTAAGGCTGCCAAGAGGACTTGAAAGCGGGGCAGAATTGCAGGAAACCGATTTCAGGAGGTAGACTGGAATTGCATTGAAAGCATAGGAAAAGAGGCAGAACGTCCACAATGATGCACTTGGCCAAAAAGGGCGTATGCGTTTTTTCCTGAATATATTCAGGAAAAAACGCATACGCCCTTTTTGGCCAACCAAGCAAGCTTGCAAAGGAAATCTGCACTACAATGAAGTCTCACTTCCCCCCGGTCAAAAGGGCCATCTGAAAAAAGTGTAAAATCCAGAAAGGCAGGACAGGCCATGGAGAACTGGGAGCCTTGTTATGCTGATGGGCGGGATGTAAATTGCCAACAGACACTCGGGAGAAGTGTATGGTGTTTCCTGAAACATCTAAAAAACAAAGCAACAGAGCCTAGGGCACTTCCACTTATGGTCCTATAGCTTAGGGAAATTAAAATCAAAAAGACACAGCCACCCCAAAGTTTGGGACGCCTCTGTTTACAAGAACCTCGTTTACCGTACAAGTTCAATATCACAGAAAGTGAAAAATGGATAAAGAAGTTGTGGTACTTACGTACAATGCAGTATCACTCAGCAATGAAATCTATGTCATCAGGTCCGTAGCAGCATAATGAGTGGATTCAGGTACGATGATTCTAACTGAAATAAGTCACACAGAAAAAGAAACATCATAAGATATCACTAATACACGGAATGTAAACTTGGCTACACAGGAACTGAATTCCAAAACAGAACAGGGTCTCAAATTTAGAAAACCAACTTATGCTTGCTTAAGGGGAAAGGTGAGTTGGGGTGCTGCATAACAGCAGAGATTGAAATGAGCACAGATAAAGTTCCTTAAGCCAAATATGGAATAGACAAGAGCTACTCCTTGCTCAACGAAATGGACTCAACACCCCATATAAACGCCTAAGAATGTACCTGACTAGTAAGTATCTTAAAACCTATGGATTGCTATGTCTCCAAAAGAGAATCAAGCGTGTGTACAGGGGCATAAACGCAGCAGTGATAGGATTGGAGAGGTTCGGTGAGCAAATGAAGACCCTTTGAAGTCATATGGCATGGTACCCTTTCCACGGGTCTCAACTCTCCAGGTTTAAGGTATTCTTCCTTCAGCTAAAACATGCATGTGGAACCCAGAGTATGATCAACCGTGTGAACGGGAGACGTGTTCAAATATGTCTCAGTTTTCCTCCCCTGGTACTCGGGTGCAACATTCCAGACGCTTTACTAACACTCTCCCCACTTGGAGAGTCAGCGCCTTTAACCTCCTGTTTGGCCCAGTTTGCAATTTCTGCGGAAGGTGAACAGGAATAGGGAGAACCAATGAGAGACTAGCTGGAGGTGTCTTGACGGGCAAATTTAACTCTCATTTCCCACCAGGAAGAGGAAATAACCAAAGGCTCAGCGTGCCGTGCCGGAACCAGATTAGGGCCTGAAGCCATCCTGTGGTGCTGCGGCCAGCTCAAAAGAAAGCGAATTGAAGAAAGGAACTCAGGGGCACTGTAATTCACAAACCTGCAGACTTATAAATGACAGCTATCGTCCAAAAATATACTGAAGTAAGGCTGCCAAGAGGACTTGAAAGCGGGGCAGAATTGCAGGAAACCGATTTCAGGAGGTAGACTGGAATTGCATTGAAAACATAGGAAAAGAGGCAGAACGTCCACAATGATGCACTTGGCCAAAACGGGCGTATGCGTTTTTTCCTGAATATATTCAGGAAAAAACACATACGCACTTTTTGGCCAACCAAGCAAACTTGCAAGGGAAATCTGCACTACAATGAAGTCTCACTTCCCCCCGGTCAAAAGGGCCATCTGAAAAAAGTGTAAAATCCAGAAAGGCAGGACAGGCCATGGAGAACTGGGAGCCTTGTTATGCTGATGGGCGGGATGTAAATTGCCAACAGACACTTGGGAGAAGTGTATGGTGTTTCCTGAAACATCTAAAAAACAAAGCAACAGAGCCTAGGGCATTTCCACTTATGGTCCTATAGATTAGGGAAATTAAAATCAAAAAGACACAGCCACCCCAAAGTTTGGGACGCCTCTGTTTACAAGAACCTCGTTTACAGTACAAGTTCAACACCGCAGAAAGTGAAAAATGGATAAAGAAGTTGTGGTATTTACTTACAAAGCAATATCACTCAGCAATGAAATCTATGTCATCAGGCCCTTAGCAGCACAATGAGTGGATTCAGGTATGATGATTCTAACTGAAATAAGTCACACAGAAAAAGAATCATCATAAGATATCAGTAATACACGGAATGTAAACTTGGCTACACAGGAACAGAATTACAGAACAGAACAGGGTCTCAAATTTAGAAAACCAACTTATGCTTGCTTAAGGGTAAAGGTGAGTTGGGGTGCTGCATAAAACCAGAGATTGAAATGAGCACAGATAAATTTCCTTAAGCCAAATATGGAATAGAAAAGAGCTACTCCTTGCTCAACGAAATGGACTCAACACCCCATATTAAACGCCTAAGAATGTACCTTACTAGTAAGTATCTTAAAACCTATGGATTGCTATGTCTCCAAAAGAGAATCAAGCATGTGTACAGGGGCATAAACGCAGCAGTGATAGGATTGGAGAGGTTCGGTGAGCAAATGAAGACCCTTTGAAGTCATATTGCATGGTACCCATTCCACGGGTTTCAATTTCCCAGGTTTAAGGTATTCTTCCTTCAGCTAAAACATGCATGTGGAACCTAGAGTATGATCAACCATGTGATCGGGAAACGTGTTCAAATATGTCTCAGTTTTCGTACCCTGGTACTCGGGTGCAACATTCCAGATGCTTTACTAACACTCTCCCAACTTGGAGAGTCAGTCCCTTTAACCTCCTGTTTGGCCCAGTTTGCAATTTCTGTGGAAGATGAACAGGAATAGCGAGAACCAATGAGAGACTAGCTGGAGGTGTCTGGACGGGCAAATTTAACTCTCATTTCCCACCAGGAAGAGGAATTAACCAAAGGCTCATCGTGCCCTGCCGAAACCAGATTAGGGCCTGAAGCCATCCTGCGGTGTTGCGGCCAGGTCACAAGAAAGCGAGTTGAAGAAAGGAGCTCAGGGGCACTGTAATTCACAAACCTGCAGAGTTATAAATGACAGCTATCGTCCAAAAATATACTGAAGTAAGGCTGCCAAGAGGACTTGAAAGCGGGGCAGAATTGCAGGAAACCGATTTCAGGAGGTAGACTGGAATTGCATTGAAAGCATAGGAAAAGAGGCAGAACGTCCACAATGATGCACTTGGCCAAAAAGGGCGTATGCGTTTTTTCCTGAATATATTCAGGAAAAAACGCATACGCCCTTTTTGGCCAACCAAGCAAGCTTGCAAAGGAAATCTGCACTACAATGAAGTCTCACTTCCCCCCGGTCAAAAGGGCCATCTGAAAAAAGTGTAAAATCCAGAAAGGCAGGACAGGCCATGGAGAACTGGGAGCCTTGTTATGCTGATGGGCGGGATGTAAATTGCCAACAGACACTCGGGAGAAGTGTATGGTGTTTCCTGAAACATCTAAAAAACAAAGCAACAGAGCCTAGGGCACTCCCACTTATGGTCCTATAGCTTAGGGAAATTAAAATCAAAAAGACACAGCCACCCCAAAGTTTGGGACGCCTCTGTTTACAAGAACCTCATGTACCGTACAAGTTCAACATCGCAGAAAGTGAAAAATGGATAAAGAAGTTGTGGTATTTACTTACAAAGCAATATCACTCAGCAATGAAATCTATGTCATCAGGCCCTTAGCAGCACAATGAGTGGATTCAGGTATGATGATTCTAACTGAAATAAGTCACACAGAAAAAGAAACATCATAAGATATCAGTAATACACGGAATGTAAACTTGGCTACACAGGAACAGAATTACAGAACAGAACAGGGTCTCAAATTTAGAAAACCAACTTATGCTTGCTTAAGGGTAAAGGTGAGTTGGGGTGCTGCATAAAACCAGAGATCGAAATGAGCACAGATAAAGTTCCTTAAGCCAAATATGGAATAGACAAGAGCTACTCCTTGCTCAGCGAAATGGACTCAACACCCCATATTAAACGCCTAAGAATGTACCTGACTAGTAAGTATCTTAAAACCTATGGATTGCTATGTCTCCGAAAGAGAATCAACCATGTGTACAGGGGCATAAACGCAGCAGTGATAGGATTGGAGAGGTTCGGTGAGCAAATGAAGACCCTTTGAAGTCATATTGCATGGTACCCATTCCACGGGTTTCAACTACCCAGGTTTAAGGTATTCTACCTTCAGCTAAAACATGCATGTGGAAACTAGAGTATGATCAACCATGTGATCGGGAAACGTGTTCAAATATGTCTCAGTTTTCGTACCCTGGTACTCGGGTGCAACATTCCAGACGCTTTACTAACACCCTCCCGACTTGGAGAGTCAGTCCCTTTAACCTCCTGTTTGGCCCAGTTTGCAATTTCTGTGGAAGATGAACAGGAATAGTGAGAACCAATGAGAGACTAGCTGGAGGTGTCTGGACGGGCAAATTTAACTCTCATTTCCCACCAGGAAGAGGAATTAACCAAAGGCTCAGCTTGCCGTGCCGGAACCAGATTAGGGCCTGAAGCCATCCTGCGGTGTTGCGGCCAGCTCAACAGAAAGCGAGTTGAAGAAAGGAGCTCAGGGGCACTGTAATTCACAATCCTGCAGAGTTATAAATGACAGCTATCGTCCAAAAATATACTGAAGTAAGGCTGCCAAGAGGACTTGAAAGCGGGGCAGAATTGCAGGAAACCGATTTCAGGAGGTAGACTGGAATTGCATTGAAAGCATAGGAAAAGAGGCAGAACGTCCACAATGATGCACTTGGCCAAAAAGGGCGTATGCGTTTTTTCCTGAATATATTCAGGAAAAAACGCATACGCCCTTTTTGGCCAACCAAGCAAGCTTGCAAAGGAAATCTGCACTACAATGAAGTCTCACTTCCCCCCGGTCAAAAGGGCCATCTGAAAAAAGTGTAAAATCCAGAAAGGCAGGACAGGCCATGGAGAACTGGGAGCCTTGTTATGCTGATGGGCGGGATGTAAATTGCCAACAGACACTCGGGAGAAGTGTATGGTGTTTCCTGAAACATCTAAAAAACAAAGCAACAGAGCCTAGGGCACTTCCACTTATGGTCCTATAGATTAGGGAAATTAAAATCAAAAAGACACAGCCACCCCAAAGTTTGGGACGCCTCTGTTTACAAGAACCTCATTTACAGTACAAGCTCAATATCACAGAAAGTGAAAAATGGATAAAGAACTTGTGGTACTTACGTACAATGCAGTATCACTCAGCAATGAAATCTATGTCATCAGGCCCGTAGAAGCATAATGAGTGGATTCAGGGACGATGATTCTAACTGAAATAAGTCACACAGAAAAAGAAACATCATAAGATATCACTAATACACGGAATGTAAACTTGGCTACACAGGAACTGAATTCCAAAACAGAACAGGGTCTCAAATTTAGAAAACCAACTTATGCTTGCTTAAGGGTAAAGGTGAGTTGGGGTGCTGCATAAAACCAGAGATTGAAATGAGCACAGATAAATTTCCTTAAGCCAAATATGGAATAGAAAAGAGCTACTCCTTGCTCAACGAAATGGACTCAACACCCCATATAAAACGCCTAAGAATGTACCTTACTAGTAAGTATCTTAAAACCTATGGATTGCTATGTCTCCAAAAGAGAATCAAGCATGTGGACAGGGGCATAAACGCAGCAGTGATAGGATTGGAGAGGTTCGGTGAGCAAATGAAGACCCTTTGAAGTCATATTGCATGGTACCCATTCCACGGGTTTCAATTTCCCAGGTTTAAGGTATTCTTCCTTCAGCTAAAACATGCATGTGGAACCTAGAGTATGATCAACCATGTGATCGGGAAACCTGTTCAAATATGTCTCAGTTTTCGTACCCTGGTACTCGGGTGCAACATTCCAGATGCTTTACTAACACTCTCCCAACTTGGAGAGTCAGTCCCTTTAACCTCCTGTTTGGCCCAGTTTGCAATTTCTGTGGAAGATGAACAGGAATAGCGAGAACCAATGAGAGACTAGCTGGAGGTGTCTGGACGGGCAAATTTAACTCTCATTTCCCACCAGGAAGAGGAATTAACCAAAGGCTCATCGTGCCCTGCCGAAACCAGATTAGGGCCTGAAGCCATCCTGCGGTGTTGCGGCCAGGTCACAAGAAAGCGAGTTGAAGAAAGGAGCTCAGGGGCACTGTAATTCACAAACCTGCAGAGTTATAAATGACAGCTATCGTCCAAAAATATACTGAAGTAAGGCTGCCAAGAGGACTTGAATGCGGGGCAGAATTGCAGGAAACCGATTTCAGGAGGTAGACTGGAATTGCATTGAAAGCATAGGAAAAGAGGCAGAACGTCCACAATGATGCACTTGGCCAAAAAGGGCGTATGCGTTTTTTCCTGAATATATTCAGGAAAAAACGCATACGCCCTTTTTGGCCAACCAAGCAAGCTTGCAAAGGAAATCTGCACTACAATGAAGTCTCACTTCCCCCCGGTCAAAAGGGCCATCTGAAAAAAGTGTAAAATCCAGAAAGGCAGGACAGGCCATGGAGAACTGGGAGCCTTGTTATGCTGATGGGCGGGATGTAAATTGCCAACAGACACTCGGGAGAAGTGTATGGTGTTTCCTGAAACATCTAAAAAACAAAGCAACAGAGCCTAGGGCACTCCCACTTATGGTCCTATAGCTTAGGGAAATTAAAATCAAAAAGACACAGCCACCCCAAAGTTTGGGACGCCTCTGTTTACAAGAACCTCATGTACCGTACAAGTTCAACATCGCAGAAAGTGAAAAATGGATAAAGAAGTTGTGGTATTTACTTACAAAGCAATATCACTCAGCAATGAAATCTATGTCATCAGGCCCTTAGCAGCACAATGAGTGGATTCAGGTATGATGATTCTAACTGAAATAAGTCACACAGAAAAAGAAACATCATAAGATATCAGTAATACACGGAATGTAAACTTGGCTACACAGGAACAGAATTACAGAACAGAACAGGGTCTCAAATTTAGAAAACCAACTTATGCTTGCTTAAGGGTAAAGGTGAGTTGGGGTGCTGCATAAAACCAGAGATCGAAATGAGCACAGATAAAGTTCCTTAAGCCAAATATGGAATAGACAAGAGCTACTCCTTGCTCAGCGAAATGGACTCAACACCCCATATTAAACGCCTAAGAATGTACCTGACTAGTAAGTATCTTAAAACCTATGGATTGCTATGTCTCCGAAAGAGAATCAAGCATGTGTACAGGGGCATAAACGCAGCAGTGATAGGATTGGAGAGGTTCGGTGAGCAAATGAAGACCCTTTGAAGTCATATTGCATGGTACCCATTCCACGGGTTTCAACTACCCAGGTTTAAGGTATTCTACCTTCAGCTAAAACATGCATGTGGAAACTAGAGTATGATCAACCATGTGATCGGGAAACGTGTTCAAATATGTCTCAGTTTTCGTACCCTGGTACTCGGGTGCAACATTCCAGACGCTTTACTAACACCCTCCCGACTTGGAGAGTCAGTCCCTTTAACCTCCTGTTTGGCCCAGTTTGCAATTTCTGTGGAAGATGAACAGGAATAGCGAGAACCAATGAGAGACTAGCTGGAGGTGTCTGGACGGGCAAATTTAACTCTCATTTCCCACCAGGAAGAGGAATTAACCAAAGGCTCAGCTTGCCGTGCCGGAACCAGATTAGGGCCTGAAGCCATCCTGCGGTGTTGCGGCCAGCTCAACAGAAAGCGAGTTGAAGAAAGGAGCTCAGGGGCACTGTAATTCACAAAACTGCAGAGTTATAAATGACAGCTATCGTCCAAAAATATACTGAAGTAAGGCTGCCAAGAGGACTTGAAAGCGGGGCAGAATTGCAGGAAACCGATTTCAGGAGGTAGACTGGAATTGCATTGAAAGCATAGGAAAAGAGGCAGAACGTCCACAATGATGCACTTGGCCAAAAAGGGCGTATGCGTTTTTTCCTGAATATATTCAGGAAAAAACGCATACGCCCTTTTTGGCCAACCAAGCAAGCTTGCAAAGGAAATCTGCACTACAATGAAGTCTCACTTCCCCCCGGTCAAAAGGGCCATCTGAAAAAAGTGTAAAATCCAGAAAGGCAGGACAGGCCATGGAGAACTGGGAGCCTTTTTATGCTGATGGGAGGGATGTAAATTGCCAACAGACACTCGGGAGAAGTGTATGGTGTTTCCTGAAACATCTAAAAAACAAAGCAACAGAGCCTAGGGAACTTCCACTTATGGTCCTATAGATTAGGGAAATTAAAATCAAAAAGACACAGCCACCCCAAAGTTTGGGACGCCTCTGTTTACAAGAACCTCATTTACAGTACAAGCTCAATATCACAGAAAGTGAAAAATGGATAAAGAACTTGTGGTACTTACGTACAATGCAGTATCACTCAGCAATGAAATCTATGTCATCAGGCCCGTAGAAGCATAATGAGTGGATTCAGGGACGATGATTCTAACTGAAATAAGTCACACAGAAAAAGAAACATCATAAGATATCACTAATACACGGAATGTAAACTTGGCTACACAGGAACTGAATTCCAAAACAGAACAGGGTCTCAAATTTAGAAAACCAACTTATGCTTGCTTAAGGGTAAAGGTGAGTTGGGGTGCTGCATAAAACCAGAGATTGAAATGAGCACAGATAAAGTTCCTTAAGCCAAATATGGAATAGACAAGAGCTACTCCTTGCTCAACGAAATGGACTCAACACCCCATATAAAACGCCTAAGAATGTACCTGACTAGTAAGTATCTTAAAACCTATGGATTACTAGGTCTCCAAAAGAGAATCAAGCGTGTGTACAGGGGCATAAACGCAGCAGTGATAGGATTGGAGAGGTTCGGTGAGCAAATGAAGACCCTTTGAAGTCATATTGCATGGTACCCATTCCACGGGTCTCAACTCTCCAGGTTTAAGGTATTCTTCCTTCAGCTAAAACATGCATGTGGAACCCAGAGTATGATCAACCGTGTGAATGGGAGACGTGTTCAAATATGTCTCAGTTTTGGTCCCCTGGTACTCGGGTGCAACATTCCAGACGCTTTACTAACACTCTCCCCACTTGGAGAGTCAGCGCCTTTAACCTCCTGTTTGGCCCAGTTTGCAATTTCTGTGGAAGATGAACAGGAATAGGGAGAACCAATGAGAGACTAGCTGGAGGTGTCTGGACGGGCAAATTTAACTCTCATTTCCCACCAGGAAGAGGAAATAACCAAAGGCTCAGCGTGCCGTGCCGGAACCAGATTAGGGCCTGAAGCCATCCTGCGGTGTTGCGGCCAGGTCACAAGAAAGCGAGTTGAAGAAAGGAGCTCAGGGGCACTGTAATTCACAAAACTGCAGAGTTATAAATGACAGCTATCGTCCAAAAATATACTGAAGTAAGGCTGCCAAGAGGACTTGAAAGCGGGGCAGAATTGCAGGAAACCGATTTCAGGAGGTAGACTGGAATTGCATTGAAAGCATAGGAAAAGAGGCAGAACGTCCACAATGATGCACTTGGCCAAAAAGGGCGTATGCGTTTTTTCCTGAATATATTCAGGAAAAAACGCATACGCCCTTTTTGGCCAACCAAGCAAGCTTGCAAAGGAAATCTGCACTACAATGAAGTCTCACTTCCCCCCGGTCAAAAGGGCCATCTGAAAAAAGTGTAAAATCCAGAAAGGCAGGACAGGCCATGGAGAACTGGGAGCCTTGTTATGCTGATGGGCGGGATGTAAATTGCCAACAGACACTCGGGAGAAGTGTATGGTGTTTCCTGAAACATCTAAAAAACAAAGCAACAGAGCCTAGGGCACTCCCACTTATGGTCCTATAGCTTAGGGAAATTAAAATCAAAAAGACACAGCCACCCCAAAGTTTGGGACGCCTCTGTTTACAAGAACCTCATGTACCGTACAAGTTCAACATCGCAGAAAGTGAAAAATGGATAAAGAAGTTGTGGTATTTACTTACAAAGCAATATCACTCAGCAATGAAATCTATGTCATCAGGCCCTTAGCAGCACAATGAGTGGATTCAGGTATGATGATTCTAACTGAAATAAGTCACACAGAAAAAGAAACATCATAAGATATCAGTAATACACGGAATGTAAACTTGGCTACACAGGAACAGAATTACAGAACAGAACAGGGTCTCAAATTTAGAAAACCAACTTATGCTTGCTTAAGGGTAAAGGTGAGTTGGGGTGCTGCATAAAACCAGAGATCGAAATGAGCACAGATAAAGTTCCTTAAGCCAAATATGGAATAGACAAGAGCTACTCCTTGCTCAGCGAAATGGACTCAACACCCCATATTAAACGCCTAAGAATGTACCTGACTAGTAAGTATCTTAAAACCTATGGATTGCTATGTCTCCGAAAGAGAATCAAGCATGTGTACAGGGGCATAAACGCAGCAGTGATAGGATTGGAGAGGTTCGGTGAGCAAATGAAGACCCTTTGAAGTCATATTGCATGGTACCCATTCCACGGGTTTCAACTACCCAGGTTTAAGGTATTCTACCTTCAGCTAAAACATGCATGTGGAAACTAGAGTATGATCAACCATGTGATCGGGAAACGTGTTCAAATATGTCTCAGTTTTCGTACCCTGGTACTCGGGTGCAACATTCCAGACGCTTTACTAACACCCTCCCGACTTGGAGAGTCAGTCCCTTTAACCTCCTGTTTGGCCCAGTTTGCAATTTCTGTGGAAGATGAACAGGAATAGCGAGAACCAATGAGAGACTAGCTGGAGGTGTCTGGACGGGCAAATTTAACTCTCATTTCCCACCAGGAAGAGGAATTAACCAAAGGCTCAGCTTGCCATGCCGGAACCAGATTAGGGCCTGAAGCCATCCTGCGGTGTTGCGGCCAGCTCAACAGAAAGCGAGTTGAAGAAAGGAGCTCAGGGGCACTGTAATTCACAAAACTGCAGAGTTATAAATGACAGCTATCGTCCAAAAATATACTGAAGTAAGGCTGCCAAGAGGACTTGAAAGCGGGGCAGAATTGCAGGAAACCGATTTCAGGAGGTAGACTGGAATTGCATTGAAAGCATAGGAAAAGAGGCAGAACGTCCACAATGATGCACTTGGCCAAAAAGGGCGTATGCGTTTTTTCCTGAATATATTCAGGAAAAAACGCATACGCCCTTTGTGGCCAACCAAGCAAGCTTGCAAAGGAAATCTGCACTACAATGAAGTCTCACTTCCCCCCGGTCAAAAGGGCCATCTGAAAAAAGTGTAAAATCCAGAAAGGCAGGACAGGCCATGGAGAACTGGGAGCCTTTTTATGCTGATGGGAGGGATGTAAATTGCCAACAGCCACTCGGGAGAAGTGTATGGTGTTTCCTGAAACATCTAAAAAACAAAGCAACAGAGCCTAGGGCACTTCCACTTATGGTCCTATAGCTTAGGGAAATTAAAATCAAAAAGACACAGCCACCCCAAAGTTTGGGACGCCTCTGTTTACAAGAACCTCATTTACAGTACAAGCTCAATATCACAGAAAGTGAAAAATGGATAAAGAACTTGTGGTACTTACGTACAATGCAGTATCACTCAGCAATGAAATCTATGTCATCAGGCCCGTAGAAGCATAATGAGTGGATTCAGGGACGATGATTCTAACTGAAATAAGTCACACAGAAAAAGAAACATCATAAGATATCACTAATACACGGAATGTAAACTTGGCTACACAGGAACTGAATTCCAAAACAGAACAGGGTCTCAAATTTAGAAAACCAACTTATGCTTGCTTAAGGGTAAAGGTGAGTTGGGGTGCTGCATAAAACCAGAGATTGAAATGAGCACAGATAAAGTTCCTTAAGCCAAATATGGAATAGACAAGAGCTACTCCTTGCTCAACGAAATGGACTCAACACCCCATATAAAACGCCTAAGAATGTACCTGACTAGTAAGTATCTTAAAACCTATGGATTGCTAGGTCTCCAAAAGAGAATCAAGCGTGTGTACAGGGGCATAAACGCAGCAGTGATAGGATTGGAGAGGTTCGGTGAGCAAATGAAGACCCTTTGAAGTCATATTGCATGGTACCCATTCCACGGGTCTCAACTCTCCAGGTTTAAGGTATTCTTCCTTCAGCTAAAACATGCATGTGGAACCCAGAGTATGATCAACCGTGTGAACGGGAGACGTGTTCAAATATGTCTCAGTTTTCCTCCCCTGGTACTCGGGTGCAACATTCCAGACGCTTTACTAACACCCTCCCGACTTGGAGAGTCAGTCCCTTTAACCTCCTGTTTGGCCCAGTTTGCAATTTCTGTGGAAGATGAACAGGAATAGCGAGAACCAATGAGAGACTAGCTGGAGGTGTCTGGACGGGCAAATTTAACTCTCATTTCCCACCAGGAAGAGGAATTAACCAAAGGCTCAGCGTGCCGTGCCGGAACCAGATTAGGGCCTGAAGCCATCCTGCGGTGTTGCGGCCAGCTCAACAGAAAGCGAGTTGAAGAAAGGAGCTCAGGGGCACTGTAACTCACAAACCTGCAGAGTTATAAATGACAGCTATCGTCCAAAGATATACTGAAGTAAGGCTGCCAAGAGGACTTGAAAGCGGGGCAGAATTGCAGGAAACCGATTTCAGGAGGTAGACTGGAATTGCATTGAAAGCATAGGAAAAGAGGCAGAACGTCCACAATGATGCACTTGGCCAAAAAGGGCGTATGCGTTTTTTCCTGAATATATTCAGGAAAAAACGCATACGCCCTTTTTGGCCAACCAAGCAAGCTTGCAAAGGAAATCTGCACTACAATAAAGTCTCACTTCCCCCCGGTCAAAAGGGCCATCTGAAAAAAGTGTAAAATCCAGAAAGGCAGGACAGGCCATGGAGAACTGGGAGCCTTTTTATGCTGATGGGCGGGATGTAAATTGCCAACAGACACTGGGGAGAAATGTATGGTGTTTCCTGAAACATCTAAAAAACAAAGCAACAGAGCCTAGGGCACTTCCACTTATGGTCCTATAGATTAGGGAAATTAAAATCAAAAAGACACAGCCACCCCAAAGTTTGGGACGCCTCTGTTTACAAGAACCTCGTTTACAGTACAAGTTCAACATCGCAGAAAGTGAAAAATGGATAAAGAAGTTGTGGTACTTACTTACAAAGCAATATCACTCAGCAATGAAATCTATGTCATCAGGCCCTTAGCAGCACAATGAGTGGATTCAGGTATGATGATTCTAACTGAAATAAGTCACACAGAAAAAGAAACATCATAAGATATCACTAATACACGGAATGTAAACTTGGCTACACAGGAACTGAATTCCAAAACAGAACAGGGTCTCAAATTTAGAAAACCAACTTATGCTTGCTTAAGGGTAAAGGTGAGTTGGGGTGCTGCATAAAACCAGAGATTGAAATGAGCACAGATAAATTTCCTTAAGCCAAATATGGAATAGAAAAGAGCTACTCCTTGCTCAACGAAATGGACTCAACACCCCATATTAAACGCCTAAGAATGTACCTTACTAGTAAGTATCTTAAAACCTATGGATTGCTATGTCTCCAAAAGAGAATCAAGCATGTGTACAGGGGCATAAACGCAGCAGTGATAGGATTGGAGAGGTTCGGTGAGCAAATGAAGACCCTTTGAAGTCATATTGCATGGTACCCATTCCACGGGTTTCAATTTCCCAGGTTTAAGGTATTCTTCCTTCAGCTAAAACATGCATGTGGAACCTAGAGTATGATCAACCATGTGATCGGGAAACCTGTTCAAATATGTCTCAGTTTTCGTACCCTGGTACTCGGGTGCAACATTCCAGATGCTTTACTAACACTCTCCCAACTTGGAGAGTCAGTCCCTTTAACCTCCTGTTTGGCCCAGTTTGCAATTTCTGTGGAAGATGAACAGGAATAGCGAGAACCAATGAGAGACTAGCTGGAGGTGTCTGGACGGGCAAATTTAACTCTCATTTCCCACCAGGAAGAGGAATTAACCAAAGGCTCATCGTGCCCTGCCGAAACCAGATTAGGGCCTGAAGCCATCCTGCGGTGTTGCGGCCAGGTCACAAGAAAGCGAGTTGAAGAAAGGAGCTCAGGGGCACTGTAATTCACAAACCTGCAGAGTTATAAATGACAGCTATCGTCCAAAAATATACTGAAGTAAGGCTGCCAAGAGGACTTGAAAGCGGGGCAGAATTGCAGGAAACCGATTTCAGGAGGTAGACTGGAATTGCATTGAAAGCATAGGAAAAGAGGCAGAACGTCCACAATGATGCACTTGGCCAAAAAGGGCGTATGCGTTTTTTCCTGAATATATTCAGGAAAAAACGCATACGCCCTTTTTGGCCAACCAAGCAAGCTTGCAAAGGAAATCTGCACTACAATGAAGTCTCACTTCCCCCCGGTCAAAAGGGCCATCTGAAAAAAGTGTAAAATCCAGAAAGGCAGGACAGGCCATGGAGAACTGGGAGCCTTGTTATGCTGATGGGCGGGATGTAAATTGCCAACAGACACTCGGGAGAAGTGTATGGTGTTTCCTGAAACATCTAAAAAACAAAGCAACAGAGCCTAGGGCACTCCCACTTATGGTCCTATAGCTTAGGGAAATTAAAATCAAAAAGACACAGCCACCCCAAAGTTTGGGACGCCTCTGTTTACAAGAACCTCATGTACCGTACAAGTTCAACATCGCAGAAAGTGAAAAATGGATAAAGAAGTTGTGGTATTTACTTACAAAGCAATATCACTCAGCAATGAAATCTATGTCATCAGGCCCTTAGCAGCACAATGAGTGGATTCAGGTATGATGATTCTAACTGAAATAAGTCACACAGAAAAAGAAACATCATAAGATATCAGTAATACACGGAATGTAAACTTGGCTACACAGGAACAGAATTACAGAACAGAACAGGGTCTCAAATTTAGAAAACCAACTTATGCTTGCTTAAGGGTAAAGGTGAGTTGGGGTGCTGCATAAAACCAGAGATCGAAATGAGCACAGATAAAGTTCCTTAAGCCAAATATGGAATAGACAAGAGCTACTCCTTGCTCAGCGAAATGGACTCAACACCCCATATTAAACGCCTAAGAATGTACCTGACTAGTAAGTATCTTAAAACCTATGGATTGCTATGTCTCCGAAAGAGAATCAACCATGTGTACAGGGGCATAAACGCAGCAGTGATAGGATTGGAGAGGTTCGGTGAGCAAATGAAGACCCTTTGAAGTCATATTGCATGGTACCCATTCCACGGGTTTCAACTACCCAGGTTTAAGGTATTCTACCTTCAGCTAAAACATGCATGTGGAAACTACAGTATGATCAACCATGTGATCGGGAAACGTGTTCAAATATGTCTCAGTTTTCGTACCCTGGTACTCGGGTGCAACATTCCAGACGCTTTACTAACACCCTCCCGACTTGGAGAGTCAGTCCCTTTAACCTCCTGTTTGGCCCAGTTTGCAATTTCTGTGGAAGATGAACAGGAATAGCGAGAACCAATGAGAGACTAGCTGGAGGTGTCTGGACGGGCAAATTTAACTCTCATTTCCCACCAGGAAGAGGAATTAACCAAAGGCTCAGCTTGCCGTGCCGGAACCAGATTAGGGCCTGAAGCCATCCTGCGGTGTTGCGGCCAGCTCAACAGAAAGCGAGTTGAAGAAAGGAGCTCAGGGGCACTGTAATTCACAATCCTGCAGAGTTATAAATGACAGCTATCGTCCAAAAATATACTGAAGTAAGGCTGCCAAGAGGACTTGAAAGCGGGGCAGAATTGCAGGAAACCGATTTCAGGAGGTAGACTGGAATTGCATTGAAAGCATAGGAAAAGAGGCAGAACGTCCACAATGATGCACTTGGCCAAAAAGGGCGTATGCGTTTTTTCCTGAATATATTCAGGAAAAAACGCATACGCCCTTTTTGGCCAACCAAGCAAGCTTGCAAAGGAAATCTGCACTACAATGAAGTCTCACTTCCCCCCGGTCAAAAGGGCCATCTGAAAAAAGTGTAAAATCCAGAAAGGCAGGACAGGCCATGGAGAACTGGGAGCCTTTTTATGCTGATGGGAGGGATGTAAATTGCCAACAGCCACTCGGGAGAAGTGTATGGTGTTTCCTGAAACATCTAAAAAACAAAGCAACAGAGCCTAGGGCACTTCCACTTATGGTCCTATAGATTAGGGAAATTAAAATCAAAAAGACACAGCCACCCCAAAGTTTGGGACGCCTCTGTTTACAAGAACCTCATTTACAGTACAAGCTCAATATCACAGAAAGTGAAAAATGGATAAAGAACTTGTGGTACTTACGTACAATGCAGTATCACTCAGCAATGAAATCTATGTCATCAGGCCCGTAGAAGCATAATGAGTGGATTCAGGGATGATGATTCTAACTGAAATAAGTCACACAGAAAAAGAAACATCATAAGATATCACTAATACACGGAATGTAAACTTGGCTACACAGGAACTGAATTCCAAAACAGAACAGGGTCTCAAATTTAGAAAACCAACTTATGCTTGCTTAAGGGTAAAGGTGAGTTGGGGTGCTGCATAAAACCAGAGATTGAAATGAGCACAGATAAATTTCCTTAAGCCAAATATGGAATAGAAAAGAGCTACTCCTTGCTCAACGAAATGGACTCAACACCCCATATAAAACGCCTAAGAATGTACCTTACTAGTAAGTATCTTAAAACCTATGGATTGCTATGTCTCCAAAAGAGAATCAAGCATGTGGACAGGGGCATAAACGCAGCAGTGATAGGATTGGAGAGGTTCGGTGAGCAAATGAAGACCCTTTGAAGTCATATTGCATGGTACCCATTCCACGGGTTTCAATTTCCCAGGTTTAAGGTATTCTTCCTTCAGCTAAAACATGCATGTGGAACCTAGAGTATGATCAACCATGTGATCGGGAAACCTGTTCAAATATGTCTCAGTTTTCGTACCCTGGTACTCGGGTGCAACATTCCAGATGCTTTACTAACACTCTCCCAACTTGGAGAGTCAGTCCCTTTAACCTCCTGTTTGGCCCAGTTTGCAATTTCTGTGGAAGATGAACAGGAATAGGGAGAACCAATGAGAGACTAGCTGGAGGTGTCTGGACGGGCAAATTTAACTCTCATTTCCCACCAGGAAGAGGAATTAACCAAAGGCTCATCGTGCCCTGCCGAAACCAGATTAGGGCCTGAAGTCATCCTGCGGTGTTGCGGCCAGGTCACAAGAAAGCGAGTTGAAGAAAGGAGCTCAGGGGCACTGTAATTCACAAACCTGCAGAGTTATAAATGACAGCTATCGTCCAAAAATATACTGAAGTAAGGCTGCCAAGAGGACTTGAATGCGGGGCAGAATTGCAGGAAACCGATTTCAGGAGGTAGACTGGAATTGCATTGAAAGCATAGGAAAAGAGGCAGAACGTCCACAATGATGCACTTGGCCAAAAAGGGCGTATGCGTTTTTTCCTGAATATATTCAGGAAAAAACGCATACGCCCTTTTTGGCCAACCAAGCAAGCTTGCAAAGGAAATCTGCACTACAATGAAGTCTCACTTCCCCCCGGTCAAAAGGGCCATCTGAAAAAAGTGTAAAATCCAGAAAGGCAGGACAGGCCATGGAGAACTGGGAGCCTTGTTATGCTGATGGGCGGGATGTAAATTGCCAACAGACACTCGGGAGAAGTGTATGGTGTTTCCTGAAACATCTAAAAAACAAAGCAACAGAGCCTAGGGCACTCCCACTTATGGTCCTATAGCTTAGGGAAATTAAAATCAAAAAGACACAGCCACCCCAAAGTTTGGGACGCCTCTGTTTACAAGAACCTCATGTACCGTACAAGTTCAACATCGCAGAAAGTGAAAAATGGATAAAGAAGTTGTGGTATTTACTTACAAAGCAATATCACTCAGCAATGAAATCTATGTCATCAGGCCCTTAGCAGCACAATGAGTGGATTCAGGTATGATGATTCTAACTGAAATAAGTCACACAGAAAAAGAAACATCATAAGATATCAGTAATACACGGAATGTAAACTTGGCTACACAGGAACAGAATTACAGAACAGAACAGGGTCTCAAATTTAGAAAACCAACTTATGCTTGCTTAAGGGTAAAGGTGAGTTGGGGTGCTGCATAAAACCAGAGATCGAAATGAGCACAGATAAAGTTCCTTAAGCCAAATATGGAATAGACAAGAGCTACTCCTTGCTCAGCGAAATGGACTCAACACCCCATATTAAACGCCTAAGAATGTACCTGACTAGTAAGTATCTTAAAACCTATGGATTGCTATGTCTCCGAAAGAGAATCAAGCATGTGTACAGGGGCATAAACGCAGCAGTGATAGGATTGGAGAGGTTCGGTGAGCAAATGAAGACCCTTTGAAGTCATATTGCATGGTACCCATTCCACGGGTTTCAACTACCCAGGTTTAAGGTATTCTACCTTCAGCTAAAACATGCATGTGGAAACTAGAGTATGATCAACCATGTGATCGGGAAACGTGTTCAAATATGTCTCAGTTTTCGTACCCTGGTACTCGGGTGCAACATTCCAGACGCTTTACTAACACCCTCCCGACTTGGAGAGTCAGTCCCTTTAACCTCCTGTTTGGCCCAGTTTGCAATTTCTGTGGAAGATGAACAGGAATAGCGAGAACCAATGAGAGACTAGCTGGAGGTGTCTGGACGGGCAAATTTAACTCTCATTTCCCACCAGGAAGAGGAATTAACCAAAGGCTCAGCTTGCCGTGCCGGAACCAGATTAGGGCCTGAAGCCATCCTGCGGTGTTGCGGCCAGCTCAACAGAAAGCGAGTTGAAGAAAGGAGCTCAGGGGCACTGTAATTCACAAAACTGCAGAGTTATAAATGACAGCTATCGTCCAAAAATATACTGAAGTAAGGCTGCCAAGAGGACTTGAAAGCGGGGCAGAATTGCAGGAAACCGATTTCAGGAGGTAGACTGGAATTGCATTGAAAGCATAGGAAAAGAGGCAGAACGTCCACAATGATGCACTTGGCCAAAAAGGGCGTATGCGTTTTTTCATGAATATATTCAGGAAAAAACGCATACGCCCTTTTTGGCCAACCAAGCAAGCTTGCAAAGGAAATCTGCACTACAATGAAGTCTCACTTCCCCCCGGTCAAAAGGGCCATCTGAAAAAAGTGTAAAATCCAGAAAGGCAGGACAGGCCATGGAGAACTGGGAGCCTTTTTATGCTGATGGGAGGGATGTAAATTGCCAACAGACACTCGGGAGAAGTGTATGGTGTTTCCTGAAACATCTAAAAAACAAAGCAACAGAGCCTAGGGAACTTCCACTTATGGTCCTATAGATTAGGGAAATTAAAATCAAAAAGACACAGCCACCCCAAAGTTTGGGACGCCTCTGTTTACAAGAACCTCATTTACAGTACAAGCTCAATATCACAGAAAGTGAAAAATGGATAAAGAACTTGTGGTACTTACGTACAATGCAGTATCACTCAGCAATGAAATCTATGTCATCAGGCCCGTAGAAGCATAATGAGTGGATTCAGGGACGATGATTCTAACTGAAATAAGTCACACAGAAAAAGAAACATCATAAGATATCACTAATACACGGAATGTAAACTTGGCTACACAGGAACTGAATTCCAAAACAGAACAGGGTCTCAAATTTAGAAAACCAACTTATGCTTGCTTAAGGGTAAAGGTGAGTTGGGGTGCTGCATAAAACCAGAGATTGAAATGAGCACAGATAAAGTTCCTTAAGCCAAATATGGAATAGACAAGAGCTACTCCTTGCTCAACGAAATGGACTCAACACCCCATATAAAACGCCTAAGAATGTACCTGACTAGTAAGTATCTTAAAACCTATGGATTACTAGGTCTCCAAAAGAGAATCAAGCGTGTGTACAGGGGCATAAACGCAGCAGTGATAGGATTGGAGAGGTTCGGTGAGCAAATGAAGACCCTTTGAAGTCATATTGCATGGTACCCATTCCACGGGTCTCAACTCTCCAGGTTTAAGGTATTCTTCCTTCAGCTAAAACATGCATGTGGAACCCAGAGTATGATCAACCGTGTGAATGGGAGACGTGTTCAAATATGTCTCAGTTTTGGTCCCCTGGTACTCGGGTGCAACATTCCAGACGCTTTACTAACACTCTCCCCACTTGGAGAGTCAGCGCCTTTAACCTCCTGTTTGGCCCAGTTTGCAATTTCTGTGGAAGATGAACAGGAATAGGGAGAACCAATGAGAGACTAGCTGGAGGTGTCTGGACGGGCAAATTTAACTCTCATTTCCCACCAGGAAGAGGAAATAACCAAAGGCTCAGCGTGCCGTGCCGGAACCAGATTAGGGCCTGAAGCCATCCTGCGGTGTTGCGGCCAGGTCACAAGAAAGCGAGTTGAAGAAAGGAGCTCAGGGGCACTGTAATTCACAAAACTGCAGAGTTATAAATGACAGCTATCGTCCAAAAATATACTGAAGTAAGGCTGCCAAGAGGACTTGAAAGCGGGGCAGAATTGCAGGAAACCGATTTCAGGAGGTAGACTGGAATTGCATTGAAAGCATAGGAAAAGAGGCAGAACGTCCACAATGATGCACTTGGCCAAAAAGGGCGTATGCGTTTTTTCCTGAATATATTCAGGAAAAAACGCATACGCCCTTTTTGGCCAACCAAGCAAGCTTGCAAAGGAAATCTGCACTACAATGAAGTCTCACTTCCCCCCGGTCAAAAGGGCCATCTGAAAAAAGTGTAAAATCCAGAAAGGCAGGACAGGCCATGGAGAACTGGGAGCCTTGTTATGCTGATGGGCGGGATGTAAATTGCCAACAGACACTCGGGAGAAGTGTATGGTGTTTCCTGAAACATCTAAAAAACAAAGCAACAGAGCCTAGGGCACTCCCACTTATGGTCCTATAGCTTAGGGAAATTAAAATCAAAAAGACACAGCCACCCCAAAGTTTGGGACGCCTCTGTTTACAAGAACCTCATGTACCGTACAAGTTCAACATCGCAGAAAGTGAAAAATGGATAAAGAAGTTGTGGTATTTACTTACAAAGCAATATCACTCAGCAATGAAATCTATGTCATCAGGCCCTTAGCAGCACAATGAGTGGATTCAGGTATGATGATTCTAACTGAAATAAGTCACACAGAAAAAGAAACATCATAAGATATCAGTAATACACGGAATGTAAACTTGGCTACACAGGAACAGAATTACAGAACAGAACAGGGTCTCAAATTTAGAAAACCAACTTATGCTTGCTTAAGGGTAAAGGTGAGTTGGGGTGCTGCATAAAACCAGAGATCGAAATGAGCACAGATAAAGTTCCTTAAGCCAAATATGGAATAGACAAGAGCTACTCCTTGCTCAGCGAAATGGACTCAACACCCCATATTAAACGCCTAAGAATGTACCTGACTAGTAAGTATCTTAAAACCTATGGATTGCTATGTCTCCGAAAGAGAATCAACCATGTGTACAGGGGCATAAACGCAGCAGTGATAGGATTGGAGAGGTTCGGTGAGCAAATGAAGACCCTTTGAAGTCATATTGCATGGTACCCATTCCACGGGTTTCAACTACCCAGGTTTAAGGTATTCTACCTTCAGCTAAAACATGCATGTGGAAACTAGAGTATGATCAACCATGTGATCGGGAAACGTGTTCAAATATGTCTCAGTTTTCGTACCCTGGTACTCGGGTGCAACATTCCAGACGCTTTACTAACACCCTCCCGACTTGGAGAGTCAGTCCCTTTAACCTCCTGTTTGGCCCAGTTTGCAATTTCTGTGGAAGATGAACAGGAATAGCGAGAACCAATGAGAGACTAGCTGGAGGTGTCTGGACGGGCAAATTTAACTCTCATTTCCCACCAGGAAGAGGAATTAACCAAAGGCTCAGCTTGCCATGCCGGAACCAGATTAGGGCCTGAAGCCATCCTGCGGTGTTGCGGCCAGCTCAACAGAAAGCGAGTTGAAGAAAGGAGCTCAGGGGCACTGTAATTCACAAAACTGCAGAGTTATAAATGACAGCTATCGTCCAAAAATATACTGAAGTAAGGCTGCCAAGAGGACTTGAAAGCGGGGCAGAATTGCAGGAAACCGATTTCAGGAGGTAGACTGGAATTGCATTGAAAGCATAGGAAAAGAGGCAGAACGTCCACAATGATGCACTTGGCCAAAAAGGGCGTATGCGTTTTTTCCTGAATATATTCAGGAAAAAACGCATACGCCCTTTTTGGCCAACCAAGCAAGCTTGCAAAGGAAATCTGCACTACAATGAAGTCTCACTTCCCCCCGGTCAAAAGGGCCATCTGAAAAAAGTGTAAAATCCAGAAAGGCAGGACAGGCCATGGAGAACTGGGAGCCTTGTTATGCTGATGGGCGGGATGTAAATTGCCAACAGACACTCGGGAGAAGTGTATGGTGTTTCCTGAAACATCTAAAAAACAAAGCAACAGAGCCTAGGGCACTCCCACTTATGGTCCTATAGCTTAGGGAAATTAAAATCAAAAAGACACAGCCACCCCAAAGTTTGGGACGCCTCTGTTTACAAGAACCTCATGTACCGTACAAGTTCAACAACGCAGAAAGTGAAAAATGGATAAAGAAGTTGTGGTATTTACTTACAAAGCAATATCACTCAGCAATGAAATCTATGTCATCAGGCCCTTAGCAGCACAATGAGTGGATTCAGGTATGATGATTCTAACTGAAATAAGTCACACAGAAAAAGAAACATCATAAGATATCAGTAATACACGGAATGTAAACTTGGCTACACAGGAACAGAATTACAGAACAGAACAGGGTCTCAAATTTAGAAAACCAACTTATGCTTGCTTAAGGGTAAAGGTGAGTTGGGGTGCTGCATAAAACCAGAGATCGAAATGAGCACAGATAAAGTTCCTTAAGCCAAATATGGAATAGACAAGAGCTACTCCTTGCTCAGCGAAATGGACTCAACACCCCATATTAAACGCCTAAGAATGTACCTGACTAGTAAGTATCTTAAAACCTATGGATTGCTATGTCTCCGAAAGAGAATCAAGCATGTGTACAGGGGCATAAACGCAGCAGTGATAGGATTGGAGAGGTTCGGTGAGCAAATGAAGACCCTTTGAAGTCATATTGCATGGTACCCATTCCACGGGTTTCAACTACCCAGGTTTAAGGTATTCTACCTTCAGCTAAAACATGCATGTGGAAACTAGAGTATGATCAACCATGTGATCGGGAAACGTGTTCAAATATGTCTCAGTTTTCGTACCCTGGTACTCGGGTGCAACATTCCAGACGCTTTACTAACACCCTCCCGACTTGGAGAGTCAGTCCCTTTAACCTCCTGTTTGGCCCAGTTTGCAATTTCTGTGGAAGATGAACAGGAATAGCGAGAACCAATGAGAGACTAGCTGGAGGTGTCTGGACGGGCAAATTTAACTCTCATTTCCCACCAGGAAGAGGAATTAACCAAAGGCTCAGCTTGCCGTGCCGGAACCAGATTAGGGCCTGAAGCCATCCTGCGGTGTTGCGGCCAGCTCAACAGAAAGCGAGTTGAAGAAAGGAGCTCAGGGGCACTGTAATTCACAATCCTGCAGAGTTATAAATGACAGCTATCGTCCAAAAATATACTGAAGTAAGGCTGCCAAGAGGACTTGAAAGCGGGGCAGAATTGCAGGAAACCGATTTCAGGAGGTAGACTGGAATTGCATTGAAAGCATAGGAAAAGAGGCAGAACGTCCACAATGATGCACTTGGCCAAAAAGGGCGTATGCGTTTTTTCCTGAATATATTCAGGAAAAAACGCATACGCCCTTTTTGGCCAACCAAGCAAGCTTGCAAAGGAAATCTGCACTACAATGAAGTCTCACTTCCCCCCGGTCAAAAGGGCCATCTGATAAAAGTGTAAAATCCAGAAAGGCAGGACAGGCCATGGAGAACTGGGAGCCTTTTTATGCTGATGGGAGGGATGTAAATTGCCAACAGACACTCGGGAGAAGTGTATGGTGTTTCCTGAAACATCTAAAAAACAAAGCAACAGAGCCTAGGGCACTTCCACTTATGGTCCTATAGATTAGGGAAATTAAAATCAAAAAGACACAGCCACCCCAAAGTTTGGGACGCCTCTGTTTACAAGAACCTCATTTACAGTACAAGCTCAATATCACAGAAAGTGAAAAATGGATAAAGAACTTGTGGTACTTACGTACAATGCAGTATCACTCAGCAATGAAATCTATGTCATCAGGCCCGTAGAAGCATAATGAGTGGATTCAGGGACGATGATTCTAACTGAAATAAGTCACACAGAAAAAGAAACATCATAAGATATCACTAATACACGGAATGTAAACTTGGCTACACAGGAACTGAATTCCAAAACAGAACAGGGTCTCAAATTTAGAAAACCAACTTATGCTTGCTTAAGGGGAAAGGTGAGTTGGGGTGCTGCATAAAACCAGAGATTGAAATGAGCACAGATAAAGTTCCTTAAGCCAAATATGGAATAGACAAGAGCTACTCCTTACTCAACGAAATGGACTCAACACCCCATATAAAACGCCTAAGAATGTACCTGACTAGTAAGTATCTTAAAACCTATGGATTGCTAGGTCTCCAAAAGAGAATCAAGCGTGTGTACAGGGGCATAAACGCAGCAGTGATAGGATTGGAGAGGTTCGGTGAGCAAATGAAGACCCTTTGAAGTCATATTGCATGGTACCCATTCCACGGGTCTCAACTCTCCAGGTTTAAGGTATTCTTCCTTCAGCTAAAACATGCATGTGGAACCCAGAGTATGATCAACCGTGTGAACGGGAGACGTGTTCAAATATGTCTCAGTTTTGGTCCCCTGGTACTCGGGTGCAACATTCCAGACGCTTTACTAACACTCTCCCCACTTGGAGAGTCAGCGCCTTTAACCTCCTGTTTGGCCCAGTTTGCAATTTCTGCGGAAGATGAACAGGAATAGGGAGAACCAATGAGAGACTAGCTGGAGGTGTCTGGACGGGCAAATTTAACTCTCATTTCCCACCAGGAAGAGGAAATAACCAAAGGCTCAGCGTGCCGTGCCGGAACCAGATTAGGGCCTGAAGCCATCCTGCGGTGTTGCGGCCAGCTCAACAGAAAGCGAGTTGAAGAAAGGAGCTCAGGGGCACTGTAATTCACAAAACTGCAGAGTTATAAATGACAGCTATCGTCCAAAAATATACTGAAGTAAGGCTGCCAAGAGGACTTGAAAGCGGGGCAGAATTGCAGGAAACCGATTTCAGGAGGTAGACTGGAATTGCATTGAAAGCATAGGAAAAGACGCAGAACGTCCACAATGATGCACTTGGCCAAAAAGGGCATATGCGTTTTTTCCTGAATATATTCAGGAAAAAACGCATATGCCCTTTTTGGCCAACCAAGCAAGCTTGCAAAGGAAATCTGCACTACAATGAAGTCTCACTTCCCCCCGGTCAAAAGGGCCATCTGAAAAAAGTGTAAAATCCAGAAAGGCAGGACAGGCCATGGAGAACTGGGAGCCTTGTTATGCTGATGGGCGGGATGTAAATTGCCAACAGACACTCGGGAGAAGTGTATGGTGTTTCCTGAAACATCTAAAAAACAAAGCAACAGAGCCTAGGGCACTTCCACTTATGGTCCTATAGCTTAGGGAAATTAAAATCAAAAAGACACAGCCACCCCAAAGTTTGGGACGCCTCTGTTTACAAGAACCTCGTTTACAGTACAAGTTCAACATCGCAGAAAGTGAAAAATGGATAAAGAAGTTGTGGTATTTACTTACAAAGCAATATCACTCAGCAATGAAATCTATGTCATCAGGCCCTTAGCAGCACAATGAGTGGATTCAGGTATGATGATTCTAACTGAAATAAGTCACACAGAAAAAGAAACTTCATAAGATATCAGTAATACACGGAATGTAAACTTGGCTACACAGGAACTGAATTCCAAAACAGAACAGGGTCTCAAATTTAGAAAACCAACTTATGCTTGCTTAAGGGTAAAGGTGAGTTGGGGTGCTGCATAAAACCAGAGATTGAAATGAGCACAGATAAAGTTCCTTAAGCCAAATATGGAATAGACAAGAGCTACTCCTTGCTCAACGAAATGGACTCAACACCGCATATTAAACGCCTAAGAATGTACCTGACTAGTAAGTATCTTAAAACCTATGGATTGCTATGTCTCCGAAAGAGAATCAAGCATGTGTACAGGGGCATAAAGGCAGCAGTGATAGGATTGGAGAGGTTCGGTGAGCAAATGAAGACCCTTTGAAGTCATATTGCATGGTACCCATTCCACGGGTCTCAACTCTCCAGGTTTAAGGTATTCTTCCTTCAGCTAAAACATGCATGTGGAACCCAGAGTATGATCAACCGTGTGAACGGGAGACGTGTTCAAATATGTCTCAGTTTTGGACCCCTGGTACTCGGGTGCAACATTCCTGACGCTTTACTAACACTCTCCCCACTTGGAGAGTCAGCGCCTTTAACCTCCTGTTTGGCCCAGTTTGCAATTTCTGCGGAAGATGAACAGGAATAGGGAGAACCAATGAGAGACTAGCTGGAGGTGTCTCGACGGGCAAATTTAACTCTCATTTCCCACCAGGAAGAGGAAATAACCAAAGGCTCAGCGTGCCGTGCCGGAACAAGATTAGGGCCTGAAGCCATCCTGCGGTGTTGCTGCCAGCTCAAAAGAAAGCGAGTTGAAGAAAGGAGCTCAGGGGCACTGTAATTCACAAACCTGCAGAGTTATAAATGACAGCTATCGTCCAAAAATATACTGAAGTAAGGCTGCCAAGAGGACTTGAAAGCGGGGCAGAATTGCAGGAAACCGATTTCAGGAGGTAGACTGGAATTGCATTGAAAGCATAGGAAAAGAGGCAGAACGTCCACAATGATGCACTTGGCCAAAAAGGGCGTATGCGTTTTTTCCTGAATATATTCAGGAAAAAACGCATACGCCCTTTTTGGCCAACCAAGCAAGCTTGCAAAGGAAATCTGCACTACAATGAAGTCTCACTTCCCCCCGGTAAAAAGGGCCATCTGAAAAAAGTGTAAAATCCAGAAAGGCAGGACAGGCCATGGAGAACTGGGAGCCTTGTTATGCTGATGGGCGGGATGTAAATTGCCAACAGCCACTCGGGAGAAGTGTATGGTGTTTCCTGAAACATCTAAAAAACAAAGCAACAGAGCCTAGGGCACTTCCACTTATGGTCCTATAGCTTAGGGAAATTAAAATCAAAAAGACACAGCCACCCCAAAGTTTGGGACGCCTCTGTTTACAAGAACCTCGTTTACAGTATAAGTTCAACATCGCAGAAAGTGAAAAATGGATAAAGAAGTTGTGGTATTTACTTACAAAGCAATATCACTCAGCAATGAAATCTATGTCATCAGGCCCTTAGCAGCACAATGAGTGGATTCAGGTATGATGATTCTAACTGAAATAAGTCACACAGAAAAAGAATCATCATAAGATATCAGTAATACACGGAATGTAAACTTGGCTACACAGGAACAGAATTACAGAGCAGAACAGGGTCTCAAATTTAGAAAACCAACTTATGCTTGCTTAAGGGTAAAGGTGAGTTGGGGTGCTGCATAAAACCAGAGATTGAAATGAGCACAGATAAATTTCCTTAAGCCAAATATGGAATAGAAAAGAGCTACTCCTTGCTCAACGAAATGGACTCAACACCCCATATTAAACGCCTAAGAATGTACCTTACTAGTAAGTATCTTAAAACCTATGGATTGCTATGTCTCCAAAAGAGAATCAAGCATGTGTACAGGGGCATAAACGCAGCAGTGATAGGATTGGAGAGGTTCGGTGAGCAAATGAAGACCCTTTGAAGTCATATTGCATGGTACCCATTCCACGGGTTTCAATTTCCCAGGTTTAAGGTATTCTTCCTTCAGCTAAAACATGCATGTGGAACCTAGAGTATGATCAACCATGTGATCGGGAAACGTGTTCAAATATGTCTCAGTTTTCGTACCCTGGTACTCGGGTGCAACATTCCAGATGCTTTACTAACACTCTCCCAACTTGAAGAGTCAGTCCCTTTAACCTCCTGTTTGGCCCAGTTTGCAATTTCTGTGGAAGATGAACAGGAATAGCGAGAACCAATGAGAGACTAGCTGGAGGTGTCTGGACGGGCAAATTTAACTCTCATTTCCCACCAGGAAGAGGAATTAACCAAAGGCTCATCGTGCCCTGCCGAAACCAGATTAGGGCCTGAAGCCATCCTGCGGTGTTGCGGCCAGGTCACAAGAAAGCGAGTTGAAGAAAGGAGCTCAGGGGCACTGTAATTCACAATCCTGCAGAGTTATAAATGACAGCTATCGTCCAAAAATATACTGAAGTAAGGCTGCCAAGAGGACTTGAAAGCGGGGCAGAATTGCAGGAAACCGATTTCAGGAGGTAGACTGGAATTGCATTGAAAGCATAGGAAAAGAGGCAGAACGTCCACAATGATGCACTTGGCCAAAAAGGGCGTATGCGTTTTTTCCTGAATATATTCAGGAAAAAACGCATACGCCCTTTTTGGCCAACCAAGCAAGCTTGCAAAGGAAATCTGCACTACAATGAAGTCTCACTTCCCCCCGGTCAAAAGGGCCATCTGAAAAAAGTGTAAAATCCAGAAAGGCAGGACAGGCCATGGAGAACTGGGAGCCTTGTTATGCTGATGGGCGGGATGTAAATTGCCAACAGCCACTCGGGAGAAGTGTATGGTGTTTCCTGAAACATCTAAAAAACAAAGCAACAGAGCCTAGGGCACTCCCACTTATGGTCCTATAGCTTAGGGAAATTAAAATCAAAAAGACACAGCCACCCCAAAGTTTGGGACGCCTCTGTTTACAAGAACCTCATGTACCGTACAAGTTCAACATCGCAGAAAGTGAAAAATGGATAAAGAAGTTGTGGTATTTACTTACAAAGCAATATCACTCAGCAATGAAATCTATGTCATCAGGCCCTTAGCAGCACAATGAGTGGATTCAGGTATGATGATTCTAACTGAAATAAGTCACACAGAAAAAGAAACATCATAAGATATCAGTAATACACGGAATGTAAACTTGGCTACACAGGAACAGAATTACAGAACAGAACAGGGTCTCAAATTTAGAAAACCAACTTATGCTTGCTTAAGGGTAAAGGTGAGTTGGGGTGCTGCATAAAACCAGAGATCGAAATGAGCACAGATAAAGTTCCTTAAGCCAAATATGGAATAGACAAGAGCTACTCCTTGCTCAGCGAAATGGACTCAACACCCCATATTAAACGCCTAAGAATGTACCTGACTAGTAAGTATCTTAAAACCTATGGATTGCTATGTCTCTGAAAGAGAATCAAGCATGTGTACAGGGGCATAAACGCAGCAGTGATAGGATTGGAGAGGTTCGGTGAGCAAATGAAGACCCTTTGAAGTCATATTGCATGGTACCCATTCCACGGGTTTCAACTACCCAGGTTTAAGGTATTCTACCTTCAGCTAAAACATGCATGTGGAAACTAGAGTATGATCAACCATGTGATCGGGAAACGTGTTCAAATATGTCTCAGTTTTCGTACCCTGGTACTCGGGTGCAACATTCCAGACGCTTTACTAACACCCTCCCGACTTGGAGAGTCAGTCCCTTTAACCTCCTGTTTGGCCCAGTTTGCAATTTCTGTGGAAGATGAACAGGAATAGCGAGAACCAATGAGAGACTAGCTGGAGGTGTCTGGACGGGCAAATTTAACTCTCATTTCCCACCAGGAAGAGGAATTAACCAAAGGCTCAGCTTGCCGTGCCGGAACCAGATTAGGGCCTGAAGCCATCCTGCGGTGTTGCGGCCAGCTCAACAGAAAGCGAGTTGAAGAAAGGAGCTCAGGGGCACTGTAATTCACAATCCTGCAGAGTTATAAATGACAGCTATCGTCCAAAAATATACTGAAGTAAGGCTGCCAAGAGGACTTGAAAGCGGGGCAGAATTGCAGGAAACCGATTTCAGGAGGTAGACTGGAATTGCATTGAAAGCATAGGAAAAGAGGCAGAACGTCCACAATGATGCACTTGGCCAAAAAGGGCGTATGCGTTTTTTCCTGAATATATTCAGGAAAAAACGCATACGCCCTTTTTGGCCAACCAAGCAAGCTTGCAAAGGAAATCTGCACTACAATGAAGTCTCACTTCCCCCCGGTCAAAAGGGCCATCTGATAAAAGTGTAAAATCCAGAAAGGCAGGACAGGCCATGGAGAACTGGGAGCCTTTTTATGCTGATGGGAGGGATGTAAATTGCCAACAGACACTCGGGAGAAGTGTATGGTGTTTCCTGAAACATCTAAAAAACAAAGCAACAGAGCCTAGGGCACTTCCACTTATGGTCCTATAGATTAGGGAAATTAAAATCAAAAAGACACAGCCACCCCAAAGTTTGGGACGCCTCTGTTTACAAGAACCTCATTTACAGTACAAGCTCAATATCACAGAAAGTGAAAAATGGATAAAGAACTTGTGGTACTTACGTACAATGCAGTATCACTCAGAAATGAAATCTATGTCATCAGGCCCGTAGAAGCATAATGAGTGGATTCAGGGACGATGATTCTAACTGAAATAAGTCACACAGAAAAAGAAACATCATAAGATATCACTAATACACGGAATGTAAACTTGGCTACACAGGAACTGAATTCCAAAACAGAACAGGGTCTCAAATTTAGAAAACCAACTTATGCTTGCTTAAGGGTAAAGGTGAGTTGGGGTGCTGCATAAAACCAGAGATTGAAATGAGCACAGATAAAGTTCCTTAAGCCAAATATGGAATAGACAAGAGCTACTCCTTACTCAACGAAATGGACTCAACACCCCATATAAAACGCCTAAGAATGTACCTGACTAGTAAGTATCTTAAAACCTATGGATTGCTATGTCTCCAAAAGAGAATCAAGCGTCTGTACAGGGGGATAAACGCAGCAGTGATAGGATTGGAGAAGTTCGGTGAGCAAATGAAGACCCTTTGAAGTCATATTGCATGGTACCCATTCCACGCGTCTCAACTATCCAGGTTTAAGGTATTCTTCCTTCAGCTAAAACATGCATGTGGAACACAGAGTATGATCAACCGTGTGAACGGGAGACGTGTTCAAATATGTCTCAGTTTTCCTCCCCTGGTACTCGGGTGCAACATTCCAGACGCTTTACTAACACCCTCCCGACTTGGAGAGTCAGTCCCTTTAACCTCCTGATTGGCCCAGTTTGCAATTTCTGTGGAAGATGAACAGGAATAGCGAGAACCAATGAGAGACTAGCTGGAGGTGTCTGGACGGGCAAATTTAACTCTCATTTCCCACCAGGAAGAGGAATTAACCAAAGGCTCAGCGTGCCGTGCCGGAACCAGATTAGGGCCTGAAGCCATCCTGCGGTGTTGCGGCCAGCTCAACAGAAAGCGAGTTGAAGAAAGGAGCTCAGGGGCACTGTAACTCACAAACCTGCAGAGTTATAAATGACAGCTATCGTCCAAAGATATACTGAAGTAAGGCTGCCAAGAGGACTTGAAAGCGGGGCAGAATTGCAGGAAACCGATTTCAGGAGGTAGACTGGAATTGCATTGAAAGCATAGGAAAAGAGGCAGAACGTCCACAATGATGCACTTGGCCAAAAAGGGCGTATGCGTTTTTTCCTGAATATATTCAGGAAAAAACGCATACGCCCTTTTTGGCCAACCAAGCAAGCTTGCAAAGGAAATCTGCACTACAATAAAGTCTCACTTCCCCCCGGTCAAAAGGGCCATCTGAAAAAAGTGTAAAATCCAGAAAGGCAGGACAGGCCATGGAGAACTGGGAGCCTTTTTATGCTGATGGGCGGGATGTAAATTGCCAACAGACACTGGGGAGAAATGTATGGTGTTTCCTGAAACATCTAAAAAACAAAGCAACAGAGCCTAGGGCACTTCCACTTATGGTCCTATAGATTAGGGAAATTAAAATCAAAAAGACACAGCCACCCCAAAGTTTGGGACGCCTCTGTTTACAAGAACCTCGTTTACAGTACAAGTTCAACATCGCAGAAAGTGAAAAATGGATAAAGAAGTTGTGGTACTTACTTACAAAGCAATATCACTCAGCAATGAAATCTATGTCATCAGGCCCTTAGCAGCACAATGAGTGGATTCAGGTATGATGATTCTAACTGAAATAAGTCACACAGAAAAAGAAACATCATAAGATATCACTAATACACGGAATGTAAACTTGGCTACACAGGAACTGAATTACAGAACAGAACAGGGTCTCAAATTTAGAAAACCAACTTATGCTTGCTTAAGGGGAAAGGAGAGTTGGGGTGCTGCAAAAAACCAGAGATTGAAATGAGCACAGATAAAGTTCCTTAAGCCAAATATGGAATAGACAAGAGCTACTCCTTGCTCAACGAAATGGACTCAACACCGCATATTAAACGCCTAAGAATGTACCTGACTAGTAAGTATCTTAAAACCTATGGATTGCTATGTCTCCGAAAGAGAATCAAGCATGTGTACAGGGGCATAAACGCAGCAGTGATAGGATTGGAGAGGTTCGGTGAGCAAATGAAGACCCTTTGAAGTCATATTGCATGGTACCCATTCCACGGGTTTCAACTACCCAGGTTTAAGGTATTCTTCCTTCAGCTAAAACATGCATGTGGAAACTAGAGTATGATGAACCATGTGATCGGGAAACGTGTTCAAATATGTCTCAGTTTTCGTCCCCTGGTACTCGGGTGCAACATTCCAGACGCTTTACTAACACCCTCCCAACTTGGAGAGTCAGTCCCTTTAACCTCCTGATTGGCCCAGTTTGCAATTTCTGTGGAAGATGAACAGGAATAGCGAGAACCAATGAGAGCCTAGCTGGAGGTGTCTGGACGGGCAAATTTAACTCTCATTTCCCACCAGGAAGAGGAATTAACCAAAGGCTCAGCGTGCCGTGCCGGAACCAGATTAGGGCCTGAAGCCATCCTGCGGTGTTGCGGCCAGCTCAACAGAAAGCGAGTTGAAGAAAGGAGCTCAGGGGCACTGTAATTCACAATCCTGCAGAGTTATAAATGACAGCTATCGTCCAAAAATATACTGAAGTAAGGCTGCCAAGAGGACTTGAAATCGGGGCAGAATTGCAGGAAACCGATTCCAGGAGGTAGACTGGAATTGCATTGAAAGCATAGGGAAAGAGGCAAAACGTCCACAATGATGCACTTGGCCAAAAAGGGCGTATGCGTTTTTTCCTGAATATATTCAGGAAACAACGCATACGCCCTTTTTGGCCAACCAAGCAAGCTTGCAAAGGAAATCTGCACTACAATGAAGTCTCACTTCCCCCCGGTCAAAAGGGCCATCTGAAAAAAGTGTAAAATCCAGAAAGGCAGGACAGGCCATGGAGAACTGGGAGCCTTGTTATGCTGATGGGCGGGATGTAAATTGCCAACAGACACTCGGGAGAAGTGTATGGTGTTTCCTGAAACATCTAAAAAACAAAGCAACAGAGCCTAGGGCACTTCCACTTATGGTCCTATAGATTAGGGAAATTAAAATCAAAAAGACACAGCCACCCCAAAGTTTGGGACGCCTCTGTTTACAAGAACCTCATTTACCGTACAAGTTCAATATCACAGAAAGTGAAAAATGGATAAAGAAGTTGTGGTACTTACGTACAATGCAGTATCACTCAACAATGAAATCTATGTCATCAGGCCCGTAGCAGCATAATGAGTGGATTCAGGTACGATGATTCTAACTGAAATAAGTCACACAGAAAAAGAAACATCATAAGATATCACTAATACACAGAATGTAAACTTGGCTACACAGGAACTGAATTACAGAACAGAACAGGGTCTCAAATTTAGAAAACCAACTTATGCTTGCTTAAGGGGAAAGGTGAGTTGGGGTGCTGCATAAAACCAGAGATTGAAATGAGCACAGATAAAGTTCCTTAAGCCAAATATGGAATAGATAAGAGCTACTCCTTGCTCAACGAAATGGACTCAACACCCCATATTAAATGCCTAAGAATGTACCTGACTAGTAAGTATCTTAAAACCTATGGATTGCTATGTCTCCAAAAGAGAATCAAGCGTCTGTACAGGGGGAAAAACGCAGCAGTGATAGGATTGGAGAAGTTCGGTGAGCACATGAAGACCCTTTGAAGTCATATTGCATGGTACCCATTACACGGGTCTCAACTCTCCAGGTTTAAGGTATTCTTCCTTCAGCTAAAACATGCATGTGGAACCCAGAGTATGATCAACCGTGTGAACGGGAGACGTGTTCAAATATGTCTCAGTTTTCCTCCCCTGGTACTCGGGTGCAACATTCCAGACGCTTTACTAACAACCTCCCGACTTGGAGAGTCAGTCCCTTTAACCTCCTGTTTGGCCCAGTTTGCAATTTCTGTGGAAGATGAACAGGAATAGCGAGAACCAATGAGAGACTAGCTGGAGGTGTCTGGACGGGCAAATTTAACTCTCATTTCCCACCAGGAAGAGGAATTAACCAAAGGCTCAGCGTGCCGTGCCGGAACCAGATTAGGGCCTGAAGCCATCCTGCGGTGTTGCGGCCAGCTCAACAGAAAGCGAGTTGAAGAAAGGAGCTCAGGGGCACTGTAATTCACAAACCTGCAGAGTTATAAATGACAGCTATCGTCCAAAAATATACTGAAGTAAGGCTGCCAAGAGGACTTGAAAGCGGGGCAGAATTGCAGGAAACCGATTTCAGGAGGTAGACTGGAATTGCATTGAAAGCATAGGAAAAGAGGCAGAACGTCCACAATGATGCACTTGGCCAAAAAGGGCGTATGCGTTTTTTCCTGAATATATTCAGGAAAAAACGCATACGCCCTTTTTGGCCAACCAAGCAAGCTTGCAAAGGAAATCTGCACTACAATGAAGTCTCACTTCCCCCCGGTAAAAAGGGCCATCTGAAAAAAGTGTAAAATCCAGAAAGGCAGGACAGGCCATGGAGAACTGGGAGCCTTGTTATGCTGATGGGCGGGATGTAAATTGCCAACAGACACTCGGGAGAAGTGTATGGTGTTTCCTGAAACATCTAAAAAACAAAGCAACAGAGCCTAGGGCACTTCCACTTATGGTCCTATAGCTTAGGGAAATTAAAATCAAAAAGACACAGCCACCCCAAAGTTTGGGACGCCTCTGTTTACAAGAACCTCGTTTACAGTATAAGTTCAACATCGCAGAAAGTGAAAAATGGATAAAGAAGTTGTGGTATTTACTTACAAAGCAATATCACTCAGCAATGAAATCTATGTCATCAGGCCCTTAGCAGCACAATGAGTGGATTCAGGTATGATGATTCTAACTGAAATAAGTCACACAGAAAAAGAATCATCATAAGATATCAGTAATACACGGAATGTAAACTTGGCTACACAGGAACAGAATTACAGAGCAGAACAGGGTCTCAAATTTAGAAAACCAACTTATGCTTGCTTAAGGGTAAAGGTGAGTTGGGGTGCTGCATAAAACCAGAGATTGAAATGAGCACAGATAAATTTCCTTAAGCCAAATATGGAATAGAAAAGAGCTACTCCTTGCTCAACGAAATGGACTCAACACCCCATATTAAATGCCTAAGAATGTACCTTACTAGTAAGTATCTTAAAACCTATGGATTGCTATGTCTCCAAAAGAGAATCAAGCATGTGTACAGGGGCATAAACGCAGCAGTGATAGGATTGGAGAGGTTCGGTGAGCAAATGAAGACCCTTTGAAGTCATATTGCATGGTACCCATTCCACGGGTTTCAATTTCCCAGGTTTAAGGTATTCTTCCTTCAGCTAAAACATGCATGTGGAACCTAGAGTATGATCAACCATGTGATCGGGAAACGTGTTCAAATATGTCTCAGTTTTCGTACCCTGGTACTCGGGTGCAACATTCCAGATGCTTTACTAACACTCTCCCAACTTGAAGAGTCAGTCCCTTTAACCTCCTGTTTGGCCCAGTTTGCAATTTCTGTGGAAGATGAACAGGAATAGCGAGAACCAATGAGAGACTAGCTGGAGGTGTCTGGACGGGCAAATTTAACTCTCATTTCCCACCAGGAAGAGGAATTAACCAAAGGCTCATCGTGCCCTGCCGAAACCAGATTAGGGCCTGAAGCCATCCTGCGGTGTTGCGGCCAGGTCACAAGAAAGCGAGTTGAAGAAAGGAGCTCAGGGGCACTGTAATTCACAATCCTGCAGAGTTATAAATGACAGCTATCGTCCAAAAATATACTGAAGTAAGGCTGCCAAGAGGACTTGAAAGCGGGGCAGAATTGCAGGAAACCGATTTCAGGAGGTAGACTGGAATTGCATTGAAAGCATAGGAAAAGAGGCAGAACGTCCACAATGATGCACTTGGCCAAAAAGGGCGTATGCGTTTTTTCCTGAATATATTCAGGAAAAAACGCATACGCCCTTTTTGGCCAACCAAGCAAGCTTGCAAAGGAAATCTGCACTACAATGAAGTCTCACTTCCCCCCGGTCAAAAGGGCCATCTGAAAAAAGTGTAAAATCCAGAAAGGCAGGACAGGCCATGGAGAACTGGGAGCCTTGTTATGCTGATGGGCGGGATGTAAATTGCCAACAGACACTCGGGAGAAGTGTATGGTGTTTCCTGAAACATCTAAAAAACAAAGCAACAGAGCCTAGGGCACTCCCACTTATGGTCCTATAGCTTAGGGAAATTAAAATCAAAAAGACACAGCCACCCCAAAGTTTGGGACGCCTCTGTTTACAAGAACCTCATGTACCGTACAAGTTCAACATCGCAGAAAGTGAAAAATGGATAAAGAAGTTGTGGTATTTACTTACAAAGCAATATCACTCAGCAATGAAATCTATGTCATCAGGCCCTTAGCAGCACAATGAGTGGATTCAGGTATGATGATTCTAACTGAAATAAGTCACACAGAAAAAGAAACATCATAAGATATCAGTAATACACGGAATGTAAACTTGGCTACACAGGAACAGAATTACAGAACAGAACAGGGTCTCAAATTTAGAAAACCAACTTATGCTTGCTTAAGGGTAAAGGTGAGTTGGGGTGCTGCATAAAACCAGAGATCGAAATGAGCACAGATAAAGTTCCTTAAGCCAAATATGGAATAGACAAGAGCTACTCCTTGCTCAGCGAAATGGACTCAACACCCCATATTAAACGCCTAAGAATGTACCTGACTAGTAAGTATCTTAAAACCTATGGATTGCTATGTCTCTGAAAGAGAATCAAGCATGTGTACAGGGGCATAAACGCAGCAGTGATAGGATTGGAGAGGTTCGGTGAGCAAATGAAGACCCTTTGAAGTCATATTGCATGGTACCCATTCCACGGGTTTCAACTACCCAGGTTTAAGGTATTCTACCTTCAGCTAAAACATGCATGTGGAAACTAGAGTATGATCAACCATGTGATCGGGAAACGTGTTCAAATATGTCTCAGTTTTCGTACCCTGGTACTCGGGTGCAACATTCCAGACGCTTTACTAACACCCTCCCGACTTGGAGAGTCAGTCCCTTTAACCTCCTGTTTGGCCCAGTTTGCAATTTCTGTGGAAGATGAACAGGAATAGCGAGAACCAATGAGAGACTAGCTGGAGGTGTCTGGACGGGCAAATTTAACTCTCATTTCCCACCAGGAAGAGGAATTAACCAAAGGCTCAGCTTGCCGTGCCGGAACCAGATTAGGGCCTGAAGCCATCCTGCGGTGTTGCGGCCAGCTCAACAGAAAGCGAGTTGAAGAAAGGAGCTCAGGGGCACTGTAATTCACAATCCTGCAGAGTTATAAATGACAGCTATCGTCCAAAAATATACTGAAGTAAGGCTGCCAAGAGGACTTGAAAGCGGGGCAGAATTGCAGGAAACCGATTTCAGGAGGTAGACTGGAATTGCATTGAAAGCATAGGAAAAGAGGCAGAACGTCCACAATGATGCACTTGGCCAAAAAGGGCGTATGCGTTTTTTCCTGAATATATTCAGGAAAAAACGCATACGCCCTTTTTGGCCAACCAAGCAAGCTTGCAAAGGAAATCTGCACTACAATGAAGTCTCACTTCCCCCCGGTCAAAAGGGCCATCTGATAAAAGTGTAAAATCCAGAAAGGCAGGACAGGCCATGGAGAACTGGGAGCCTTTTTATGCTGATGGGAGGGATGTAAATTGCCAACAGACACTCGGGAGAAGTGTATGGTGTTTCCTGAAACATCTAAAAAACAAAGCAACAGAGCCTAGGGCACTTCCACTTATGGTCCTATAGATTAGGGAAATTAAAATCAAAAAGACACAGCCACCCCAAAGTTTGGGACGCCTCTGTTTACAAGAACCTCATTTACAGTACAAGCTCAATATCACAGAAAGTGAAAAATGGATAAACAACTTGTGGTACTTACGTACAATGCAGTATCACTCAGCAATGAAATCTATGTCATCAGGCCCGTAGAAGCATAATGAGTGGATTCAGGGACGATGATTCTAACTGAAATAAGTCACACAGAAAAAGAAACATCATAAGATATCACTAATACACGGAATGTAAACTTGGCTACACAGGAACTGAATTCCAAAACAGAACAGGGTCTCAAATTTAGAAAACCAACTTATGCTTGCTTAAGGGTAAAGGTGAGTTGGGGTGCTGCATAAAACCAGAGATTGAAATGAGCACAGATAAAGTTCCTTAAGCCAAATATGGAATAGACAAGAGCTACTCCTTGCTCAACGAAATGGACTCAACACCCCATATTAAACGCCTAAGAATGTACCTGACTAGTAAGTATCTTAAAACATATGGATTGCTCTGTCTCCAAAAGAGAATCAAGCGTGTGTACAGGGGCATAAACGCAGCAGTGATAGGATTGGAGAGGTTCGGTGAGCAAATGAAGACCCTTTGAAGTCATATGGCATGGTACCCTTTCCACGGGTCTCAACTCTCCAGGTTTAAGGTATTCTTCCTTCAGCTAAAACATGCATGTGGAACCCAGAGTATGATCAACCGTGTGAACGGGAGACGTGTTCAAATATGTCTCAGTTTTCCTCCCCTGGTACTCGGGTGCAACATTCCAGACGCTTTACTAACACTCTCCCCACTTGGAGAGTCAGCGCCTTTAACCTCCTCTTTGGCCCAGTTTGCAATTTCTGCGGAAGGTGAACAGGAATAGGGAGAACCAATGAGAGACTAGCTGGAGGTGTCTCGACGGGCAAATTTAACTCTCATTTCCCACCAGGAAGAGGAAATAACCAAAGGCTCAGCGTGCCGTGCCGGAACCAGATTAGGGCCTGAAGCCATCCTGCGGTGCTGCGGCCAGCTCAAAAGAAAGCGAGTTGAAGAAAGGAACTCAGGGGCACTGTAATTCACAAACCTGCAGACTTATAAATGACAGCTATCGTCCAAAAATATACTGAAGTAAGGCTGCCAAGAGGACTTGAAAGCGGGGCAGAATTGCAGGAAACCGATTTCAGGAGGTAGACTGGAATTGCATTGAAAACATAGGAAAAGAGGCAGAACGTCCACAATGATGCACTTGGCCAAAACGGGCGTATGCGTTTTTTCCTGAATATATTCAGGAAAAAACACATACGCACTTTTTGGCCAACCAAGCAAACTTGCAAGGGAAATCTGCACTAAAATGAAGTCTCACTTCCCCCCGGTCAAAAGGGCCATCTGAAAAAAGTGTAAAATCCAGAAAGGCAGGACAGGCCATGGAGAACTGGGAGCCTTGTTATGCTGATGGGCGGGATGTAAATTGCCAACAGACACTCGGGAGAAGTGTATGGTGTTTCCTGAAACATCTAAAAAACAAAGCAACAGAGCCTAGGGCATTTCCACTTATGGTCCTATAGATTAGGGAAATTAAAATCAAAAAGACACAGCCACCCCAAAGTTTGGGACGCCTCTGTTTACAAGAACCTCGTTTACAGTACAAGTTCAACACTGCAGAAAGTGAAAAATGGATAAAGAAGTTGTGGTATTTACTTACAAAGCAATATCACTCAGCAATGAAATCTATGTCATCAGGCCCTTAGCAGCACAATGAGTGGATTCAGGTATGATGATTCTAACTGAAATAAGTCACACAGAAAAAGAATCATCATAAGATATCAGTAATACACGGAATGTAAACTTGGCTACACAGGAACTGAATTACAGAACAGAACAGGGTCTCAAATTTAGAAAACCAACTTATGCTTGCTTAAGGGTAAAGGTGAGTTGGGGTGCTGCATAAAACCAGAGATTGAAATGAGCACAGATAAATTTCCTTAAGCCAAATATGGAATAGAAAAGAGCTACTCCTTGCTCAACGAAATGGACTCAACACCCCATATTAAACGCCTAAGAATGTACCTTACTAGTAAGTATCTTAAAACCTATGGATTGCTATGTCTCCAAAAGAGAATCAAGCATGTGTACAGGGGCATAAACGCAGCAGTGATAGGATTGGAGAGGTTCGGTGAGCAAATGAAGACCCTTTGAAGTCATATTGCATGGTACCCATTGCACGGGTTTCAATTTCCCAGGTTTAAGGTATTCTTCCTTCAGCTAAAACATGCATGTGGAACCTAGAGTATGATCAACCATGTGATCGGGAAACGTGTTCAAATATGTCTCAGTTTTCGTACCCTGGTACTCAGGTGCAACATTCCAGATGCTTTACTAACACTCTCCCAACTTGGAGAGTCAGTCCCTTTAACCTCCTGTTTGGCCCAGTTTGCAATTTCTGTGGAAGATGAACAGGAATAGCGAGAACCAATGAGAGACTAGCTGGAGGTGTCTGGACGGGCAAATTTAACTCTCATTTCCCACCAGGAAGAGGAATTAACCAAAGGCTCATCGTGCCCTGCCGAAACCAGATTAGGGCCTGAAGCCATCCTGCGGTGTTGCGGCCAGGTCACAAGAAAGCGAGTTGAAGAAAGGAGCTCAGGGGCACTGTAATTCACAAACCTGCAGAGTTATAAATGACAGCTATCGTCCAAAAATATACTGAAGTAAGGCTGCCAAGAGGACTTGAAAGCGGGGCAGAATTGCAGGAAACCGATTTCAGGAGGTAGACTGGAATTGCATTGAAAGCATAGGAAAAGAGGCAGAACGTCCACAATGATGCACTTGGCCAAAAAGGGCGTATGCGTTTTTTCCTGAATATATTCAGGAAAAAACGCATACGCCCTTTTTGGCCAACCAAGCAAGCTTGCAAAGGAAATCTGCACTACAATGAAGTCTCACTTCCCCCCGGTCAAAAGGGCCATCTGAAAAAAGTGTAAAATCCAGAAAGGCAGGACAGGCCATGGAGAACTGGGAGCCTTGTTATGCTGATGGGCGGGATGTAAATTGCCAACAGACACTCGGGAGAAGTGTATGGTGTTTCCTGAAACATCTAAAAAACAAAGCAACAGAGCCTAGGGCACTCCCACTTATGGTCCTATAGCTTAGGGAAATTAAAATCAAAAAGACACAGCCACCCCAAAGTTTGGGACGCCTCTGTTTACAAGAACCTCATGTACCGTACAAGTTCAACATCGCAGAAAGTGAAAAATGGATAAAGAAGTTGTGGTATTTACTTACAAAGCAATATCACTCAGCAATGAAATCTATGTCATCAGGCCCTTAGCAGCACAATGAGTGGATTCAGGTATGATGATTCTAACTGAAATAAGTCACACAGAAAAAGAAACATCATAAGATATCAGTAATACACGGAATGTAAACTTGGCTACACAGGAACAGAATTACAGAACAGAACATGGTCTCAAATTTAGAAAACCAACTTATGCTTGCTTAAGGGTAAAGGTGAGTTGGGGTGCTGCATAAAACCAGAGATCGAAATGAGCACAGATAAAGTTCCTTAAGCCAAATATGGAATAGACAAGAGCTACTCCTTGCTCAGGGAAATGGACTCAACACCCCATATTAAACGCCTAAGAATGTACCTGACTAGTAAGTATCTTAAAACCTATGGATTGCTATGTCTCCGAAAGAGAATCAACCATGTGTACAGGGGCATAAACGCAGCAGTGATAGGATTGGAGAGGTTCGGTGAGCAAATGAAGACCCTTTGAAGTCATATTGCATGGTACCCATTCCACGGGTTTCAACTACCCAGGTTTAAGGTATTCTACCTTCAGCTAAAACATGCATGTGGAAACTAGAGTATGATCAACCATGTGATCGGGAAACGTGTTCAAATATGTCTCAGTTTTCGTACCCTGGTACTCGGGTGCAACATTCCAGACGCTTTACTAACACCCTCCCGACTTGGAGAGTCAGTCCCTTTAACCTCCTGTTTGGCCCAGTTTGCAATTTCTGTGGAAGATGAACAGGAATAGCGAGAACCAATGAGAGACTAGCTGGAGGTGTCTGGACGGGCAAATTTAACTCTCATTTCCCACCAGGAAGAGGAATTAACCAAAGGCTCAGCTTGCCGTGCCGGAACCAGATTAGGGCCTGAAGCCATCCTGCGGTGTTGCGGCCAGCTCAACAGAAAGCGAGTTGAAGAAAGGAGCTCAGGGGCACTGTAATTCACAATCCTGCAGAGTTATAAATGACAGCTATCGTCCAAAAATATACTGAAGTAAGGCTGCCAAGAGGACTTGAAAGCGGGGCAGAATTGCAGGAAACCGATTTCAGGAGGTAGACTGGAATTGCATTGAAAGCATAGGAAAAGAGGCAGAACGTCCACAATGATGCACTTGGCCAAAAAGGGCGTATGCGTTTTTTCCTGAATATATTCAGGAAAAAACGCATACGCCCTTTTTGGCCAACCAAGCAAGCTTGCAAAGGAAATCTGCACTACAATGAAGTCTCACTTCCCCCCGGTCAAAAGGGCCATCTGAAAAAAGTGTAAAATCCAGAAAGGCAGGACAGGCCATGGAGAACTGGGAGCCTTTTTATGCTGATGGGAGGGATGTAAATTGCCAACACCCACTCGGGAGAAGTGTATGGTGTTTCCTGAAACATCTAAAAAACAAAGCAACAGAGCCTAGGGCACTTCCACTTATGGTCCTATAGATTAGGGAAATTAAAATCAAAAAGACACAGCCACCCCAAAGTTTGGGACGCCTCTGTTTACAAGAACCTCATTTACAGTACAAGCTCAATATCACAGAAAGTGAAAAATGGATAAAGAACTTGTGGTACTTACGTACAATGCAGTATCACTCAGCAATGAAATCTATGTCATCAGGCCCGTAGAAGCATAATGAGTGGATTCAGGGACGATGATTCTAACTGAAATAAGTCACACAGAAAAAGAAACATCATAAGATATCACTAATACACGGAATGTAAACTTGGCTACACAGGAACTGAATTCCAAAACAGAACAGGGTCTCAAATTTAGAAAACCAACTTATGCTTGCTTAAGGGTAAAGGTGAGTTGGGGTGCTGCATAAAACCAGAGATTGAAATGAGCACAGATAAAGTTCCTTAAGCCAAATATGGAATAGACAAGAGCTACTCCTTGCTCAACGAAATGGACTCAACACCCCATATAAAACGCCTAAGTATGTACCTGACTAGTAAGTATCTTAAAACCTATGGATTGCTAGGTCTCCAAAAGAGAATCAAGCGTGTGTACAGGGGCATAAACGCAGCAGTGATAGGATTGGAGAGGTTCGGTGAGCAAATGAAGACCCTTTGAAGTCATATTGCATGGTACCCATTCCACGGGTCTCAACTCTCCAGGTTTAAGGTATTCTTCCTTCAGCTAAAACATGCATGTGGAACCCAGAGTATGATCAACCGTGTGAACGGGAGACGTGTTCAAATATGTCTCAGTTTTGGTCCCCTGGTTCTCGGGTGCAACATTCCAGACGCTTTACTAACACTCTCCCCACTTGGAGAGTCAGCGCCTTTAACCTCCTGTTTGGCCCAGTTTGCAATTTCTGCGGAAGATGAACAGGAATAGGGAGAACCAATGAGAGACTAGCTGGAGGTGTCTGGACGGGCAAATTTAACTCTCATTTCCCACCAGGAAGAGGAAATAACCAAAGGCTCAGCGTGCCGTGCCGGAACCAGATTAGGGCCTGAAGCCATCCTGCGGTGTTGCGGCCAGGTCACAAGAAAGCGAGTTGAAGAAAGGAGCTCAGGGGCACTGTAATTCACAAAACTGCAGAGTTATAAATGACAGCTATCGTCCAAAAATATACTGAAGTAAGGCTGCCAAGAGGACTTGAAAGCGGGGCAGAATTGCAGGAAACCGATTTCAGGAGGTAGACTGGAATTGCATTGAAAGCATAGGAAAAGACGCAGAACGTCCACAATGATGCACTTGGCCAAAAAGGGCATATGCGTTTTTTCCTGAATATATTCAGGAAAAAACGCATATGCCCTTTTTGGCCAACCAAGCAAGCTTGCAAAGGAAATCTGCACTACAATGAAGTCTCACTTCCCCCCGGTCAAAAGGGCCATCTGAAAAAAGTGTAAAATCCAGAAAGGCAGGACAGGCCATGGAGAACTGGGAGCCTTGTTATGCTGATGGGCGGGATGTAAATTGCCAACAGACACTCGGGAGAAGTGTATGGTGTTTCCTGAAACATCTAAAAAACAAAGCAACAGAGCCTAGGGCACTTCCACTTATGGTCCTATAGCTTAGGGAAATTAAAATCAAAAAGACACAGCCACCCCAAAGTTTGGGACGCCTCTGTTTACAAGAACCTCGTTTACAGTACAAGTTCAACATCGCAGAAAGTGAAAAATGGATAAAGAAGTTGTGGTATTTACTTACAAAGCAATATCACTCAGCAATGAAATCTATGTCATCAGGCCCTTAGCAGCACAATGAGTGGATTCAGGTATGATGATTCTAACTGAAATAAGTCACACAGAAAAAGAAACATCATAAGATATCAGTAATACACGGAATGTAAACTTGGCTACACAGGAACTGAATTCCAAAACAGAACAGGGTCTCAAATTTAGAAAACCAACTTATGCTTGCTTAAGGGTAAAGGTGAGTTGGGGTGCTGCATAAAACCAGAGATTGAAATGAGCACAGATAAAGTTCCTTAAGCCAAATATGGAATAGACAAGAGCTACTCCTTGCTCAACGAAATGGACTCAACACCGCATATTAAACGCCTAAGAATGTACCTGACTAGTAAGTATCTTAAAACCTATGGATTGCTATGTCTCCGAAAGAGAATCAAGCATGTGTACAGGGGCATAAAGGCAGCAGTGATAGGATTGGAGAGGTTCGGTGAGCAAATGAAGACCCTTTGAAGTCATATTGCATGGTACCCATTCCACGGGTCTCAACTCTCCAGGTTTAAGGTATTCTTCCTTCAGCTAAAACATGCATGTGGAACCCAGAGTATGATCAACCGTGTGAACGGGAGACGTGTTCAAATATGTCTCAGTTTTGGACCCCTGGTACTCGGGTGCAACATTCCTGATGCTTTACTAACACTCTCCCCACTTGGAGAGTCAGCGCCTTTAACCTCCTGTTTGGCCCAGTTTGCAATTTCTGCGGAAGATGAACAGGAATAGGGAGAACCAATGAGAGACTAGCTGGAGGTGTCTCGACGGGCAAATTTAACTCTCATTTCCCACCAGGAAGAGGAAATAACCAAAGGCTCAGCGTGCCGTGCCGGAACAAGATTAGGGCCTGAAACCATCCTGCGGTGTTGCTGCCAGCTCAAAAGAAAGCGAGTTGAAGAAAGGAGCTCAGGGGCACTGTAATTCACAAACCTGCAGAGTTATAAATGACAGCTATCGTCCAAAAATATACTGAAGTAAGGCTGCCAAGAGGACTTGAAAGCGGGGCAGAATTGCAGGAAACCGATTTCAGGAGGTAGACTGGAATTGCATTGAAAGCATAGGAAAAGAGGCAGAACGTCCACAATGATGCACTTGGCCAAAAAGGGCGTATGCGTTTTTTCCTGAATATATTCAGGAAAAAACGCATACGCCCTTTTTGGCCAACCAAGCAAGCTTGCAAAGGAAATCTGCACTACAATGAAGTCTCACTTCCCCCCGGTCAAAAGGGCCATCTGAAAAAAGTGTAAAATCCAGAAAGGCAGGACAGGCCATGGAGAACTGGGAGCCTTTTTATGCTGATGGGAGGGATGTAAATTGGCAACAGCCACTCGGGAGAAGTGTATGGTGTTTCCTGAAACATCTAAAAAACAAAGCAACAGAGCCTAGGGCACTTCCACTTATGGTCCTATAGCTTAGGGAAATTAAAATCAAAAAGACACAGCCACCCCAAAGTTTGGGACGCCTCTGTTTACAAGAACCTCATTTACCGTACAAGTTCAATATCACAGAAAGTGAAAAATGGATAAAGAAGTTGTAGTACTTACGTACAATGCAGTATCATTCAACAATGAAATCTATGTCATCAGGCCCGTAGCAGCATAATGAGTGGATTCAGGTACGATGATTCTAACTGAAATAAGTCACACAGAAAAAGAAACATCATAAGATATCACTAATACACAGAATGTAAACTTGGCTACACAGGAACTGAATTCCAAAACAGAACAGGGTCTCAAATTTAGAAAACCAACTTATGCTTGCTTAAGGGGAAAGGTGAGTTGGGGTGCTGCATAAAACCAGAGATTGAAATGAGCACAGATAAAGTTCCTTAAGCCAAATATGGAATAGACAAGAGCTACTCCTTGCTCAACGAAATGGACTCAACACCCCATATTAAATGCCTAAGAATGTACCTGACTAGTAAGTATCTTAAAACCTATGGATTGCTATGTCTCCAAAAGAGAATCAAGCGTCTGTACAGGGGGATAAACGCAGCAGTGATAGGATTGGAGAAGTTCGGTGAGCAAATGAAGACCCTTTGAAGTCATATTGCATGGTACCCATTCCACGGGTCTCAACTCTCCAGGTTTAAGGTATTCTTCCTTCAGCTAAAACATGCATGTGGAACCCAGAGTATGATCAACCGTGTGAACGGGAGACGTGTTCAAATATGTCTCAGTTTTCCTCCCCTGGTACTCGGGTGCAACATTCCAGACGCTTTACTAACACCCTCCCGACTTGGAGAGTCAGTCCCTTTAACCTCCTGTTTGGCCCAGTTTGCAATTTCTGTGGAAGATGAACAGGAATAGCGAGAACCAATGAGAGACTAGCTGGAGGTGTCTGGACGGGCAAATTTAACTCTCATTTCCCACCAGGAAGAGGAATTAACCAAAGGCTCAGCGTGCCGTGCCGGAACCAGATTAGGGCCTGAAGCCATCCTGCGGTGTTGCGGCCAGCTCAACAGAAAGCGAGTTGAAGAAAGGAGCTCAGGGGCACTGTAACTCACAAACCTGCAGAGTTATAAATGACAGCTATCGTCCAAAGATATACTGAAGTAAGGCTGCCAAGAGGACTTGAAAGCGGGGCAGAATTGCAGGAAACCGATTTCAGGAGGTAGACTGGAATTGCATTGAAAGCATAGGAAAAGAGGCAGAACGTCCACAATGATGCACTTGGCCAAAAAGGGCGTATGCGTTTTTTCCTGAATATATTCAGGAAACAACGCATACGCCCTTTTTGGCCAACCAAGCAAGCTTGCAAAGGAAATCTGCACTACAATGAAGTCTCACTTCCCCCCGGTCAAAAGGGCCATCTGAAAAAAGTGTAAAATCCAGAAAGGCAGGACAGGCCATGGAGAACTGGGAGCCTTGTTATGCTGATGGGCGGGATGTAAATTGCCAACAGACACTCGGGAGAAGTGTATGGTGTTTCCTGAAACATCTAAAAAACAAAGCAACAGAGCCTAGGGCACTTCCACTTATGGTCCTATAGCTTAGGGAAATTAAAATCAAAAAGACACAGCCACCCCAAAGTTTGGGACGCCTCTGTTTACAAGAACCTCATTTACCGTACAAGTTCAATATCACAGAAAGTGAAAAATGGATAAAGAAGTTGTGGTACTTACGTACAATGCAGTATCACTCAACAATGAAATCTATGTCATCAGGCCCGTAGCAGCATAATGAGTGGATTCAGGTACGATGATTCTAACTGAAATAAGTCACACAGAAAAAGAAACATCATAAGATATCACTAATACACAGAATGTAAACTTGGCTACACAGGAACTGAATTACAGAACAGAACAGGGTCTCAAATTTAGAAAACCAACTTATGCTTGCTTAAGGGTAAAGGTGAGTTGGGGTGCTGCATAAAACCAGAGATTGAAATGAGCACAGATAAAGTTCCTTAAGCCAAATATGGAATAGATAAGAGCTACTCCTTGCTCAACGAAATGGACTCAACACCCCATATTAAATGCCTAAGAATGTACCTGACTAGTAAGTATCTTAAAACCTATGGATTGCTATGTCTCCAAAAGAGAATCAAGCGTCTGTACAGGGGGATAAACGCAGCAGTGATAGGATTGGAGAAGTTCGGTGAGCACATGAAGACCCTTTGAAGTCATATTGCATGGTACCCATTCCACGGGTCTCAACTCTCCAGGTTTAAGGTATTCTTCCTTCAGCTAAAACATGCATGTGGAACCCAGAGTATGATCAACCGTGTGAACGGGAGACGTGTTCAAATATGTCTCAGTTTTCCTCCCCTGGTACTCGGGTGCAACATTCCAGACGCTTTACTAACACCCTCCCGACTTGGAGAGTCAGTCCCTTTAACCTCCTGTTTGGCCCAGTTTGCAATTTCTGTGGAAGATGAACAGGAATAGCGAGAACCAATGAGAGACTAGCTGGAGGTGTCTGGACGGGCAAATTTAACTCTCATTTCCCACCAGGAAGAGGAATTAACCAAAGGCTCAGCGTGCCGTGCCGGAACCAGATTAGGGCCTGAAGCCATCCTGCGGTGTTGCGGCCAGCTCAACAGAAAGCGAGTTGAAGAAAGGAGCTCAGGGGCACTGTAACTCACAAACCTGCAGAGTTATAAATGACAGCTATCGTCCAAAAATATACTGAAGTAAGGCTGCCAAGAGGACTTGAAAGCGGGGCAGAATTGCAGGAAACCGATTTCAGGAGGTAGACTGGAATTGCATTGAAAGCATAGGAAAAGAGGCAGAACGTCCACAATGATGCACTTGGCCAAAAAGGGCGTATGCGTTTTTTCCTGAATATATTCAGGAAACAACGCATACGCCCTTTTTGGCCAACCAAGCAAGCTTGCAAAGGAAATCTGCACTACAATGAAGTCTCACTTCCCCCCGGTCAAAAGGGCCATCTGAAAAAAGTGTAAAATCCAGAAAGGCAGGACAGGCCATGGAGAACTGGGAGCCTTGTTATGCTGATGGGCGGGATGTAAATTGCCAACAGACACTCGGGAGAAGTGTATGGTGTTTCCTGAAACATCTAAAAAACAAAGCAACAGAGCCTAGGGCACTTCCACTTATGGTCCTATAGCTTAGGGAAATTAAAATCAAAAAGACACAGCCACCCCAAAGTTTGGGACGCCTCTGTTTACAAGAACCTCATTTACCGTACAAGTTCAATATCACAGAAAGTGAAAAATGGATAAAGAAGTTGTGGTACTTACGTACAATGCAGTATCACTCAACAATGAAATCTATGTCATCAGGCCCGTAGCAGCATAATGAGTGGATTCAGGTACGATGATTCTAACTGAAATAAGTCACACAGAAAAAGAAACATCATAAGATATCACTAATACACAGAATGTAAACTTGGCTACACAGGAACTGAATTACAGAACAGAACAGGGTCTCAAATTTAGAAAACCAACTTATGCTTGCTTAAGGGTAAAGGTGAGTTGGGGTGCTGCATAAAACCAGAGATTGAAATGAGCACAGATAAAGTTCCTTAAGCCAAATATGGAATAGATAAGAGCTACTCCTTGCTCAACGAAATGGACTCAACACCCCATATTAAATGCCTAAGAATGTACCTGACTAGTAAGTATCTTAAAACCTATGGATTGCTATGTCTCCAAAAGAGAATCAAGCGTCTGTACAGGGGGATAAACGCAGCAGTGATAGGATTGGAGAAGTTCGGTGAGCACATGAAGACCCTTTGAAGTCATATTGCATGGTACCCATTCCACGGGTCTCAACTCTCCAGGTTTAAGGTATTCTTCCTTCAGCTAAAACATGCATGTGGAACCCAGAGTATGATCAACCGTGTGAACGGGAGACGTGTTCAAATATGTCTCAGTTTTCCTCCCCTGGTACTCGGGTGCAACATTCCAGACGCTTTACTAACACCCTCCCGACTTGGAGAGTCAGTCCCTTTAACCTCCTGTTTGGCCCAGTTTGCAATTTCTGTGGAAGATGAACAGGAATAGCGAGAACCAATGAGAGACTAGCTGGAGGTGTCTGGACGGGCAAATTTAACTCTCATTTCCCACCAGGAAGAGGAATTAACCAAAGGCTCAGCGTGCCGTGCCGGAACCAGATTAGGGCCTGAAGCCATCCTGCGGTGTTGCGGCCAGCTCAACAGAAAGCGAGTTGAAGAAAGGAGCTCAGGGGCACTGTAACTCACAAACCTGCAGAGTTATAAATGACAGCTATCGTCCAAAAATATACTGAAGTAAGGCTGCCAAGAGGACTTGAAAGCGGGGCAGAATTGCAGGAAACCGATTTCAGGAGGTAGACTGGAATTGCATTGAAAGCATAGGAAAAGAGGCAGAACGTCCACAATGATGCACTTGGCCAAAAAGGGCGTATGCGTTTTTTCCTGAATATATTCAGGAAACAACGCATACGCCCTTTTTGGCCAACCAAGCAAGCTTGCAAAGGAAATCTGCACTACAATGAAGTCTCACTTCCCCCCGGTCAAAAGGGCCATCTGAAAAAAGTGTAAAATCCAGAAAGGCAGGACAGGCCATGGAGAACTGGGAGCCTTGTTATGCTGATGGGCGGGATGTAAATTGCCAACAGAAACTCGGGAGAAGTGTATGGTGTTTCCTGAAACATCTAAAAAACAAAGCAACAGAGCCTAGGGCACTTCCACTTATGGTCCTATAGCTTAGGGAAATTAAAATCAAAAAGACACAGCCACCCCAAAGTTTGGGACGCCTCTGTTTACAAGAACCTCATTTACCGTACAAGTTCAATATCACAGAAAGTGAAAAATGGATAAAGAAGTTGTGGTACTTACGTACAATGCAGTATCACTCAACAATGAAATCTATGTCATCAGGCCCGTAGCAGCATAATGAGTGGATTCAGGTACGATGATTCTAACTGAAATAAGTCACACAGAAAAAGAAACATCATAAGATATCACTAATACACAGAATGTAAACTTGGCTACACAGGAACTGAATTACAGAACAGAACAGGGTCTCAAATTTAGAAAACCAACTTATGCTTGCTTAAGGGTAAAGGTGAGTTGGGGTGCTGCATAAAACCAGAGATTGAAATGAGCACAGATAAAGTTCCTTAAGCCAAATATGGAATAGATAAGAGCTACTCCTTGCTCAACGAAATGGACTCAACACCCCATATTAAATGCCTAAGAATGTACCTGACTAGTAAGTATCTTAAAACCTATGGATTGCTATGTCTCCAAAAGAGAATCAAGCGTCTGTACAGGGGGATAAACGCAGCAGTGATAGGATTGGAGAAGTTCGGTGAGCACATGAAGACCCTTTGAAGTCATATTGCATGGTACCCATTCCACGGGTCTCAACTCTCCAGGTTTAAGGTATTCTTCCTTCAGCTAAAACATGCATGTGGAACCCAGAGTATGATCAACCGTGTGAACGGGAGACGTGTTCAAATATGTCTCAGTTTTCCTCCCCTGGTACTCGGGTGCAACATTCCAGACGCTTTACTAACACCCTCCCGACTTGGAGAGTCAGTCCCTTTAACCTCCTGTTTGGCCCAGTTTGCAATTTCTGTGGAAGATGAACAGGAATAGCGAGAACCAATGAGAGACTAGCTGGAGGTGTCTGGACGGGCAAATTTAACTCTCATTTCCCACCAGGAAGAGGAATTAACCAAAGGCTCAGCGTGCCGTGCCGGAACCAGATTAGGGCCTGAAGCCATCCTGCGGTGTTGCGGCCAGCTCAACAGAAAGCGAGTTGAAGAAAGGAGCTCAGGGGCACTGTAACTCACAAACCTGCAGAGTTATAAATGACAGCTATCGTCCAAAAATATACTGAAGTAAGGCTGCCAAGAGGACTTGAAAGCGGGGCAGAATTGCAGGAAACCGATTTCAGGAGGTAGACTGGAATTGCATTGAAAGCATAGGAAAAGAGGCAGAACGTCCACAATGATGCACTTGGCCAAAAAGGGCGTATGCGTTTTTTCCTGAATATATTCAGGAAACAACGCATACGCCCTTTTTGGCCAACCAAGCAAGCTTGCAAAGGAAATCTGCACTACAATGAAGTCTCACTTCCCCCCGGTCAAAAGGGCCATCTGAAAAAAGTGTAAAATCCAGAAAGGCAGGACAGGCCATGGAGAACTGGGAGCCTTGTTATGCTGATGGGCGGGATGTAAATTGCCAACAGACACTCGGGAGAAGTGTATGGTGTTTCCTGAAACATCTAAAAAACAAAGCAACAGAGCCTAGGGCACTTCCACTTATGGTCCTATAGCTTAGGGAAATTAAAATCAAAAAGACACAGCCACCCCAAAGTTTGGGACGCCTCTGTTTACAAGAACCTCATTTACCGTACAAGTTCAATATCACAGAAAGTGAAAAATGGATAAAGAAGTTGTGGTACTTACGTACAATGCAGTATCACTCAACAATGAAATCTATGTCATCAGGCCCGTAGCAGCATAATGAGTGGATTCAGGTACGATGATTCTAACTGAAATAAGTCACACAGAAAAAGAAACATCATAAGATATCACTAATACACAGAATGTAAACTTGGCTACACAGGAACTGAATTACAGAACAGAACAGGGTCTCAAATTTAGAAAACCAACTTATGCTTGCTTAAGGGTAAAGGTGAGTTGGGGTGCTGCATAAAACCAGAGATTGAAATGAGCACAGATAAAGTTCCTTAAGCCAAATATGGAATAGATAAGAGCTACTCCTTGCTCAACGAAATGGACTCAACACCCCATATTAAATGCCTAAGAATGTACCTGACTAGTAAGTATCTTAAAACCTATGGATTGCTATGTCTCCAAAAGAGAATCAAGCGTCTGTACAGGGGGATAAACGCAGCAGTGATAGGATTGGAGAAGTTCGGTGAGCACATGAAGACCCTTTGAAGTCATATTGCATGGTACCCATTCCACGGGTCTCAACTCTCCAGGTTTAAGGTATTCTTCCTTCAGCTAAAACATGCATGTGGAACCCAGAGTATGATCAACCGTGTGAACGGGAGACGTGTTCAAATATGTCTCAGTTTTCCTCCCCTGGTACTCGGGTGCAACATTCCAGACGCTTTACTAACACCCTCCCGACTTGGAGAGTCAGTCCCTTTAACCTCCTGTTTGGCCCAGTTTGCAATTTCTGTGGAAGATGAACAGGAATAGCGAGAACCAATGAGAGACTAGCTGGAGGTGTCTGGACGGGCAAATTTAACTCTCATTTCCCACCAGGAAGAGGAATTAACCAAAGGCTCAGCGTGCCGTGCCGGAACCAGATTAGGGCCTGAAGCCATCCTGCGGTGTTGCGGCCAGCTCAACAGAAAGCGAGTTGAAGAAAGGAGCTCAGGGGCACTGTAACTCACAAACCTGCAGAGTTATAAATGACAGCTATCGTCCAAAAATATACTGAAGTAAGGCTGCCAAGAGGACTTGAAAGCGGGGCAGAATTGCAGGAAACCGATTTCAGGAGGTAGACTGGAATTGCATTGAAAGCATAGGAAAAGAGGCAGAACGTCCACAATGATGCACTTGGCCAAAAAGGGCGTATGCGTTTTTTCCTGAATATATTCAGGAAACAACGCATACGCCCTTTTTGGCCAACCAAGCAAGCTTGCAAAGGAAATCTGCACTACAATGAAGTCTCACTTCCCCCCGGTCAAAAGGGCCATCTGAAAAAAGTGTAAAATCCAGAAAGGCAGGACAGGCCATGGAGAACTGGGAGCCTTGTTATGCTGATGGGCGGGATGTAAATTGCCAACAGACACTCGGGAGAAGTGTATGGTGTTTCCTGAAACATCTAAAAAACAAAGCAACAGAGCCTAGGGCACTTCCACTTATGGTCCTATAGCTTAGGGAAATTAAAATCAAAAAGACACAGCCACCCCAAAGTTTGGGACGCCTCTGTTTACAAGAACCTCATTTACCGTACAAGTTCAATATCACAGAAAGTGAAAAATGGATAAAGAAGTTGTGGTACTTACGTACAATGCAGTATCACTCAACAATGAAATCTATGTCATCAGGCCCGTAGCAGCATAATGAGTGGATTCAGGTACGATGATTCTAACTGAAATAAGTCACACAGAAAAAGAAACATCATAAGATATCACTAATACACAGAATGTAAACTTGGCTACACAGGAACTGAATTACAGAACAGAACAGGGTCTCAAATTTAGAAAACCAACTTATGCTTGCTTAAGGGTAAAGGTGAGTTGGGGTGCTGCATAAAACCAGAGATTGAAATGAGCACAGATAAAGTTCCTTAAGCCAAATATGGAATAGATAAGAGCTACTCCTTGCTCAACGAAATGGACTCAACACCCCATATTAAATGCCTAAGAATGTACCTGACTAGTAAGTATCTTAAAACCTATGGATTGCTATGTCTCCAAAAGAGAATCAAGCGTCTGTACAGGGGGATAAACGCAGCAGTGATAGGATTGGAGAAGTTCGGTGAGCACATGAAGACCCTTTGAAGTCATATTGCATGGTACCCATTCCACGGGTCTCAACTCTCCAGGTTTAAGGTATTCTTCCTTCAGCTAAAACATGCATGTGGAACCCAGAGTATGATCAACCGTGTGAACGGGAGACGTGTTCAAATATGTCTCAGTTTTCCTCCCCTGGTACTCGGGTGCAACATTCCAGACGCTTTACTAACACCCTCCCGACTTGGAGAGTCAGTCCCTTTAACCTCCTGTTTGGCCCAGTTTGCAATTTCTGTGGAAGATGAACAGGAATAGCGAGAACCAATGAGAGACTAGCTGGAGGTGTCTGGACGGGCAAATTTAACTCTCATTTCCCACCAGGAAGAGGAATTAACCAAAGGCTCAGCGTGCCGTGCCGGAACCAGATTAGGGCCTGAAGCCATCCTGCGGTGTTGCGGCCAGCTCAACAGAAAGCGAGTTGAAGAAAGGAGCTCAGGGGCACTGTAACTCACAAACCTGCAGAGTTATAAATGACAGCTATCGTCCAAAAATATACTGAAGTAAGGCTGCCAAGAGGACTTGAAAGCGGGGCAGAATTGCAGGAAACCGATTTCAGGAGGTAGACTGGAATTGCATTGAAAGCATAGGAAAAGAGGCAGAACGTCCACAATGATGCACTTGGCCAAAAAGGGCGTATGCGTTTTTTCCTGAATATATTCAGGAAACAACGCATACGCCCTTTTTGGCCAACCAAGCAAGCTTGCAAAGGAAATCTGCACTACAATGAAGTCTCACTTCCCCCCGGTCAAAAGGGCCATCTGAAAAAAGTGTAAAATCCAGAAAGGCAGGACAGGCCATGGAGAACTGGGAGCCTTGTTATGCTGATGGGCGGGATGTAAATTGCCAACAGACACTCGGGAGAAGTGTATGGTGTTTCCTGAAACATCTAAAAAACAAAGCAACAGAGCCTAGGGCACTTCCACTTATGGTCCTATAGCTTAGGGAAATTAAAATCAAAAAGACACAGCCACCCCAAAGTTTGGGACGCCTCTGTTTACAAGAACCTCATTTACCGTACAAGTTCAATATCACAGAAAGTGAAAAATGGATAAAGAAGTTGTGGTACTTACGTACAATGCAGTATCACTCAACAATGAAATCTATGTCATCAGGCCCGTAGCAGCATAATGAGTGGATTCAGGTACGATGATTCTAACTGAAATAAGTCACACAGAAAAAGAAACATCATAAGATATCACTAATACACAGAATGTAAACTTGGCTACACAGGAACTGAATTACAGAACAGAACAGGGTCTCAAATTTAGAAAACCAACTTATGCTTGCTTAAGGGTAAAGGTGAGTTGGGGTGCTGCATAAAACCAGAGATTGAAATGAGCACAGATAAAGTTCCTTAAGCCAAATATGGAATAGATAAGAGCTACTCCTTGCTCAACGAAATGGACTCAACACCCCATATTAAATGCCTAAGAATGTACCTGACTAGTAAGTATCTTAAAACCTATGGATTGCTATGTCTCCAAAAGAGAATCAAGCGTCTGTACAGGGGGATAAACGCAGCAGTGATAGGATTGGAGAAGTTCGGTGAGCACATGAAGACCCTTTGAAGTCATATTGCATGGTACCCATTCCACGGGTCTCAACTCTCCAGGTTTAAGGTATTCTTCCTTCAGCTAAAACATGCATGTGGAACCCAGAGTATGATCAACCGTGTGAACGGGAGACGTGTTCAAATATGTCTCAGTTTTCCTCCCCTGGTACTCGGGTGCAACATTCCAGACGCTTTACTAACACCCTCCCGACTTGGAGAGTCAGTCCCTTTAACCTCCTGTTTGGCCCAGTTTGCAATTTCTGTGGAAGATGAACAGGAATAGCGAGAACCAATGAGAGACTAGCTGGAGGTGTCTGGACGGGCAAATTTAACTCTCATTTCCCACCAGGAAGAGGAATTAACCAAAGGCTCAGCGTGCCGTGCCGGAACCAGATTAGGGCCTGAAGCCATCCTGCGGTGTTGCGGCCAGCTCAACAGAAAGCGAGTTGAAGAAAGGAGCTCAGGGGCACTGTAACTCACAAACCTGCAGAGTTATAAATGACAGCTATCGTCCAAAAATATACTGAAGTAAGGCTGCCAAGAGGACTTGAAAGCGGGGCAGAATTGCAGGAAACCGATTTCAGGAGGTAGACTGGAATTGCATTGAAAGCATAGGAAAAGAGGCAGAACGTCCACAATGATGCACTTGGCCAAAAAGGGCGTATGCGTTTTTTCCTGAATATATTCAGGAAACAACGCATACGCCCTTTTTGGCCAACCAAGCAAGCTTGCAAAGGAAATCTGCACTACAATGAAGTCTCACTTCCCCCCGGTCAAAAGGGCCATCTGAAAAAAGTGTAAAATCCAGAAAGGCAGGACAGGCCATGGAGAACTGGGAGCCTTGTTATGCTGATGGGCGGGATGTAAATTGCCAACAGACACTCGGGAGAAGTGTATGGTGTTTCCTGAAACATCTAAAAAACAAAGCAACAGAGCCTAGGGCACTTCCACTTATGGTCCTATAGCTTAGGGAAATTAAAATCAAAAAGACACAGCCACCCCAAAGTTTGGGACGCCTCTGTTTACAAGAACCTCATTTACCGTACAAGTTCAATATCACAGAAAGTGAAAAATGGATAAAGAAGTTGTGGTACTTACGTACAATGCAGTATCACTCAACAATGAAATCTATGTCATCAGGCCCGTAGCAGCATAATGAGTGGATTCAGGTACGATGATTCTAACTGAAATAAGTCACACAGAAAAAGAAACATCATAAGATATCACTAATACACAGAATGTAAACTTGGCTACACAGGAACTGAATTACAGAACAGAACAGGGTCTCAAATTTAGAAAACCAACTTATGCTTGCTTAAGGGTAAAGGTGAGTTGGGGTGCTGCATAAAACCAGAGATTGAAATGAGCACAGATAAAGTTCCTTAAGCCAAATATGGAATAGATAAGAGCTACTCCTTGCTCAACGAAATGGACTCAACACCCCATATTAAATGCCTAAGAATGTACCTGACTAGTAAGTATCTTAAAACCTATGGATTGCTATGTCTCCAAAAGAGAATCAAGCGTCTGTACAGGGGGATAAACGCAGCAGTGATAGGATTGGAGAAGTTCGGTGAGCACATGAAGACCCTTTGAAGTCATATTGCATGGTACCCATTCCACGGGTCTCAACTCTCCAGGTTTAAGGTATTCTTCCTTCAGCTAAAACATGCATGTGGAACCCAGAGTATGATCAACCGTGTGAACGGGAGACGTGTTCAAATATGTCTCAGTTTTCCTCCCCTGGTACTCGGGTGCAACATTCCAGACGCTTTACTAACACCCTCCCGACTTGGAGAGTCAGTCCCTTTAACCTCCTGTTTGGCCCAGTTTGCAATTTCTGTGGAAGATGAACAGGAATAGCGAGAACCAATGAGAGACTAGCTGGAGGTGTCTGGACGGGCAAATTTAACTCTCATTTCCCACCAGGAAGAGGAATTAACCAAAGGCTCAGCGTGCCGTGCCGGAACCAGATTAGGGCCTGAAGCCATCCTGCGGTGTTGCGGCCAGCTCAACAGAAAGCGAGTTGAAGAAAGGAGCTCAGGGGCACTGTAACTCACAAACCTGCAGAGTTATAAATGACAGCTATCGTCCAAAAATATACTGAAGTAAGGCTGCCAAGAGGACTTGAAAGCGGGGCAGAATTGCAGGAAACCGATTTCAGGAGGTAGACTGGAATTGCATTGAAAGCATAGGAAAAGAGGCAGAACGTCCACAATGATGCACTTGGCCAAAAAGGGCGTATGCGTTTTTTCCTGAATATATTCAGGAAACAACGCATACGCCCTTTTTGGCCAACCAAGCAAGCTTGCAAAGGAAATCTGCACTACAATGAAGTCTCACTTCCCCCCGGTCAAAAGGGCCATCTGAAAAAAGTGTAAAATCCAGAAAGGCAGGACAGGCCATGGAGAACTGGGAGCCTTGTTATGCTGATGGGCGGGATGTAAATTGCCAACAGACACTCGGGAGAAGTGTATGGTGTTTCCTGAAACATCTAAAAAACAAAGCAACAGAGCCTAGGGCACTTCCACTTATGGTCCTATAGCTTAGGGAAATTAAAATCAAAAAGACACAGCCACCCCAAAGTTTGGGACGCCTCTGTTTACAAGAACCTCATTTACCGTACAAGTTCAATATCACAGAAAGTGAAAAATGGATAAAGAAGTTGTGGTACTTACGTACAATGCAGTATCACTCAACAATGAAATCTATGTCATCAGGCCCGTAGCAGCATAATGAGTGGATTCAGGTACGATGATTCTAACTGAAATAAGTCACACAGAAAAAGAAACATCATAAGATATCACTAATACACAGAATGTAAACTTGGCTACACAGGAACTGAATTACAGAACAGAACAGGGTCTCAAATTTAGAAAACCAACTTATGCTTGCTTAAGGGTAAAGGTGAGTTGGGGTGCTGCATAAAACCAGAGATTGAAATGAGCACAGATAAAGTTCCTTAAGCCAAATATGGAATAGATAAGAGCTACTCCTTGCTCAACGAAATGGACTCAACACCCCATATTAAATGCCTAAGAATGTACCTGACTAGTAAGTATCTTAAAACCTATGGATTGCTATGTCTCCAAAAGAGAATCAAGCGTCTGTACAGGGGGATAAACGCAGCAGTGATAGGATTGGAGAAGTTCGGTGAGCACATGAAGACCCTTTGAAGTCATATTGCATGGTACCCATTCCACGGGTCTCAACTCTCCAGGTTTAAGGTATTCTTCCTTCAGCTAAAACATGCATGTGGAACCCAGAGTATGATCAACCGTGTGAACGGGAGACGTGTTCAAATATGTCTCAGTTTTCCTCCCCTGGTACTCGGGTGCAACATTCCAGACGCTTTACTAACACCCTCCCGACTTGGAGAGTCAGTCCCTTTAACCTCCTGTTTGGCCCAGTTTGCAATTTCTGTGGAAGATGAACAGGAATAGCGAGAACCAATGAGAGACTAGCTGGAGGTGTCTGGACGGGCAAATTTAACTCTCATTTCCCACCAGGAAGAGGAATTAACCAAAGGCTCAGCGTGCCGTGCCGGAACCAGATTAGGGCCTGAAGCCATCCTGCGGTGTTGCGGCCAGCTCAACAGAAAGCGAGTTGAAGAAAGGAGCTCAGGGGCACTGTAACTCACAAACCTGCAGAGTTATAAATGACAGCTATCGTCCAAAAATATACTGAAGTAAGGCTGCCAAGAGGACTTGAAAGCGGGGCAGAATTGCAGGAAACCGATTTCAGGAGGTAGACTGGAATTGCATTGAAAGCATAGGAAAAGAGGCAGAACGTCCACAATGATGCACTTGGCCAAAAAGGGCGTATGCGTTTTTTCCTGAATATATTCAGGAAACAACGCATACGCCCTTTTTGGCCAACCAAGCAAGCTTGCAAAGGAAATCTGCACTACAATGAAGTCTCACTTCCCCCCGGTCAAAAGGGCCATCTGAAAAAAGTGTAAAATCCAGAAAGGCAGGACAGGCCATGGAGAACTGGGAGCCTTGTTATGCTGATGGGCGGGATGTAAATTGCCAACAGACACTCGGGAGAAGTGTATGGTGTTTCCTGAAACATCTAAAAAACAAAGCAACAGAGCCTAGGGCACTTCCACTTATGGTCCTATAGCTTAGGGAAATTAAAATCAAAAAGACACAGCCACCCCAAAGTTTGGGACGCCTCTGTTTACAAGAACCTCATTTACCGTACAAGTTCAATATCACAGAAAGTGAAAAATGGATAAAGAAGTTGTGGTACTTACGTACAATGCAGTATCACTCAACAATGAAATCTATGTCATCAGGCCCGTAGCAGCATAATGAGTGGATTCAGGTACGATGATTCCAACTGAAATAAGTCACACAGAAAAAGAAACATCATAAGATATCACTAATACACAGAATGTAAACTTGGCTACACAGGAACTGAATTACAGAACAGAACAGGGTCTCAAATTTAGAAAACCAACTTATGCTTGCTTAAGGGTAAAGGTGAGTTGGGGTGCTGCATAAAACCAGAGATTGAAATGAGCACAGATAAAGTTCCTTAAGCCAAATATGGAATAGATAAGAGCTACTCCTTGCTCAACGAAATGGACTCAACACCCCATATTAAATGCCTAAGAATGTACCTGACTAGTAAGTATCTTAAAACCTATGGATTGCTATGTCTCCAAAAGAGAATCAAGCGTCTGTACAGGGGGATAAACGCAGCAGTGATAGGATTGGAGAAGTTCGGTGAGCACATGAAGACCCTTTGAAGTCATATTGCATGGTACCCATTCCACGGGTCTCAACTCTCCAGGTTTAAGGTATTCTTCCTTCAGCTAAAACATGCATGTGGAACCCAGAGTATGATCAACCGTGTGAACGGGAGACGTGTTCAAATATGTCTCAGTTTTCCTCCCCTGGTACTCGGGTGCAACATTCCAGACGCTTTACTAACACCCTCCCGACTTGGAGAGTCAGTCCCTTTAACCTCCTGTTTGGCCCAGTTTGCAATTTCTGTGGAAGATGAACAGGAATAGCGAGAACCAATGAGAGACTAGCTGGAGGTGTCTGGACGGGCAAATTTAACTCTCATTTCCCACCAGGAAGAGGAATTAACCAAAGGCTCAGCGTGCCGTGCCGGAACCAGATTAGGGCCTGAAGCCATCCTGCGGTGTTGCGGCCAGCTGAAAAGAAAGAGAGTTGAAGAAAGGAGCTCAGGGGCACTGTAACTCACAAACCTGCAGAGTTATAAATGACAGCTATCGTCCAAAAATATACTGAAGTAAGGCTGCCAAGAGGACTTGAAAGCGGGGCAGAATTGCAGGAAACCGATTTCAGGAGGTAGACTGGAATTGCATTGAAAGCATAGGAAAAGAGGCAGAACGTCCACAATGATGCACTTGGCCAAAAAGGGCGTATGCGTTTTTTCCTGAATATATTCAGGAAACAACGCATACGCCCTTTTTGGCCAACCAAGCAAGCTTGCAAAGGAAATCTGCACTACAATGAAGTCTCACTTCCCCCCGGTCAAAAGGGCCATCTGAAAAAAGTGTAAAATCCAGAAAGGCAGGACAGGCCATGGAGAACTGGGAGCCTTGTTATGCTGATGGGCGGGATGTAAATTGCCAACAGACACTCGGGAGAAGTGTATGGTGTTTCCTGAAACATCTAAAAAACAAAGCAACAGAGCCTAGGGCACTTCCACTTATGGTCCTATAGCTTAGGGAAATTAAAATCAAAAAGACACAGCCACCCCAAAGTTTGGGACGCCTCTGTTTACAAGAACCTCATTTACCGTACAAGTTCAATATCACAGAAAGTGAAAAATGGATAAAGAAGTTGTGGTACTTACGTACAATGCAGTATCACTCAACAATGAAATCTATGTCATCAGGCCCATAGCAGCATAATGAGTGGATTCAGGTACGATGATTCTAACTGAAATAAGTCACACAGAAAAAGAAACATCATAAGATATCACTAATACACAGAATGTAAACTTGGCTACACAGGAACTGAATTACAGAACAGAACAGGGTCTCAAATTTAGAAAACCAACTTATGCTTGCTTAAGGGTAAAGGTGAGTTGGGGTGCTGCATAAAACCAGAGATTGAAATGAGCACAGATAAAGTTCCTTAAGCCAAATATGGAATAGATAAGAGCTACTCCTTGCTCAACGAAATGGACTCAACACCCCATATTAAATGCCTAAGAATGTACCTGACTAGTAAGTATCTTAAAACCTATGGATTGCTATGTCTCCAAAAGAGAATCAAGCGTCTGTACAGGGGGATAAACGCAGCAGTGATAGGATTGGAGAAGTTCGGTGAGCACATGAAGACCCTTTGAAGTCATATTGCATGGTACCCATTCCACGGGTCTCAACTCTCCAGGTTTAAGGTATTCTTCCTTCAGCTAAAACATGCATGTGGAACCCAGAGTATGATCAACCGTGTGAACGGGAGACGTGTTCAAATATGTCTCAGTTTTCCTCCCCTGGTACTCGGGTGCAACATTCCAGACGCTTTACTAACACCCTCCCGACTTGGAGAGTCAGTCCCTTTAACCTCCTGTTTGGCCCAGTTTGCAATTTCTGTGGAAGATGAACAGGAATAGCGAGAACCAATGAGAGACTAGCTGGAGGTGTCTGGACGGGCAAATTTAACTCTCATTTCCCACCAGGAAGAGGAATTAACCAAAGGCTCAGCGTGCCGTGCCGGAACCAGATTAGGGCCTGAAGCCATCCTGCGGTGTTGCGGCCAGCTCAACAGAAAGCGAGTTGAAGAAAGGAGCTCAGGGGCACTGTAACTCACAAACCTGCAGAGTTATAAATGACAGCTATCGTCCAAAAATATACTGAAGTAAGGCTGCCAAGAGGACTTGAAAGCGGGGCAGAATTGCAGGAAACCGATTTCAGGAGGTAGACTGGAATTGCATTGAAAGCATAGGAAAAGAGGCAGAACGTCCACAATGATGCACTTGGCCAAAAAGGGCGTATGCGTTTTTTCCTGAATATATTCAGGAAACAACGCATACGCCCTTTTTGGCCAACCAAGCAAGCTTGCAAAGGAAATCTGCACTACAATGAAGTCTCACTTCCCCCCGGTCAAAAGGGCCATCTGAAAAAAGTGTAAAATCCAGAAAGGCAGGACAGGCCATGGAGAACTGGGAGCCTTGTTATGCTGATGGGCGGGATGTAAATTGCCAACAGACACTCGGGAGAAGTGTATGGTGTTTCCTGAAACATCTAAAAAACAAAGCAACAGAGCCTAGGGCACTTCCACTTATGGTCCTATAGCTTAGGGAAATTAAAATCAAAAAGACACAGCCACCCCAAAGTTTGGGACGCCTCTGTTTACAAGAACCTCATTTACCGTACAAGTTCAATATCACAGAAAGTGAAAAATGGATAAAGAAGTTGTGGTACTTACGTACAATGCAGTATCACTCAACAATGAAATCTATGTCATCAGGCCCGTAGCAGCATAATGAGTGGATTCAGGTACGATGATTCCAACTGAAATAAGTCACACAGAAAAAGAAACATCATAAGATATCACTAATACACAGAATGTAAACTTGGCTACACAGGAACTGAATTACAGAACAGAACAGGGTCTCAAATTTAGAAAACCAACTTATGCTTGCTTAAGGGTAAAGGTGAGTTGGGGTGCTGCATAAAACCAGAGATTGAAATGAGCACAGATAAAGTTCCTTAAGCCAAATATGGAATAGATAAGAGCTACTCCTTGCTCAACGAAATGGACTCAACACCCCATATTAAATGCCTAAGAATGTACCTGACTAGTAAGTATCTTAAAACCTATGGATTGCTATGTCTCCAAAAGAGAATCAAGCGTCTGTACAGGGGGATAAACGCAGCAGTGATAGGATTGGAGAAGTTCGGTGAGCACATGAAGACCCTTTGAAGTCATATTGCATGGTACCCATTCCACGGGTCTCAACTCTCCAGGTTTAAGGTATTCTTCCTTCAGCTAAAACATGCATGTGGAACCCAGAGTATGATCAACCGTGTGAACGGGAGACGTGTTCAAATATGTCTCAGTTTTCCTCCCCTGGTACTCGGGTGCAACATTCCAGACGCTTTACTAACACCCTCCCGACTTGGAGAGTCAGTCCCTTTAACCTCCTGTTTGGCCCAGTTTGCAATTTCTGTGGAAGATGAACAGGAATAGCGAGAACCAATGAGAGACTAGCTGGAGGTGTCTGGACGGGCAAATTTAACTCTCATTTCCCACCAGGAAGAGGAATTAACCAAAGGCTCAGCGTGCCGTGCCGGAACCAGATTAGGGCCTGAAGCCATCCTGCGGTGTTGCGGCCAGCTGAAAAGAAAGAGAGTTGAAGAAAGGAGCTCAGGGGCACTGTAACTCACAAACCTGCAGAGTTATAAATGACAGCTATCGTCCAAAAATATACTGAAGTAAGGCTGCCAAGAGGACTTGAAAGCGGGGCAGAATTGCAGGAAACCGATTTCAGGAGGTAGACTGGAATTGCATTGAAAGCATAGGAAAAGAGGCAGAACGTCCACAATGATGCACTTGGCCAAAAAGGGCGTATGCGTTTTTTCCTGAATATATTCAGGAAACAACGCATACGCCCTTTTTGGCCAACCAAGCAAGCTTGCAAAGGAAATCTGCACTACAATTAAGTCTCACTTCCCCCCGGTCAAAAGGGCCATCTGAAAAAAGTGTAAAATCCAGAAAGGCAGGACAGGCCATGGAGAACTGGGAGCCTTGTTATGCTGATGGGCGGGATGTAAATTGCCAACAGACACTCGGGAGAAGTGTATGGTGTTTCCTGAAACATCTAAAAAACAAAGCAACAGAGCCTAGGGCACTTCCACTTATGGTCCTATAGCTTAGGGAAATTAAAATCAAAAAGACACAGCCACCCCAAAGTTTGGGACGCCTCTGTTTACAAGAACCTCATTTACCGTACAAGTTCAATATCACAGAAAGTGAAAAATGGATAAAGAAGTTGTGGTACTTACGTACAATGCAGTATCACTCAACAATGAAATCTATGTCATCAGGCCCGTAGCAGCATAATGAGTGGATTCAGGTACGATGATTCTAACTGAAATAAGTCACACAGAAAAAGAAACATCATAAGATATCACTAATACACAGAATGTAAACTTGGCTACACAGGAACTGAATTACAGAACAGAACAGGGTCTCAAATTTAGAAAACCAACTTATGCTTGCTTAAGGGTAAAGGTGAGTTGGGGTGCTGCATAAAACCAGAGATTGAAATGAGCACAGATAAAGTTCCTTAAGCCAAATATGGAATAGATAAGAGCTACTCCTTGCTCAACGAAATGGACTCAACACCCCATATTAAATGCCTAAGAATGTACCTGACTAGTAAGTATCTTAAAACCTATGGATTGCTATGTCTCCAAAAGAGAATCAAGCGTCTGTACAGGGGGATAAACGCAGCAGTGATAGGATTGGAGAAGTTCGGTGAGCACATGAAGACCCTTTGAAGTCATATTGCATGGTACCCATTCCACGGGTCTCAACTCTCCAGGTTTAAGGTATTCTTCCTTCAGCTAAAACATGCATGTGGAACCCAGAGTATGATCAACCGTGTGAACGGGAGACGTGTTCAAATATGTCTCAGTTTTCCTCCCCTGGTACTCGGGTGCAACATTCCAGACGCTTTACTAACACCCTCCCGACTTGGAGAGTCAGTCCCTTTAACCTCCTGTTTGGCCCAGTTTGCAATTTCTGTGGAAGATGAACAGGAATAGCGAGAACCAATGAGAGACTAGCTGGAGGTGTCTGGACGGGCAAATTTAACTCTCATTTCCCACCAGGAAGAGGAATTAACCAAAGGCTCAGCGTGCCGTGCCGGAACCAGATTAGGGCCTGAAGCCATCCTGCGGTGTTGCGGCCAGGTCACAAGAAAGCGAGTTGAATACAGGAGCTCAGGGGCACTGTAATTCACAAACCTGCAGAGTTATAAATGACAGCTATCGTCCAAAAATATACTGAAGTAAGGCTGCCAAGAGGACTTGAAAGCGGGGCAGAATTGCAGGAAACCGATTTCAGGAGGTAGACTGGAATTGCATTGAAAGCATAGGAAAAGAGGCAGAACGTCCACGATGATGCACTTGGCCAAAAAGGGCGTATGCGTTTTTTCCTGAATATATTCAGGAAAAAACGCATACGCCCTTTTTGGCCAACCAAGCAAGCTTGCAAAGGAAATCTGCACTACAATGAAGTCTCACTTCCCCCCGGTCAAAAGGGCCATCTGAAAAAAGTGTAAAATCCAGAAAGGCAGGACAGGCCATGGAGAACTGGGAGCCTTGTTATGCTGATGGGCGGGATGTAAATTGCCAACAGACACTCGGGAGAAGTGTATGGTGTTTCCTGAAACATCTAAAAAACAAAGCAACAGAGCCTAGGGCACTCCCACTTATGGTCCTATAGCTTAGGGAAATTAAAATCAAAAAGACACAGCCACCCCAAAGTTTGGGACGCCTCTGTTTACAAGAACCTCATGTACCGTACAATTTCAACATCGCAGAAAGTGAAAAATGGATAAAGAAGTTGTGGTATTTACTTACAAAGCAATATCACTCAGCAATGAAATCTATGTCATCAGGCCCTTAGCAGCACAATGAGTGGATTCAGGTATGATGATTCTAACTGAAATAAGTCACACAGAAAAAGAAACATCATAAGATATCAGTAATACACGGAATGTAAACTTGGCTACACAGGAACAGAATTACAGAACAGAACAGGGTCTCAAATTTAGAAAACCAACTTATGCTTGCTTAAGGGTAAAGGTGAGTTGGGGTGCTGCATAAAACCAGAGATCGAAATGAGCACAGATAAAGTTCCTTAAGCCAAATATGGAATAGACAAGAGCTACTCCTTGCTCAGCGAAATGGACTCAACACCCCATATTAAACGCCTAAGAATGTACCTGACTAGTAAGTATCTTAAAACCTATGGATTGCTATGTCTCCAAAAGAGAATCAACCATGTGTACAGGGGCATAAACGCAGCAGTGATAGGATTGGAGAGGTTCGGTGAGCAAATGAAGACCCTTTGAAGTCATATTGCATGGTACCCATTCCACGGGTTTCAACTACCCAGGTTTAAGGTATTCTACCTTCAGCTAAAACATGCATGTGGAAACTAGAGTATGATCAACCATGTGATCGGGAAACGTGTTCAAATATGTCTCAGTTTTCGTACCCTGGTACTCGGGTGCAACATTCCAGACGCTTTACTAACACCCTCCCGACTTGGAGAGTCAGTCCCTTTAACCTCCTGTTTGGCCCAGTTTGCAATTTCTGTGGAAGATGAACAGGAATAGCGAGAACCAATGAGAGACTAGCTGGAGGTGTCTGGACGGGCAAATTTAACTCTCATTTCCCACCAGGAAGAGGAATTAACCAAAGGCTCAGCTTGCCGTGCCGGAACCAGTTTAGGGCCTGAAGCCATCCTGCGGTGTTGCGGCCAGCTCAACAGAAAGCGAGTTGAAGAAAGGAGCTCAGGGGCACTGTAATTCACAATCCTGCAGAGTTATAAATTACAGCTATCGTCCAAAAATATACTGAAGTAAGGCTGCCAAGAGGACTTGAAAGCGGGGCAGAATTGCAGGAAACCGATTTCAGGAGGTAGACTGGAATTGCATTGAAAGCATAGGAAAAGAGGCAGAACGTCCACAATGATGCACTTGGCCAAAAAGGGCATATGCGTTTTTTCCTGAATATATTCAGGAAAAAACGCATATGCCCTTTTTGGCCAACCAAGCAAGCTTGCAAAGGAAATCTGCACTACAATGAAGTCTCACTTCCCCCCGGTCAAAAGGGCCATCTGAAAAAAGTGTAAAATCCAGAAAGGCAGGACAGGCCATGGAGAACTGGGAGCCTTGTTATGCTGATGGGCGGGATGTAAATTGCCAACAGACACTCGGGAGAAGTGTATGGTGTTTCCTGAAACATCTAAAAAACAAAGCAACAGAGCCTAGGGCACTTCCACTTATGGTCCTATAGCTTAGGGAAATTAAAATCAAAAAGACACAGCCACCCCAAAGTTTGGGACGCCTCTGTTTACAAGAACCTCGTTTACAGTACAAGTTCAACATCGCAGAAAGTGAAAAATGGATAAAGAAGTTGTGGTATTTACTTACAAAGCAATATCACTCAGCAATGAAATCTATGTCATCAGGCCCTTAGCAGCACAATGAGTGGATTCAGGTATGATGATTCTAACTGAAATAAGTCACACAGAAAAAGAAACATCATAAGATATCAGTAATACACGGAATGTAAACTTGGCTACACAGGCACTGAATTACAGAACAGAACAGGGTCTCAAATTTAGAAAACCAACTTATGCTTGCTTAAGGGGAAAGGTGAGTTGGGGTGCTGCATAAAACCAGAGATTGAAATGAGCACAGATAAAGTTCCTTAAGCCAAATATGGAATAGACAAGAGCTACTCCTTGCTCAACGAAATGGACTCAACACCGCATATTAAACGCCTAAGAATGTACCTGACTAGTAAGTATCTTAAAACCTATGGATTGCTATGTCTCCGAAAGAGAATCAAGCATGTGTACAGGGGCATAAACGCAGCAGTGATAGGATTGGAGAGGTTCGGTGAGCAAATGAAGACCCTTTGAAGTCATATTGCATGGTACCCATTCCACGGGTCTCAACTCTCCAGGTTTAAGGTATTCTTCCTTCAGCTAAAACATGCATGTGGAACCCAGAGTATGATCAACCGTGTGAACGGGAGACGTGTTCAAATATGTCTCAGTTTTGGACCCCTGGTACTCGGGTGCAACATTCCTGACGCTTTACTAACACTCTCCCCACTTGGAGAGTCAGCGCCTTTAACCTCCTGTTTGGCCCAGTTTGCAATTTCTGCGGAAGATGAACAGGAATAGGGAGAACCAATGAGAGACTAGCTGGAGGTGTCTCGACGGGCAAATTTAACTCTCATTTCCCACCAGGAAGAGGAAATAACCAAAGGCTCAGCGTGCCGTGCCGGAACAAGATTAGGGCCTGAAGCCATCCTGCGATGTTGCTGCCAGCTCAAAAGAAAGCGAGTTGAAGAAAGGAGCTCAGGGGCACTGTAATTCACAAACCTGCAGAGTTATAAATGACAGCTATCGTCCAAAAATATACTGAAGTAAGGCTGCCAAGAGGACTTGAAAGCGGGGCAGAATTGCAGGAAACCGATTTCAGGAGGTAGACTGGAATTGCATTGAAAGCATAGGAAAAGAGGCAGAACGTCCACAATGATGCACTTGGCCAAAAAGGGCGTATGCGTTTTTTCCTGAATATATTCAGGAATAAACGCATACGCCCTTTTTGGCCAACCAAGCAAGCTTGCAAAGGAAATCTGCACTACAATGAAGTCTCACTTCCCCCCGGTCAAAAGGGCCATCTGAAAAAAGTGTAAAATCCAGAAAGGCAGGACAGGCCATGGAGAACTGGGAGCCTTTTTATGCTGATGGGAGGGATGTAAATTGCCAACAGCCACTCGGGAGAAGTGTATGGTGTTTCCTGAAACATCTAAAAAACAAAGCAACAGAGCCTAGGGCACTTCCACTTATGGTCCTATAGCTTAGGGAAATTAAAATCAAAAAGACACAGCCACCCCAAAGTTTGGGACGCCTCTGTTTACAAGAACCTCATTTACCGTACAAGTTCAATATCACAGAAAGTGAAAAATGGATAAAGAAGTTGTAGTACTTACGTACAATGCAGTATCACTCAACAATGAAATCTATGTCATCAGGCCCGTAGCAGCATAATGAGTGGATTCAGGTACGATGATTCTAACTGAAATAAGTCACACAGAAAAAGAAACATCATAAGATATCACTAATACACAGAATGTAAACTTGGCTACACAGGAACTGAATTCCAAAACAGAACAGGGTCTCAAATTTAGAAAACAAACTTATGCTTGCTTAAGGGGAAAGGTGAGTTGGGGTGCTGCATAAAACCAGAGATTGAAATGAGCACAGATAAAGTTCCTTAAGCCAAATATGGAATAGACAAGAGCTACTCCTTGCTCAACGAAATGGACTCAACACCCCATATTAAATGCCTAAGAATGTACCTGACTAGTAAGTATCTTAAAACCTATGGATTGCTATGTCTCCAAAAGAGAATCAAGCGTCTGTACAGGGGGATAAACGCAGCAGTGATAGGATTGGAGAAGTTCGGTGAGCAAATGAAGACCCTTTGAAGTCATATTGCATGGTACCCATTACACGGGTCTCAACTCTCCAGGTTTAAGGTATTCTTCCTTCAGCTAAAACATGCATGTGGAACCCAGAGTATGATCAACCGTGTGAACGGGAGATGTGTTCAAATATGTCTCAGTTTTCCTCCCCTGGTACTCGGGTGCAACATTCCAGACGCTTTACTAACACCCTCCCGACTTGGAGAGTCAGTCCCTTTAACCTCCTGTTTGGCCCAGTTTGCAATTTCTGTGGAAGATGAACAGGAATAGCGAGAACCAATGAGAGACTAGCTGGAGGTGTCTGGAAGGGCAAATTTAACTCTCATTTCCCACCAGGAAGAGGAATTAACCAAAGGCTCAGCGTGCCGTGCCGGAACCAGATTAGGGCCTGAAGCCATCCTGCGGTGTTGCGGCCAGCTCAACAGAAAGCGAGTTGAAGAAAGGAGCTCAGGGGCACTGTAACTCACAAACCTGCAGAGTTATAAATGACAGCTATCGTCCAAAGATATACTGAAGTAAGGCTGCCAAGAGGACTTGAAAGCGGGGCAGAATTGCAGGAAACCGATTTCAGGAGGTAGACTGGAATTGCATTGAAAGCATAGGAAAAGAGGCAGAACGTCCACAATGATGCACTTGGCCAAAAAGGGCGTATGCGTTTTTTCCTGAATATATTCAGGAAAAAACGCATACGCACTTTTTGGCCAACCAAGCAAGCTTGCAAAGGAAATCTGCACTACAATGAAGTCTCACTTCCCCCCGGTCAAAAGGGCCATCTGAAAAAAGTGTAAAATCCAGAAAGGCAGGACAGGCCATGGAGAACTGGGAGCCTTGTTATGCTGATGGGCGGGATGTAAATTGCCAACAGACACTCGGGAGAAGTGTATGGTGTTTCCTGAAACATCTAAAAAACAAAGCAACAGAGCCTAGGGCACTTCCACTTATGGTCCTATAGCTTAGGGAAATTAAAATCAAAAAGACACAGCCACCCCAAAGTTTGGGACGCCTCTGTTTACAAGAACCTCGTTTACAGTACAAGTTCAACATCGCAGAAAGTGAAAAATGGATAAAGAAGTTGTGGTATTTACTTACAAAGCAATATCACTCAGCAATGAAATCTATGTCATCAGGCCCTTAGCAGCACAATGAGTGGATTCAGGTATGATGATTCTAACTGATATAAGTCACACAGAAAAAGAAACATCATAAGATATCAGTAATACACGGAATGTAAACTTGGCTACACAGGAACTGAATTACAGAACAGAACAGGGTCTCAAATTTAGAAAACCAACTTATGCTTGCTTAAGGGTAAAGGTGAGTTGGGGTGCTGCATAAAACCAGAGATTGAAATGAGCACAGATAAAGTTCCTTAAGCCAAATATGGAATAGACAAGAGCTACTCCTTGCTCAACGAAATGGACTGAACACCCCATATTAAATGCCTAAGAATGTACCTGACTAGTAAGTATCTTAAAACCTATGGATTGCTATGTCTCCAAAAGAGAATCAAGCGTCTGTACAGGGGGATAAACGCAGCAGTGATAGGATTGGAGAAGTTTGGTGAGCAAATGAAGACCCTTTGAAGTCATATTGCATGGTACCCATTCCACGGGTTTCAACTCTCCAGGTTTAAGGTATTCTTCCTTCAGCTAAAACATGCATGTGGAAACTAGAGTATGATCAACCATGTGATCGGGAAACGTGTTCAAATATGTCTCAGTATTCCTCCCCTGGTACTCGGGTGCAACATTCCAGATGCTTTACTAACACCCTCCCGACTTGGAGAGTCAGTCCCTTTAACCTCCTGTTTGGCCCAGTTTGCAATTTCTGCGGAAGATGAACAGGAATAGCGAGAACCAATGAGAGACTAGCTGGAGGTGTCTGGACGGGCAAATTTAACTCTCATTTCCCACCAGGAAGAGGAATTAACCAAAGGCTCAGCGTGCCGTGCCGGAACCAGATTAGGGCCTGAAGCCATCCTGCGGTGTTGCGGCCAGCTCAAAAGAAAGTGATTTGAAGAAAGGAGCTCAGGGGCACTGTAATTCACAAACCTGCAGAATTATAAATGACAGCTATCGTCCAAAAATATACTGAAGTAAGGCTGCCAAGAGGACTTGAAAGCGGGGCAGAATTGCAGGAAACCGATTTCAGGAGGTAGACTGGAATTGCATTGAAAGCATAGGAAAAGAGGCAGAACGTCCACAATGATGCACTTGGCCAAAAAGGGCGTATGCGTTTTTTCCTGAATATATTCAGGAAAAAACGCATACGCCCTTTTTGGCCAACCAAGCAAGCTTGCAAAGGAAATCTGCACTACAATGAAGTCTCACTTCCCCCCGGTCAAAAGGGCCATCTGAAAAAAGTGTAAAATCCAGAAAGGCAGGACAGGCCATGGAGAACTGGGAGCCTTGTTATGCTGATGGGAGGGATGTAAATTGCCAACAGATACTCTGGAGAAGTGTATGGTGTTTCCTGAAACATCTAAAAAACAAAGCAACAGAGCCTAGGGCACTTCCACTTATGGTCCTATAGCTTAGGGAAATTAAAATCAAAAAGACACAGCCACCCCAAAGTTTGGGACGCCTCTGTTTACAAGAACCTCGTTTACAGTACAAGTTCAACATCGCAGAAAGTGAAAAATGGATAAAGAAGTTGTGGTATTTACTTACAAAGCAATATCACTCAGCAATGAAATCTATGTCATCAGGCCCTTAGCAGCACAATGAGTGGATTCAGGTATGATGATTCTAACTGATATAAGTCACACAGAAAAAGAAACATCATAAGATATCAGTAATACACGGAATGTAAACTTGGCTACACAGGAACTGAATTACAGAACAGAACAGGGTCTCAAATTTAGAAAACCAACTTATGCTTGCTTAAGGGTAAAGGTGAGTTGGGGTGCTGCATAAAACCAGAGATTGAAATGAGCACAGATAAAGTTCCTTAAGCCAAATATGGAATAGACAAGAGCTACTCCTTGCTCAACGAAATGGACTCAACACCGCATATTAAACGCCTAAGAATGTACCTGACTAGTAAGTATCTTAAAACCTATGGATTGCTATGTCTCCGAAAGAGAATCAAGCATGTGTACAGGGGCATAAACGCAGCAGTGATAGGATTGGAGAGGTTCGGTGAGCAAATGAAGACCCTTTGAAGTCATATTGCATGGTACCCATTCCACGGGTTTCAACTACCCAGGTTTAAGGTATTCTATCTTCAGCTAAAACATGCATGTGGAAACTAGAGTATGATCAACCATGTGATCGGGAAACGTGTTCAAATATGTCTCAGTTTTCGTACCCTGGTACTCGGGTGCAACATTCCAGACGCTTTACTAACACCCTCCCGACTTGGAGAGTCAGTCCCTTTAACCTCCTGTTTGGCCCAGATTGCAATTTCTGTGGAAGATGAACAGGAATAGCGAGAACCAATGAGAGACTAGCTGGAGGTGTCTGGACGGGCAAATTTAACTCTCATTTCCCACCAGGAAGAGGAATTAACCAAAGGCTCAGCTTGCCGTGCCGGAACCAGATTAGGGCCTGAAGCCATCCTGCGGTGTTGCGGCCAGCTCAAAAGAAAGCGAGTTGAAGAAAGGAGCTCAGGGGCACTGTAATTCACAAACCTGCAGAGTTATAAATGACAGCTATCGTCCAAAAATATACTGAAGTAAGGCTGCCAAGAGGACTTGAAAGCGGGGCAGAATTGCAGGAAACCGATTTCAGGAGGTAGACTGGAATTGCATTGAAAGCATAGGAAAAGAGGCAGAACGTCCACAATGATGCACTTGGCCAAAAAGGGCGTATGCGTTTTTTCCTGAATATATTCAGGAAAAAACGCATACGCCCTTTTTGGCCAACCAAGCAAGCTTGCAAAGGAAATCTGCACTACAATGAAGTCTCACTTCCCCCCGGTCAAAAGGGCCATCTGAAAAAAGTGTAAAATCCAGAAAGGCAGGACAGGCCATGGAGAACTGGGAGCCTTGTTATGCTGATGGGAGGGATGTAAATTGCCAACAGACACTCGGGAGAAGTGTATGGTGTTTCCTGAAACATCTAAAAAACAAAGCAACAGAGCCTAGGGCACTTCCACTTATGGTCCTATAGCTTACGAAATTAAAATCAAAAAGACACAGCCACCCCAAAGTTTGGGACGCCTCTGTTTACAAGAACCTCATTTACCGTACAAGTTCAATATCACAGAAAGTGAAAAATGGATAAAGAAGTTGTGGTACTTACGTACAATGCAGTATCACTCAACAATGAAATCTATGTCATCAGGCCCGTAGCAGCATAATGAGTGTATTCAGGTATGATGATTCTAACTGAAATAAGTCACACAGAGAAAGAAACATCATAAGATATCACTAATACACAGAATGTAAACTTGGCTACACAGGAACTGAATTCCAAAACAGAACAGGGTCTCAAATTTAGAAAACCAACTTATGCTTGCTTAAGGGTAAAGGTGAGTTGGGGTGCTGCATAAAACCAGAGATTGAAATGAGCACAGATAAAGTTCCTTAAGCCAAATATGGAATAGACAAGAGCTACTCCTTGCTCAACGAAATGGACTCAACACCCCATATTAAACGCCTAAGAATGTACCTGACTAGTAAGTATCTTAAAACCTATGGATTGCTATGTCTCCAAAAGAGAATCAAGCGTCTGTACAGGGGGATAAACGCAGCAGTGATAGGATTGGAGAAGTTTGGTGAGCAAATGAAGACCCTTTGAAGTCATATTGCATGGTACCCATTACACGGGTCTCAACTCTCCAGGTTTAAGGTATTCTTCCTTCAGCTAAAACATGCATGTGGAACCCAGAGTATGATCAACCGTGTGAACAGGAGACGTGTTCAAATATGTCTCAGTATTCCTCCCCTGGTACTCGGGTGCAACATTCCAGATGCTTTACTAACACCCTCCCGACTTGGAGAGTCAGTCCCTTTAACCTCCTGTTTGGCCCAGTTTGCAATTTCTGCGGAAGATGAACAGGAATAGGGAGAACCAATGAGAGACTAGCTGGAGGTGTCTGGACGGGCAAATTTAACTCTCATTTCCCACCAGGAAGAGGAATTAACCAAAGGCTCAGCGTGCCGTGCCGGAACCAGATTAGGGCCTGAAGCCATCCTGCGGTGTTGCGGCCAGCTCAAAAGAAAGTGATTTGAAGAAAGGAGCTCAGGGGCACTGTAATTCACAAACCTGCAGAGTTATAAATGACAGCTATCGTCCAAAAATATACTGAAGTAAGGCTGCCAAGAGGACTTGAAAGCGGGGCAGAATTGCAGGAAACCGATTTCAGGAGGTAGACTGGAATTGCATTGAAAGCATAAGAAAAGAGGCAGAACGTCCACAATGATGCACTTGGCCAAAAAGGGCGTATGCGTTTTTTCCTGAATATATTCAGGAAAAAACGCATACGCCCTTTTTGGCCAACCAAGCAAGCTTGCAAAGGAAATCTGCACTACAATGAAGTCTCACTTCCCCCCGGTCAAAAGGGCCATCTGAAAAAAGTGTAAAATCCAGAAAGGCAGGACAGGCCATGGAGAACTGGGAGCCTTGTTATGCTGATGGGCGGGATGTAAATTGCCAACAGACACTCGGGAGAAGTGTATGGTGTTTCCTGAAACATCTAAAAAACAAAGCAACAGAGCCTAGGGCACTTCCACTTATGGTCCTATAGCTTAGGGAAATTAAAATCAAAAAGACACAGCCACCCCAAAGTTTGGGACGCCTCTGTTTACAAGAACCTCGTTTACAGTACAAGTTCAACATCGCAGAAAGTGAAAAATGGATAAAGAAGTTGTGGTATTTACTTACAAAGCAATATCACTCAGCAATGAAATCTATGTCATCAGGCCCTTAGCAGCACAATGAGTGGATTCAGGTATGATGATTCTAACTGATATAAGTCACACAGAAAAAGAAACATCATAAGATATCAGTAATACACGGAATGTAAACTTGGCTACACAGGAACTGAATTACAGAACAGAACAGGGTCTCAAATTTAGAAAACCAACTTATGCTTGCTTAAGGGTAAAGGTGAGTTGGGGTGCTGCATAAAACCAGAGATTGAAATGAGCACAGATAAAGTTCCTTAAGCCAAATATGGAATAGACAAGAGCTACTCATTGCTCAACGAAATGGACTGAACACCCCATATTAAATGCCTAAGAATGTACCTGACTAGTAAGTATCTTAAAACCTATGGATTGCTATGTCTCCAAAAGAGAATCAAGCGTCTGTACAGGGGGATAAACGCAGCAGTGATAGGATTGGAGAAGTTTGGTGAGCAAATGAAGACCCTTTGAAGTCATATTGCATGGTACCCATTCCACGGGTTTCAACTACCCAGGTTTAAGGTATTCTACCTTCAGCTAAAACATGCATGTGGAAACTAGAGTATGATCAACCATGTGATCAGGAAACGTGTTCAAATATGTCTCAGTATTCCTCCCCTGGTACTCGCGTGCAACATTCCAGATGCTTTACTAACACCCTCCCGACTTGGAGAGTCAGTCCCTTTAACCTCCTGTTTGGCCCAGTTTGCAATTTCTGCGGAAGATGAACAGGAATAGCGAGAACCAATGAGAGACTAGCTGGAGGTGTCTGGACGGGCAAATTTAACTCTCATTTCCCACCAGGAAGAGGAATTAACCAAAGGCTCAGCGTGCCGTGCCGGAACCAGATTAGGGCCTGAAGCCATCCTGCGGTGTTGCGGCCACCTCAAAAGAAAGTGATTTGAAGAAAGGAGCTCAGGGGCACTGTAATTCACAAACCTGCAGAGTTATAAATGACAGCTATCGTCCAAAAATATACTGAAGTAAGGCTGCCAAGAGGACTTGAAAGCGGGGCAGAATTGCAGGAAACCGATTTCAGGAGGTAGACTGGAATTGCATTGAAAGCATAGGAAAAGAGGCAGAATGTCCACAATGATGCACTTGGCCAAAAAGGGCGTATGCGTTTTTTCCTGAATATATTCAGGAAAAAACGCATACGCCCTTTTTGGCCAACCAAGCAAGCTTGCAAAGGAAATCTGCACTACAATGAAGTCTCACTTCCCCCCGGTCAAAAGGGCCATCTGAAAAAAGTGTAAAATCCAGAAAGGCAGGACAGGCCATGGAGAACTGGGAGCCTTGTTATGCTGATGGGAGGGATGTAAATTGCCAACAGATACTCGGGAGAAGTGTATGGTGTTTCCTGAAACATCTAAAAAACAAAGCAACAGAGCCTAGGGCACTTCCACTTATGGTCCTATAGCTTAGGGAAATTAAAATCAAAAAGACACAGCCACCCCAAAGTTTGGGACGCCTCTGTTTACAAGAACCTCATTTACCGTACAAGTTCAATATCACAGAAAGTGAAAAATGGATAAAGAAGTTGTGGTACTTACGTACAATGCAGTATCACTCAACAGTGAAATCTATGTCATCAGGCCCGTAGCAGCATAATGAGTGTATTCAGGTACGATGATTCTAACTGAAATAAGTCACACAGAGAAAGAAACATCATAAGATATCACTAATACACAGAATGTAAACTTGGCTACACAGGAACTGAATTCCAAAACAGAACAGGGTCTCAAATTTAGAAAACCAACTTATGCTTGCTTAAGGGGAAAGGTGAGTTGGGGTGCTGCATAAAACCAGAGATTGAAATGAGCACAGATAAAGTTCCTTAAGCCAAATATGGAATAGACAAGAGCTACTCCTTGCTCAACGAAATGGACTCAACACCCCATATTAAACGCCTAAGAATGTACCTGACTAGTAAGTATCTTAAAACCTATGGATTGCTATGTCTCCAAAAGAGAATCAAGCATCTGTACAGGGGGATAAACGCAGCAGTGATAGGATTGGAGAAGTTTGGTGAGCAAATGAACACCCTTTGAAGTCATATTGCATGGTACCCATTACACGGGTCTCAACTCTCCAGGTTTAAGGTATTCTTCCTTCAGCTAAAACATGCATGTGGAACCCAGAGTATGATCAACCGTGTGAACAGGAGACGTGTTCAAATATGTCTCAGTATTCCTCCCCTGGTACTCGGGTGCAACATTCCAGATGCTTTACTAACACCCTCCCGACTTGGAGAGTCAGTCCCTTTAACCTCCTGTTTGGCCCAGTTTGCAATTTCTGCGGAAGATGAACAGGAATAGGGAGAACCAATGAGAGACTAGCTGGAGGTGTCTGGACGGGCAAATTTAACTCTCATTTCCCACCAGGAAGAGGAATTAACCAAAGGCTCAGCGTGCCGTGCCGGAACCAGATTAGGGCCTGAAGCCATCCTGCGGTGTTGTGGCCAGCTCAAAAGAAAGTGATTTGAAGAAAGGAGCTCAGGGGCACTGTAATTCACAAACCTGCAGAGTTATAAATGACAGCTATCGTCCAAAAATATACTGAAGTAAGGCTGCCAAGAGGACTTGAAAGCGGGGCAGAATTGCAGGAAACCGATTTCAGGAGGTAGACTGGAATTGCATTGAAAGCATAGGAAAAGAGGCAGAACGTCCACAATGATGCACTTGGCCAAAAAGGGCGTATGCGTTTTTTCCTGAATATATTCAGGAAAAAACGCATACGCCCTTTTTGGCCAACCAAGCAAGCTTGCAAAGGAAATCTGCACTACAATGAAGTCTCACTTCCCCCCGGTCAAAAGGGCCATCTGAAAAAAGTGTAAAATCCAGAAAGGCAGGACAGGCCATGGAGAACTGGGAGCCTTGTTATGCTGATGGGCGGGATGTAAATTGCCAACAGACACTCGGGAGAAGTGTATGGTGTTTCCTGAAACATCTAAAAAACAAAGCAACAGAGCCTAGGGCACTTCCACTTATGGTCCTATAGCTTAGGGAAATTAAAATCAAAAAGACACAGCCACCCCAAAGTTTGGGACGCCTCTGTTTACAAGAACCTCGTTTACAGTACAAGTTCAACATCGCAGAAAGTGAAAAATGGATAAAGAAGTTGTGGTATTTACTTACAAAGCAATATCACTCAGCAATGAAATCTATGTCATCAGGCCCTTAGCAGCACAATGAGTGGATTCAGGTATGATGATTCTAACTGATATAAGTCACACAGAAAAAGAAACATCATAAGATATCAGTAATACACGGAATATAAACTTGGCTACACAGGAACTGAATTACAGAACAGAACAGGGTCTCAAATTTAGAAAACCAACTTATGCTTGCTTAAGGGTAAAGGTGAGTTGGGGTGCTGCATAAAACCAGAGATTGAAATGAGCACAGATAAAGTTCCTTAAGCCAAATATGGAATAGACAAGAGCTACTCCTTGCTCAACGAAATGGACTCAACACCCCATATTAAATGCCTAAGAATGTACCTGACTAGTAAGTATCTTAAAACCTATGGATTGCTATGTCTCCAAAAGAGAATCAAGCGTCTGTACAGGGGGATAAACGCAGCAGTGATAGGATTGGAGAAGTTTGGTGAGCAAATGAAGACCCTTTGAAGTCATATTGCATGGTACCCATTCCACGGGTTTCAACTACCCAGGTTTAAGGTATTCTACCTTCAGCTAAAACATGCATGTGGAAACTAGAGTATGATCAACCATGTGATCGGGAAACGTGTTCAAATATGTCTCAGTATTCCTCCCCTGGTACTCGGGTGCAACATTCCAGATGCTTTACTAACACCCTCCCGACTTGGAGAGTCAGTCCCTTTAACCTCCTGTTTGGCCCAGTTTGCAATTTCTGCGGAAGATGAACAGGAATAGCGAGAACCAATGAGAGACTAGCTGGAGGTGTCTGGACGGGCAAATTTAACTCTCATTTCCCACCAGGAAGAGGAATTAACCAAAGGCTCAGCGTGCCGTGCCGGAACCAGATTAGGGCCTGAAGCCATCCTGCGGTGTTGCGGCCAGCTCAAAAGAAAGTGATTTGAAGAAAGGAGCTCAGGGGCACTGTAATTCACAAACCTGCAGAGTTATAAATGACAGCTATCGTCCAAAAATATACTGAAGTAAGGCTGCCAAGAGGACTTGAAAGCGGGGCAGAATTGCAGGAAACCGATTTCAGGAGGTAGACTGGAATTGCATTGAAAGCATAGGAAAAGAGGCAGAACGTCCACAATGATGCACTTGGCCAAAAAGGGCGTATGCGTTTTTTCCTGAATATATTCAGGAAAAAACGCATACGCCCTTTTTGGCCAACCAAGAAAGCTTGCAAAGGAAATCTGCACTACAATGAAGTCTCACTTCCCCCCGGTCAAAAGGGCCATCTGAAAAAAGTGTAAAATCCAGAAAGGCAGGACAGGCCATGGAGAACTGGGAGCCTTGTTATGCTGATGGGCGGGATGTAAATTGCCAACAGACACTCGGGAGAAGTGTATGGTGTTTCCTGAAACATCTAAAAAACAAAGCAACAGAGCCTAGGGCACTTCCACTTATGGTCCTATAGCTTAGGGAAATTAAAATCAAAAAGACACAGCCACCCCAAAGTTTGGGACGCCTCTGTTTACAAGAACCTCATTTACCGTACAAGTTCAATATCACAGAAAGTGAAAAATGGATAAAGAAGTTGTGGTACTTACGTACAATGCAGTATCACTCAACAATGAAATCTATGTCATCAGGCCCGTAGCAGCATAATGAGTGGATTCAGGTACGATGATTCTAACTGAAATAAGTCACACAGAGAAAGAAACATCATAAGATATCACTAATACACAGAATGTAAACTTGGCTACACAGGAACTGAATTCCAAAACAGAACAGGGTCTCAAATTTAGAAAACCAACTTATGCTTGCTTAAGGGGAAAGGTGAGTTGGGGTGCTGCATAAAACCAGAGATTGAAATGAGCACAGATAAAGTTCCTTAAACCAAATATGTAACAGACAAGAGCTACTCCTTGCTCAACGAAATGGACTCAACACCCCATATTAAACGCCTAAGAATGTACCTGGCTAGTAAGTATTTTAAAACCTTTGCATTGCTACGTCTCCGAAAGAGAATCAAGCGTGTGTACAGGGGCATAAACGCAGCAGTGATAGGATTGGAGAGGTTCGGTGAGCAAATGAATACCTTTTGAAGTCATATTGCATGGTACCCATTCCACGGGTCTCAACTCTCCAGGTTTCAGGGATTCTTCCTTCAGCTAAAACATGCATGTGGAACCCAGAGTATGATCAACAATGTGATCGGGAGATGTGTTCCAATATGTCTCAGGTTTCGTCCCCTGGTACTCGGGTGCAACATTCCAGACGCTTTACTAACACTCTCCCCACTTGGAGAGTCAGTACCTTTAACCTCCTATTTGGCCCAGTTTGCAATTTCTGTGGAAGATGAACAGGAATAGGGAGAACCAATGAGAGACAAGCTGGTGGTGTCTGGACGGGCAAATTTAACTCTCATTTCCCACCAGGAAGAGGAAATAACCAAAGGCTCAGCGTGCCGTGCCGGAACCAGATTAGGGCCTGAAGCCATCCTGCGGTGTTGCGGCCAGCTCACAAGAAAGCGAGTTGAAGAAAGGAGCTCAGGGGCACTGTAATTCACAAACCTGCAGAGTTATAAATGACAGCTATCGTCCAAAAATATACTGAAGTAAGGCTCCTAAGAGGACTTGAAAGCGGGGCAGAATTGCAGGAAACCGATTTCAGGAGGTAGAGTGGAATTGCATTGAAAGCATAGGAAAAGAGGCAGAACGTCCACAATGATGCACTTGGCCAAAAAGGGCGTATGTGTTTTTTCCTGAATATATTCAGGAAAAAACGCATACACCCTTTTTGGCCAACCAAGCAAGCTTGCAAAGGAAATCTGCAGTACAGTGAAGTCTCACTTCCCCCTGGTCAAAAGGGCCATCTGAAAAAAGTGTAAAATCCAGAAAGGCAGGACAGGCCATGGAGAACTGGGAGCCTTGTTATGCTGATGGGCGGGATGTAAATTGCCAACAGACACTCGGGAGAAGTGTATGGTGTTTCCTGAAACATCTAAAAAACAAAGCAACAGAGCCTAGGGCACTTCCACTTATGGTCCTATAGCTTAGGGAAATTAAAATCAAAAAGACACAGCCACCCCAATGTTTGGGACGGCTCTGTTTACAAGAACCTCATTTACGGTACAAGTTCAATATCGCAGAAAGTGAAAAATGGATAAAGAAGTTGTGGTACTTATGTACAATGCAAAATCACTCAGCCATGAAATCTATGTCATCAGGCCCGTAGCAGCATAATGAGTGGATTCAGGTATGATGATTCTAACTGAAATAAGTCACACAGAAAAAGAAACATCATAAGATATCACTAATACATGGAATGTGAACTTGGCTACACATGAACTGAATTACAAAACAGAACAGGGTCTCAAGTTTAGAAAACCAACTTATGCTTGCTTAAGGGGGAAAGTGAGTTGGGGTGCTGCATAAAACCAGAGTTTGAAATTAGCACAGATACCATTCAATAAGCCAAATATGTAATAGACAAGACCTACCCCTTGCTCAACAAAATGGACTCAACAATGAGGTATCACCTCACACCTGATAGAATGGGCATCATGAGAAAATCTACAAACAAAAATGCTGGAAAGGGTGTGGAGAAAAGGAACACTCTTCCACTATTGTTGGGAATATTAATTGATACAGTCACTACGGAGAACAATATGGAGTTTCTTAAGAAACTAACAGTAGAATTACCATATGATACAGCAATCCCAGTACTGGACATATACCCAGACAAAACCATAAATCAAAACGAGACATTCACCGCAATGTTCATTGCATCACTATTTACAATATCGAGGTAATGGAAGCAACCTAAATGCCCACAGACAGACGAATGCATAAAGCTGTGGTACATATATAAAATGGAATATTACTAAGCCATGAAAAGGAATGAAATTGGGTCATTTGTAGAGACGTCGATGGATCTAGAGACTGTCATACAGAGTGAAGAAAGTCAGAAAGAGAAAAACAAATCTTGTATATTCATGCATATATGTGGAACCTAGAAAAACTGTACAGATTAACCATTTTGCAAGGCATAAATAGAGCAACAGATGTAGACAACAAATGTATGGACAACAAGGGGGGAAAGCTGTTGGGGGGGTGGTGGTGGGAGGAGTTGAGAGACTGGGATTGGCATGTATACATTTATATGTATAAAATAGATAACCAATAAGAACCTGCTGTATAAAAATATAAAATAAAATTCAAAATTAAAAAGAAATAAAATTTAAAAAATAAAACAGAAAAAACAATTATTCCCTTCACATACATGTATTTATATGAATAAATTATTTCCATGCTTATATCTGTAAATACAAAAAAGAGGAATAAAATCTACCTTGAAGCAAAAACGAAAAAGAGAAAAAAAACACAGAACCCACCAGTTCCACAGAAGAAAACCGTATCAGGGCACTTGCTCCAGTTGTAAACAATTCTGAAGTTGGCCAGTGGTGGGGAATCGTCTCCCATTCAGCCAGCAGCCCCCACGCAACAAGCGTCCTCATTGCAAAGCTGGGGCACCGTGCCGAGGCATCTGTGAGTAAACGTGAGCTGAGCCCCAGGCCAGTTGCTGCTGAACTATTCCCACCCGTCCCAGGTAAAACACCTGAATATATACAAGGACTTGAAAGCCTAGAGGAAGGGCCATAGAGCCACACGAGTGACAGCATGCCGGCCGACTTGGTGCCTGCAGGCCAGCCAGGATGGTCCTGGCCCTGGGTGCTCTTCTGGAAGATTTCCATTTCCCTGACTGAGATACCCGTCCTGTCCCTGCCCCCACTGCTTTTTTCCTTCCTCACCTCTGCCCAGGGAGAAATTCCAGCAGCAGGTATGGGTGACACATCCTCTTCTTTAGCAGGTGGCAGCCTGGCAACTGCTGCAGAAAGTCCAGCAGAGCCCCACTCACACTGGGCCACCCACAAAGCCGTGGCCTCTCACTCCCTCCCACCAGCCCAGCCCCGAGACTGCTGACAGGGCAGAGAAAATGGCGTCAGGCACGGCTGCAGGGGCTCTTGCTGCCTGGAGTGGTATTTATATTGATCTCAACCCAGGCACACCTGGGGAGGGCTGGCCCGCACGGTAAGGCTGCCCAGGTCAGCCAATCATCACTCCTCAGGGGCTCACAGTTGCAGAAAATGGAACTTGCTGAACCGGCCAGGTCCAAGGAACAGGTGTGGGCTCCTGAGAGTCAGGATAGACAAGGGGCTGCAGCTTTGGCTTGTTTTCTAATCATTTTATCTGGCCCATGAGTGGGAGACAACTTCAAGAAAACCCTCTCCTTATGAGAGGAACCCAGGAGTCAGGGAGAGGAGGGGTGGGTGGTGGTTGAGACAGAGGCCTGGTGCCCCGGGTGCAGTGGAAGTCTCTGGAAGACCAGGTGGAGGGAGGCCGCACAGAGTGATGCCCAGGGTCACAGACCTGTCGCAGCTGCTGTTTGTTAGTTCAAGTCCTGCTCTGAGGTGCTCTGTGTCAGCTCTGAGCGACAGGTGAGCTGGGGGTGCTCTGCAATGAGGGCTATGTGCACGGTTCCTGTGTGCCCAGCCCTGCCATGGTACCTGCAAGGGTAGCTCTGTATCCTGGGAAGGGCCTGACCACGAGAGCCCCGTGGGCTGGGGTGGGGGTGGGGTACCTGCCCAGGTGAGCTCCATATTCTGGGATTGGTCTGACCACGAGAGCCCCATGGGCTGCTGGGGACCTGGTAAAGGATGTCAGGACAGTCAGTGAAGCCACCGAGGATATACCTCCAGTTGCTCCTAATTCCTACACCCTGCTGGTCATTCTACCAACCACCAGGACATGGTATTCTGTATTAGTCTTCAATGATGCCTTCTTTTGTATTCCATTAGTCCCAGAGTCACAAGAAATTTTGGCTTGTGAGTGGCAGGACTCAACATACAACTAAAACAATACTTCCGGGCCGTCTTGCCCCAAGGGTGCAAAAATTCCCACACCATCTTTGGGGAAAGCTTAGCTAAAGACCTAAAAGTTCTACCTCTGGAAAAGGAAACCCTCCTTCAGTACGCAGACGACATTCTGATCGCCAGCCCTACTAAGGAGGCCTCTGAACTACCAAGCCAATAAAGGATAGAAGTTGTCCAAGAAAAAGCTCAAATATCACAGACTGCGGTGACCTGCCTGGGCTTCATTCTCACAGAAGGTCGGAGAAGCCCATCCCAGGAAAGGGAAGAAACCATTTGCAGCCTTACCCCTTTCTAAAACTAGAAGACAGCTTAGGGGTTCCTGGGGAGGCCAGGGTTTGCTGCTTCTGGATCCCTAACTACAGTCTACTAGCTGGGCCTCTATATGAAACACTGAAAGGAAAAGATGATGATCCTTTTGAATAGAATCCAGAAGTGGCCTTTCAAGAATGGAAAGAGCAGTCAATTCAGACCCTTGCCCTGGAACTCCCTAATTTAGCTAAACCCTTTGACCTTTACATTCCCGGTGAAAGGTGAATCGCCATTGGAGAATTAGTGCAAAAACTGGGACCACTTGAAATGGAACAATGCAAGAATGCCATCCAGGTAGGATAAACTACGGTCACCAAGGGGCTTGGCCCACTGCCGCATCTGGCCAAGATACTGGCGGTATCTAAAAACCTGGAAATCAGCAGCCCAAAAGGCCACCTCCCTCCTAAGGGAAAAGGACCCCACGTGGTGATCCTAACCACCAACCATGCCCTGAAGTTGCAGGGTTCGCTCCGTGGGCACACCGACCTCGAGTGAGGAGGCCCTCCAACTCCAACATCCAGAGAGATAACCGGGGGCAACAGGGCACCATGACGATTCGTGTGAACATCACTTGACCTGGAGTTTCTCTCATAAAACAACAAGAGTGTGTCCCAAAAGAGCAGACTACTGCTTGCAGGACTTACTGTACCCAGAGGGGAGCTAATAATCTTGGCGGGGGAACCGTATATCACACTGTCACCATAGAAAAGCCTACAGACACCGTGATGATGGTGGCCAATAAGACCGGCTGGACTCCTGTTTACTTCAAAAGGCTGTTGACTCAGTGGTCATCATGGTCCTTGATCACCACTGACCCTGGACTGTCTGGGAGTTGAGCGGGCAGGGCTCTGACACCTGGTGCTGTTTGTACGTTAATTCAGGGGCCTAATTGAAGAAAGCGCAGACTACTGGTCAGAGCATCTAGGCTGGCAGAAACGGTCAGCCTAAGGTGGCCGAACAAATGTGGGGCGGGGTGAAACCGGCCCCCACAGCGTCTCTGCACATCTCTTTCCTGGACCCTTAAAGGTCATTAGAATCTATAACACTTCCAATGCTGGTGCTCAGGTGGACGAGCAGGGAGGCAGGGGACCTGGGGACAATCAACGTCACCTGGAGGCTGCTGGAGAGAAGCTCTGACCCTCGCCCCCGGGTATTAGGGCTCCCAACTCAGCACTCAGCAGTTACAGAAGAAGTGTCTGCACCCTCAGCACTCCAAGAATGAGGAACGGGACAAAAGGCAGAGGAGGGGTTTGTCCCCAGCAAAGCCCATTAAAAATCCCTGGGAGATAAAAATAGAATCTGGGCAATAAAGTCAAGTCTAACCTTTTTTATCCTTTGTGCTTTGTCTAATTTCACGTGCTCCTAGGGTCCCGCATGCAGAGGTTCCACACCTGGCACTTCAGACCAGATTTCCTAGTGCAGAATGGCTGGGTCGACACCTCAGCTCCTGGGGCCCAGTGCAGACTCCGCGATATAGAGCCTGAGCTGCAGCCAACCTGGCCCTCGAGAGCTCCGCCCCCTCCCTCCCACTGACTCTGACAGGATCTCTACACAGCAGCCCAGCCCACAGCCCACGGGGTAGTGCATGCTCTCACCTCTCCATTCTCTGATCAAAATATAAAGTTTCCTTTGCTTGTGAACCAAACTCAGTCTCGATCTGTTGGCCCCAATGACACTGGGCAGGGGGACACTTGTTGGGGTCCACTCTGGAGGATCAGTAACAGAAATTGAGACTATTGTAACCTCAATGAACAGATGTGTGAGCCAAACTGTAGTTAACATAGAACAGTGTATAAGGCTCGGGTAAAATAAGATGTTTCTAACACTTCCATTTGATATTTCCATCACTTTATTATAAGCAAGTTCAGTGAAAAGGTTTGTCTTATTTGTCAGGTCAATATTAGAGAAACGAAGTGATTTCTTTCCAAGGATGTACATCTAATAATCTTGGTTAAAGCTTCAATCTTGTTTTAAATGCTTTTCCATTGAAAATGATACCTCTCTTTCAGCTCCCCCATTTCTGAGAAGTATAAAATCTTATAATTTATTATTACCAAAGGGGAAAGGTGGGAGGAGGGATAAATTAACAGTTTGGGATTAACACATACACACTGCTATGTATAAAATAGATCATCAACAAGGAACTACTGTATAGCACAGGGAACTACACTCAACATTTTGCAATAACCTATAAGGGGAAATAATCTGAAAAAGAATAGATATTTTTATTGACATCATCTATCAATGACAGTTAAAGTGTAACCTAAGGGAAGCTGGTGGTGAGTGCTTCTGACCCTGAAGACTTCAATCATCTAAAGTTTGGACTCTGCCTACTTCCCAAGGCCCTTAATGAACATATGTGTAGCCGTAGCTTAAAAAATCCCCCAGTTTGGGTTTCAGGGAGACACTGATTTTGAAAAAGCCCTGGTGTTCTCCTTACATGAATGGGACTCTTCCTACTGCTAAAACATGTCTGTCACACCCAGAGGATGGTATACCGTCTGATCGGGAAGAGTTTGGAAAAGGCATCTCATCTCCTCATCTCCTGGTGCTCGGGTTCACCCCTCCAGAGTCTTTATTAACAGTCTCCCCACTTGGAGATGTCAGCACTGTCAACATCCTGTTGCGTACAGTTTGGAATTTGTCCAGAGGATGAAGCGGAAGGATGAGGAACAATGAGAGACAAGTCCTAGGTGTTCAGACAGGGACATGTCACTCTAATTTCCAATCAGGAAGACGAATTGACCAAAGGCTAGGGTTGCCCATGGAAACAGTATAGGGCTTGAGGAAATCCCGCTGCTTTGTGGCCAGTTCCCATAAACACAAGTTGAACAATGGAACTCAGGGGCAGTAAAATTCACAAAACTGCAGAGTTGAAAATATCCATCACTGAAAAATGTCTTGAGGAAAGTCAGAGAAAAGGACTTGTAAGCAAGGGAGAATGGCAGGAAAGGGATTTGAGGAGGTAGAAAGGACTCGCCATTAAGCACAAGAAAAGGAGCTGAACATTGCCAACATTGCAGTTGGCCAAAAAGGGTGTATGCGTTTTTTTCTGTATATATTCAAGAAAAGGGCATACACTTTTTTAGCCAACCAAACAGGTGGGCACTGGAAGTCAATACTACAAAAGATATCACTTCGCATCAGTCAGAAGAGCCATCCTCATAAAGCGTAAACAACAGAAATGCAGGACAGGGCAAGGAGAAGAGGGAGCCCTGTGAGACTTATAGTGGAAATGTATATTGCCAACGGCCATTCTGGAGAAGTGTATTGTGTTTACTAAAACATCTAAAAAATGAGCTACAGAGCATAGGGCACTTGCATTCATGGGCGTATATCTTGAGAAAAACAAAAATCGAGAGGACACAGCCACCCCAATGTTTACCCCCTCTCTGTTTAAAAGATCCTCAACTAGGATATAACTTAAATGTCTCTGGAGGGAAAAAATGGGTAGAGATGTGGTACTTAGGTAGAGTGGAATATTATTCAGCCTGGAAATCAATGAAATATGGCCAGTTGTAACAACTCTGGAGGAGTTACGTATGATCTTTCTAAGTGACATAATTCAAAAAGAAAAAGACACATATCATAAGATATCACTTAAAGGTGGAATCCAAAATGGCTACACATGAAATAAATTACAAAACAAAAACATAGTCAAATATGTAGAAAACACGCATAAGGCTGCTAAACGGGAAAGGTGGGGAGGGGTGAGGCATCACCCAGGAGGTTGAAATTAGCAAAGATACCATTCCAAATACCAAACTGATAATCAACAAGGCCTACACGGTAGCTAAAAGAACTGCACTCAGCACACTCAAGTCACCGGAAAAGAATATATACGACTGGTAAGAATCTGAAAAAGAATTTACTGATGTCTCTCTGTACGTGAATCAAGTGGATGTACAGCAGCAAGAAACAGAGCTTTGAAAATCAGCTGTAACCAATATAGTAATAAATTGAAAAAAATAAACGACAGAGAGACAGAGAAAACCTCTTACAACTTTTCCTCAGGGCCGGTGATGCAACATGGATTGAACACATCTAGACCCACAGCAGGATGAGACATAAGGCTGGAAACTGTTTGTGCTAAGAGAAATGTGAGGTTGGGTGAGGAAATGCACACCCTTTAAAGTAATACTACCTGGTACCCATTCAATGGGTCCCAAATATGCAGGTTCAAGGGATCTTCCTACAGCTAAAACATGCATGGAAAACCCAGAGGACTGTACACCATGTGATCGGGAGATGTGTCTAAAATGCAGCTCATTTATCCTCTCCTGGTGCTCCTGTTCACCATTCCAGCCACGTTACTTAGAATCTCCCCACTTGGAGAATCAGCACATTTCAACTTCTGTTTCACACATTTTGCAAATTGTGAGGAGGATGAACGGGGAACCAATGAGAGAATAGTTGTAGGGGTTTGGACGGGCACATATCACTCTAATTTCCCATTAAGAATAAGAATTGAAAAAAGGCTCAGCCCGCCTCGCCCGAGCCAAAATAGGGCCTGAAGCAATCCTGCGGGTTTGAGGCCAGCTCACAAAAGAGCAACTTAAAAAATGGAGCTCAGGGTCACTGCAATTCACAAACCTGCAGAGTTATAAATGAAAACTAACGTCCAAAAATATGTTGAGGTAAGGCAAAGAAGAGGATCTGAATGCAAGACAGAATTGCAAGAAACAGATTTCAAGAGATAGATTGGACTCGTCTTTAAAGCACATGAAAAGCGGCAGAATTTCGACAATGATGCAGTTGGCCCAAAAGGGCGTATGCGTTTTTTCCTGATTATATCCAGGAAAAAACGCATACGCACTTTATGGGCAACGAAGCAAGCAAGCAATGCAAATGTGCACAACAAAGAAGTCTCATTTCCCACTGGTCAAAAGGGCCATCCTAAAAAATTGTAAAAACCAGAAATGCAGGACAGGCCATGGAGAACAGGGAGCCTTTATACGCTGATGGGCAGTGTGTGAACTGCCGAGAGCCACTCTGGAGAAGTGTATGGTGGTTCCTAAATCATCTAAAAAACAGAGCTACAGAGCATAGGACACTTCCAATCATGGGAGTATATCTAGGGAAGTCTAAAAATCAACAAGACACAAGCACACCACAGTTTAGGGCTACTCTGTTTACAAGAACCTCAACTTCAGTATACCTTAAATATCCCAGGAAAGAGAGCAATGGATAAAGAAGATGTGGTACTTATGTACAATGGAATATTTCTTCACCATGAAATCAATGTAATAAGGCTAGTAGAAGGATAAAGAGTGGATTTAGGTCCGATAATACTACTTGAAATAAGTCAAACAGAAAAGAAACATATCATAAGATATCACTTATAGAGGGAGGGTAAATATGGCTGCACAAGAAATGAATTACAGAACAGAACAGTGTCTCACATTTAGAAAACACACTTATTTCAGCTTAAGGGGAAAGGAGAGGTGGGGTGATGCATAAAACCAGAGTTTGAAATTAGCACAGATACCGTTCAATAAACCAAATAGATATTAGACAAGATCTACACCTTGCTCAATGAACTGGCCTCAACACACCCTATACACCGCAGAGAAATATATCTGAGTAATAAGAATCTTAAAACCCATGTATTGATATATCTCCATAAGGGAATCAAGTGTGTGCAGAGTGGGACAAACACAGCAGTGAAAATGAGCTAAACCCCATTATAGAAATAAATTTTAAAAACAAAACGCAGAAACAATGAAAGAGAGAAAAATTCTTACAAAATTCGCTCAGGGGCTGTGATGCAACCTGGATTGACCACATATAAACCCACAGCTGGATAAGACATAAGGCTGGACACTTGGGGCTGAGAGGATTGATGAGCTTTGGTGAGCAACTGCCAAAAGTTTAATGCAATACTTCATGCTACTCATTCCAAGGGTCCAAACACTCCAGGTTGAAGGGAATCTTCCTACAGCTAAACCATGCTTGGGAAACCCAGCGACTGGTATACCATATGATCGGGAAAGGTTTCTAAAACGCACCTCATTTTTCCTCTCCTGGGGCTCCGGATCGACATTCCAGCCGCTTTACCAAAAATATCCCCACATGGAGAGTCAATGTCTTTAAGTTCTGGTATCGCACAGTCTGCAGTTAGTGCGGAGGATGAATGGGAATAGGGGGAACCAGTGAGAAACTAGCTGTAGCGGTTTCAATGTGCACATGTCACTCTAAATTCACATCAGTAAGAAGAATAAACCAAAGGCACAGCAAGGTGCCCCAGAAGAAGAATAGGGCCTGAAGGAATCCTGTGGTTATGAGGCAAGATCACAAAAATAAGAGCTGAAAAATGGAGCTAAGGGCCACTGCAATTCAAAAACCTGCAGAGTTATAAAGGCCAACTATTTTCAAAAAATATATTGAGGTAAGGCTATGAAGAGGCATTGAAAGCAAGGCAGAATTGCAGGAAAACGATTTCAGGAGGTAGACTGGAATTGCATTTAAAGCATAGGAAAAGAGGCAGAACGTCCACAATGATTCACTTGGCCAAAAAGGGCGTATGCCTTTTTTCCTGAATTTATTCAGGAAAAAAGGCATACGCCCTTTTTGGCCAACCAAGCAAGCTTGCAAAGGAAATCTGCACTACAATGAAGTCTCACTTCCCCCTGGTCAAAAGGGCCATCTGAAAAAAGTGTAAAATCCAGAAAGGCAGGACAGGCCATGGAGAACTGGGAGCCTTGTTATGCTGATGGACGGGATGTAAATTGCCAACAGCCACTCGGGAGAAGTGTATGGGGTTTCCTGAAACATCTAAAAAACAAAGCAACAGAGCCTAGGGCACTTCCACTTATGGTCCTATAGCTTAGGGAAATTAAAATCAAAAAGACACAGCCACCCAAAAGTTTGGGATGGCTCTGTTTACAAGAACCTCGTTTACGGTACAAGTTCAATATCGCAGAAAGTGAAAAATGGATAAAGAAGTTGTGGTACTTACGTACAATGCAATATCAATCAGCAATGAAATCTATGTCATCAGGCCCGTAACAGCATAATGAGTGGATTCAGGTACGATGATTCTAACTGAAATAAGTCACACAGAAAAAGAAACATCATAAGATATCAGTAATACACGGAATGTAAACTTGGCTACACAGGAACTGAATTACAGAACAGAACAGGGTCTCAAATTTAGAAAACCAACTTATGCTTGCTTAAGGGTAAAGGTGAGTTGGGGTGCTGCATAAAACCAGAGATTGAAATGAGCACAGATAAAGTTCCTTAAGCCAAATATGGAATAGACAAGAGCTACTCCTTGCTCAACGAAATGGACTCAACACCGCATATTAAACGCCTAAGAATGTACCTGACTAGTAAGTATCTTAAAACCTATGGATTGCTATGTCTCCGACAGAGAACCAAGCATGTGTACAGGGGCATAAACGCAGCAGTGATAGGATTGGAGAGGTTCGGTGAGCAAATGAAGACCCTTTGAAGTCATATTGCATGGTACCCATTCCACGGGTTTCAACTACCCAGGTTTAAGGTATTCTTCCTTCAGCTAAAACATGCATGTGGAACCCAGAGTATGATCAACCGTGTGAACGGGAGACATGTTCAAATATGTCTCAGTTTTCCTCCCCTGGTACTCGGGTGCAACATTCCAGACGCTTTACTAACACTCTCCCCACTTGGAGAGTCAGTCACTTTAACCTCCTGTTTGGCCCAGTTTGCAATTTCTGCAGAAGATGAACAGGAATAGGGAGAACCAATGAGAGACTAGCTGGAGGTGTCTGGACGGGCAAATTTAACTCTCATTTCCCACAAGGAAGAGGAATTAACCAAAGGCTCAGCTTGCCGTGCCGGAACCAGATTAGGGCCTGAAGCCATCCTGCGGTGTTGCGGCCAGCTCAAAAGAAAGCGAGTTGAAGAAAGGAGCTCAGGGGCACTGTAATTCACAAACCTGCAGAGTTATAAATGACAGCTATCGTCCAAAAATATACTGAAGTAAGGCTGCCAAGAGGACTTGAAAGCGGGGCAGAATTGCAGGAAACCGATTTCAGGAGGTAGACTGGAATTGCATTGAAAGCATAGGAAAAGAGGCAGAACGTCCACAATGATGCACTTGGCCAAAAAGGGCGTATGCGTTTTTTCCTGAATATATTCAGGAAAAAACGCATACGCCCTTTCTGGCCAACCAAGCAAGCTTGCAAAGGAAATCTGCACTACAATGAAGTCTCACTTCCCCCCGGTCAAAAGGGCCATCTGAAAAAAGTGTAAAATCCAGAAAGGCAGGACAGGCCATGGAGAACTGGGAGCCTTGTTATGCTGATGGGCGGGATGTAAATTGCCAACAGACACTCGGGAGAAGTGTATGGTGTTTCCTGAAACATCTAAAAAACAAAGCAACAGAGCCTAGGGCACTTCCACTTATGGTCCTATAGCTTAGGGAAATTTAAATCTAAAACACACAGCCACCCCAAAGTTTGGGACGCCTCTGTTTACAAGAACCTCGTTTACAGTACAAGTTCAACATCGCAGAAAGTGAAAAATGGATAAAGAAGTTGTGGTATTTACTTACAAAGCAATATCACTCAGCAATGAAATCTATGTCATCAGGCCCTTAGCAGCACAATGAGTGGATTCAGGTATGATGATTCTAACTGAAATAAGTCACACAGAAAAAGAAACATCATAAGATATCAGTAATACACGGAATGTAAACTTGGCTACACAGGAACTGAATTACAGAACAGAACAGGGTCTCAAATTTAGAAAACCAACTTATGCTTGCTTAAGGGTAAAGGTGAGTTGGGGTGCTGCATAAAACCAGAGATTGAAATGAGCACAGATAAAGTTCCTTAAGCCAAATATGGAATAGACAAGAGCTACTCCTTGCTCAACGAAATGGACTCAACACCGCATATTAAACGCCTAAGAATGTACCTGACTAGTAAGTATCTTAAAACCTATGGATTGCTATGTCTCCGAAAGAGAATCAAGCATGTGTACAGGGGCATAAACGCAGCAGTGATAGGATTGGAGAGGTTCGGTGAGCAAATGAAGACCCTTTGAAGTCATATTGCATAGTACCCATTCCACGGGTTTCAACTACCCAGGTTTAAGGTATTCTTCCTTCAGCTAAAACATGCATGTGGAACCCAAAGTATGATCAACCATGTGATCGGGAAACGTGTTCAAATAGGTCTCAGTTTTCGTACCCTGGTACTCGGGTGCAACATTCCAGACGCTTTACTAACACCCTCCCGACTTGGAGAGTCAGTCCCTTTAACCTCCTGTTTGGCCCAGTTTGCAATTTCTGTGGAAGATGAACAGGAATAGCGAGAACCAATGAGAGACTAGCTGGAGGTGTCTGGACGGGCAAATTTAACTCTCATTTCCCACCATTAAGAGGAATTAACCAAAGGTTCAGCTTGCCGTGCCGGAACCAGATTAGGGCCTGAAGCCATCCTGCGGTGTTGCGGCCAGGTCACAAGAAAGCGAGTTGAAGAAAGGAGCTCAGGGGCACTGTAATTCACAAACCTGCAGAGTTATAAATGACAGCTATCGTCCAAAAATATACTGAAGTAAGGCTGCCAAGAGGACTTGAAAGCGGGGCAGAATTGCAGGAAACCGATTTCAGGAGGTAGACTGGAATTGCATTGAAAGCATAGGAAAAGAGGCAGAACGTCCACAATGATGCACTTGGCCAAAAAGGGCGTATGCGTTTTTTCCTGAATATATTCAGGAAAAAACGTATACGCCCTTTCTGGCCAACCAAGAAAGCTTGCAAAGGAAATCTGCACTACAATGAAGTCTCACTTCCCCCCGGTCAAAAGGGCCATCTGAAAAAAGTGTAAAATCCAGAAAGGCAGGACAGGCCATGGAGAACTGGGAGCCTTGTTATGCTGATGGGCGGGATGTAAATTGCCAACAGCCACTCGGGAGAAGTGTATGGTGTTTCCTGAAACATCTAAAAAACAAAGCAACAGAGCCTAGGGCACTTCCACTTATGGTCCTATAGCTTAGGGAAATTTAAATCTAAAACACACAGCCACCCCAAAGTTTGGGACGCCTCTGTTTACAAGAACCTCGTTTACAGTACAAGTTCAACATCGCAGAAAGTGAAAAATGGATAAAGAAGTTGTGGTATTTACTTACAAAGCAATATCACTCAGCAATGAAATCTATGTCATCAGGCCCTTAGCAGCACAATGAGTGGATTCAGGTATGATGATTCTAACTGAAATAAGTCACACAGAAAAAGAAACATCATAAGATATCAGTAATACACGGAATGTAAACTTGGCTACACAGGAACTGAATTACAGAACAGAACAGGGTCTCAAATTTAGAAAACCAACTTATGCTTGCTTAAGGGTAAAGGTGAGTTGGGGTGCTGCATAAAACCAGAGATTGAAATGAGCACAGATAAAGTTCCTTAAGCCAAATATGGAATAGACAAGAGCTACTCCTTGCTCAACGAAATGGACTCAACACCGCATATTAAACGCCTAAGAATGTACCTGACTAGTAAGTATCTTAAAACCTATGGATTGCTATGTCTCCGAAAGAGAATCAAGCATGTGTACAGGGGCATAAACGCAGCAGTGATAGGATTGGAGAGGTTCGGTGAGCAAATGAAGACCCTTTGAAGTCATATTGCATAGTACCCATTCCACGGGTTTCAACTACCCAGGTTTAAGGTATTCTTCCTTCAGCTAAAACATGCATGTGGAACCCAAAGTATGATCAACCATGTGATCGGGAAACGTGTTCAAATATGTCTCAGTTTTCGTACCCTGGTACTCGGGTGCAACATTCCAGACGCTTTACTAACACCCTCCCGACTTGGAGAGTCAGTCCCTTTAACCTCCTGTTTGGCCCAGTTTGCAATTTCTGTGGAAGATGAACAGGAATAGCGAGAACCAATGAGAGACTAGCTGGAGGTGTCTGGACGGGCAAATTTAACTCTCATTTCCCACCAGGAAGAGGAATTAACCAAAGGTTCAGCTTGCCGTGCCGGAACCAGATTAGGGCCTGAAGCCATCCTGCGGTGTTGCGGCCAGGTCACAAGAAAGCGAGTTGAAGAAAGGAGCTCAGGGGCACTGTAATTCACAAACCTGCAGAGTTATAAATGACAGCTATCGTCCAAAAATATACTGAAGTAAGGCTGCCAAGAGGACTTGAAAGCGGGGCAGAATTGCAGGAAACCGATTTCAGGAGGTAGACTGGAATTGCATTGAAAGCATAGGAAAAGAGGCAGAACGTCCACAATGATGCACTTGGCCAAAAAGGGCGTATGCGTTTTTTCCTGAATATATTCAGGAAAAAACGCATACGCCCTTTTTGGCCAACCAAGCAAGCTTGCAAAGGAAATCTGCACTACAATGAAGTCTCACTTCCCCCCGGTCAAAAGGGCCATCTGAAAAAAGTGTAAAATCCAGAAAGGCAGGACAGGCCATGGAGACCTGTGAGCCTTGTTATGCTGATGGGCGGGATGTAAATTGCCAACAGACACTTGGGAGAAGTGTATGGTGTTTCCTGAAACATCTAAAAAACAAAGCAACAGAGCCTAGGGCACTTCCACTTATGGTCCTATAGCTTAGGGAAATTAAAATCAAAAAGACACAGCCACCCCAAAGTTTGGGACGCCTCTGTTTACAAGAACCTCGTTTACCGTACAAGTTCAATATCACAGAAAGTGAAAAATGGATAAAGAAGTTGTGGTACTTATGTACAATGCAGTATCACTCAACAATGAAATCTATGTCATCAGGCCCGTAGCAGCATAATGAGTGGATTCAGGTACGATGATTCTAACTGAAATAAGTCACACAGAAAAAGAAACATCATAAGATATCACTAATACACAGAATGTAAACTTGGCTACACAGGAACTGAATTCCAAAACAGAACAGGGTCTCAAATTTAGAAAACCAACTTATGCTTGCTTAAGCGGAAAGGTGAGTTGGGGTGCTGCATAAAACCAGAGATTGAAATGAGCACAGATAAAGTTCCTTAAGCCAAATATGGAATAGACAAGAGCTACTCCTTGCTCAACGAAATGGACTCAACACCCCATATTAAACGCCTAAGAATGTACCTGACTAGTAAGTATCTTAAAACCTATGGATTGCTATGTCTCCGAAAGAGAATCAAGCATGTGTACAGGGGCATAAACGCAGCAGTGATAGGATTGGAGAGGTTCGGTGAGCAAATGAAGACCCTTTGAAGTCATATTGCATGGTACCCATTCCACGGGTTTCAACTACCCAGGTTTAAGGTATTCTACCTTCAGCTAAAACATGCATGTGGAAACTAGAGTATGATCAACCATGTGATCGGGAAACGTGTTCAAATATGTCTCAGTTTTCGTACCCTGGTACTCGGGTGCAACATTCCAGACGCTTTACTAACACCCTCCCGACTTGGAGAGTCAGTCCCTTTAACCTCCTGTTTGGCCCAGTTTGCAATTTCTGTGGAAGATGAACAGGAATAGCGAGAACCAATGAGAGACTAGCTGGAGGTTTCTGGACGGGCAAATTTAACTCTCATTTCCCACCAGGAAGAGGAATTAACCAAAGGCTCAGCTTGCCGTGCCGGAACCAGATTAGGGCCTGAAGCCATCCTGCGGTGTTGCGGCCAGCTCAAAAGAAAGCGAGTTGAAGAAAGGAGCTCAGGGGCACTGTAATTCACAAACCTGCAGAGTTATAAATGACAGCTATTGTCCAAAAATATACTGAAGTAAGGCTGCCAAGAGGACTTGAAAGCGGGGCAGAATTGCAGGAAACCGATTTCAGGAGGTAGACTGGAATTGCATTGAAAGCATAGGAAAAGAGGCAGAACGTCCACAATGATGCACTTGGCCAAAAAGGGCGTATGCGTTTTTTCCTGAATATATTCAGGAAAAAACGCATACGCCCTTTTTGGCCAACCAAGCAAGCTTGCAAAGGAAATCTGCACTACAATGAAGTCTCACTTCCCCCCGGTCAAAAGGGCCATCTGAAAAAAGTGTAAAATCCAGAAAGGCAGGACAGGCCATGGAGAACTGGGAGCCTTGTTATGCTGATGGGCGGGATGTAAATTGCCAACAGACACTCGGGAGAAGTGTATGGTGTTTCCTGAAACATCTAAAAAACAAAGCAACAGAGCCTAGGGCACTTCCACTTATGGTCCTATAGCTTAGGGAAATTAAAATCAAAAAGACACAGCCACCCCAAAGTTTGGGACGCCTCTGTTTACAAGAACCTCGTTTACAGTACAAGTTCAACATCGCAGAAAGTGAAAAATGGATAAAGAAGTTGTGGTATTTACTTACAAAGCAATATCACTCAGCAATGAAATCTATGTCATCAGGCCCTTAGCAGCACAATGAGTGGATTCAGGTATGATGATTCTAACTGAAATAAGTCACACAGAAAAAGAAACATCATAAGATATCAGTAATACACGGAATGTAAACTTGGCTACACAGGAACTGAATTGCAGAACAGAACAGGGTCTCAAATTTAGAAAACCAACTTATGCTTGCTTAAGGGTAAAGGTGAGTTGGGGTGCTGCATAAAACCAGAGATTGAAATGAGCACAGATAAAGTTCCTTAAGCCAAATATGGAATAGACAAGAGCTACTCCTTGCTCAACGAAATGGACTCAACACCACATATTAAACGCCTAAGAATGTACCTGACTAGTAAGTATCTTAAAACCTATGGATTGCTATGTCTCCAAAAGAGAATCAAGCGTCTGTACAGGGGGATAAACGCAGCAGTGATAGGATTGGAGAAGTTCGGTGAGCAAATGAAGACCCTTTGAAGTCATATTGCATGGTACCCATTACACGGGTCTCAACTCTCCAGGTTTAAGGTATTCTTCCTTCAGCTAAAACATGCATGTGGAACCCAGAGTATGATCAACCGTGTGAACGGGAGACGTGTTCAAATATGTCTCAGTTTTCCTCCCCTGGTACTCGGGTTCAACATTCCAGATGCTTTACTAACACCCTCCCGACTTGGAGAGTCAGTCCCTTTAACCTCCTGTTTGGCCCAGTTTGCAATTTCTGCGGAAGATGAACAGGAATAGCGAGAACCAATGAGAGACTAGCTGGAGGTGTCTGGACGGGCAAATTTAACTCTCATTTCCCACCAGGAAGAGGAATTAACCAAAGGCTCAGCTTGCCGTGCCAGAACCAGATTAGGGCCTGAAGCCATCCTGCGGTGTTGCGGCCAGGTCACAAGAAAGCGAGTTGAAGAAAGGAGCTCAGGGGCACTGTAATTCACAAACCTGCAGAGTTATAAATGACAGCTATTGTCCAAAAATATACTGAAGTAAGGCTGCCAAGAGGACTTGAAAGCGGGGCAGAATTGCAGGAAACCGATTTCAGGAGGTAGACTGGAATTGCATTGAAAGCATAGGAAAAGAGGCAGAACGTCCACAATGATGCACTTGGCCAAAAAGGGCGTATGCGTTTTTTCCTGAATATATTCAGGAAAAAACGCATACGCCCTTTTTGGCCAACCAAGCAAGCTTGCAAAGGAAATCTGCACTACAATGAAGTCTCACTTCCCCCCGGTCAAAAGGGCCATCTGAAAAAAGTGTAAAATCCAGAAAGGCAGGACAGGCCATGGAGAACTGGGAGCCTTGTTATGCTGATGGGCGGGATGTAAATTGCCAACAGCCACTCGGGAGAAGTGTATGGTGTTTCCTGAAACATCTAAAAAACAAAGCAACAGAGCCTAGGGCACTTCCACTTATGGTCCTATAGCTTAGGGAAATTAAAATCAAAAAGACACAGCCACCCCAAAGTTTGGGACGCCTCTGTTTACAAGAACCTCGTTTACAGTACAAGTTCAACATCGCAGAAAGTGAAAAATGGATAAAGAAGTTGTGGTATTTACTTACAAAGCAATATCACTCAGCAATGAAATCTATGTCATCAGGCCCTTAGCAGCACAATGAGTGGATTCAGGTATGATGATTCTAACTGATATAAGTCACACAGAAAAAGAAACATCATAAGATATCAGTAATACACGGAATGTAAACTTGGCTACACAGGAACTGAATTACAGAACAGAACAGGGTCTCAAATTTAGAAAACCAACTTATGCTTGCTTAAGGGTAAAGGTGAGTTGGGGTGCTGCATAAAACCAGAGATTGAAATGAGCACAGATAAAGTTCCTTAAGCCAAATATGGAATAGACAAGAGCTACTCCTTGCTCAACGAAATGGACTCAACACCGCATATTAAACGCCTAAGAATGTACCTGACTAGTAAGTATCTTAAAACCTATGGATTGCTATGTCTCCGAAAGAGAATCAAGCATGTGTACAGGGGCATAAATGCAGCAGTGATAGGATTGGAGAGGTTCGGTGAGCAAATGAAGACCCTTTGAAGTCATATTGCATGGTACCCATTCCACGGGTTTCAACTACCCAGGTTTAAGGTATTCTTCCTTCATCTAAAACATGCATGTGGAACCTAGAGTACGATCAACCATGTGATCGGGAAACGTGTTCAAATATGTCTCAGTTTTCATACCCTGGTACTCGGGTGCAACATTCCAGACGCTTTACTAACACCCTCCCGACTTGGAGAGTCAGTCCCTTTAACCTCCTGTTTGGCCCAGTTTGCAATTTCTGTGGAAGATGAACAGGAATAGCGAGAACCAATGAGAGACTAGCTGGAGGTGTCTGGACGGGCAAATTTAACTCTCATTTCCCACCAGGAAGAGGAATTAACCAAAGGCTCAGCGTGCCGTGCCGGAACCAGATTAGGGCCTGAAGCCATCCTGCGGTGTTGCGGCCAGCTCAAAAGAAAGCGAGTTGAAGAAAGGAGCTCAGGGGCACTGTAATTCACAAACCTGCAGAGTTATAAATGACAGCTATCGTCCAAAAATATACTGAAGTAAGGCTGCCAAGAGGACTTGAAAGCGGGGCAGAATTGCAGGAAACCGATTTCAGGAGGTAGACTGGAATTGCATTGAAAGCATAGGAAAAGAGGCAGAACGTCCACAATGATGCACTTGGCCAAAAAGTGCGTATGCGTTTTTTCCTGAATATATTCAGGAAAAAACGCATACGCCCTTTTTGGCCAACCAAGCAAGCTTGCAAAGGAAATCTGCACTACAATGAAGTCTCACTTCCCCCCGGTCAAAAGGGCCATCTGAAAAAAGTGTAAAATCCAGAAAGGCAGGACAGGCCATGGAGAACTGGGAGCCTTGTTATGCTGATGGGCGGGATGTAAATTGCCAACAGACACTCGGGAGAAGTGTATGGTGTTTCCTGAAACATCTAAAAAACAAAGCAACAGAGCCTAGGGCACTTCCACTTATGGTCCTATAGCTTAGGGAAATTAAAATCAAAAAGACACAGCCACCCCAAAGTTTGGGACGCCTCTGTTTACAAGAACCTCGTTTACAGTACAAGTTCAACATCGCAGAAAGTGAAAAATGGATAAAGAAGTTGTGGTATTTACTTACAAAGCAATATCACTCAGCAATGAAATCTATGTCATCAGGCCCTTAGCAGCACAATGAGTGGATTCAGGTATGATGATTCTAACTGAAATAAGTCACACAGAAAAAGAAACATCATAAGATATCAGTAATACACAGAATGTAAACTTGGCTACACAGGAACTGAATTGCAGAACAGAACAGGGTCTCAAATTTAGAAAACCAACTTATGCTTGCTTAAGGGTAAAGGTGAGTTGGGGTGCTGCATAAAACCAGAGATTGAAATGAGCACAGATAAAGTTCCTTAAGCCAAATATGGAATAGACAAGAGCTACTCCTTGCTCAACGAAATGGACTCAACACCGCATATTAAACGCCTAAGAATGTACCTGACTAGTAAGTATCTTAAAACCTATGGATTGCTATGTCTCCAAAAGAGAATCAAGCGTCTGTACAGGGGGATAAACGCAGCAGTGATAGGATTGGAGAAGTTCGGTGAGCAAATGAAGACCCTTTGAAGTCATATTGCATGGTACCCATTACACGGGTCTCAACTCTCCAGGTTTAAGGTATTCTTCCTTCAGCTAAAACATGCATGTGGAACCCAGAGTATGATCAACCGTGTGAACGGGAGACGTGTTCAAATATGTCTCAGTTTTCCTCCCCTGGTACTCGGGTTCAACATTCCAGATGCTTTACTAACACCCTCCCGACTTGGAGAGTCAGTCCCTTTAACCTCCTGTTTGGCCCAGTTTGCAATTTCTGCGGAAGATGAACAGGAATAGCGAGAACCAATGAGAGACTAGCTGGAGGTGTCTGGACGGGCAAATTTAACTCTCATTTCCCACCAGGAAGAGGAATTAACCAAAGGCTCAGCTTGCCGTGCCGGAACCAGATTAAGGCCTGAAGCCATCCTGCGGTGTTGCGGCCAGCTCAAAAGAAAGCGAGTTGAAGAAAGGAGCTCAGGGCACTGTAATTCACAAACCTGCAGAGTTATAAATGACAGCTATCGTCCAAAAATATACTGAAGTAAGGCTGCCAAGAGGACTTGAAAGCGGGGCAGAATTGCAGGAAACCGATTTCAGGAGGTAGACTGGAATTGCATTGAAAGCATAGGAAAAGAGGCAGAACGTCCACAATGATGCACTTGGCCAAAAAGGGCGTATGCGTTTTTTCCTGAATATATTCAGGAAAAAACGCATACGCCCTTTTTGGCCAACCAAGCAAGCTTGCAAAGGAAATCTGCACTACAATGAAGTCTCACTTCCCCCCGGTCAAAAGGGCCATCTGAAAAAAGTGTAAAATCCAGAAAGGCAGGACAGGCCATGGAGAACTGGGAGCCTTGTTATGCTGATGGGCGGGATGTAAATTGCCAACAGACACTCGGGAGAAGTGTATGGTGTTTCCTGAAACATCTAAAAAACAAAGCAACAGAGCCTAGGGCACTTCCACTTATGGTCCTATAGCTTAGGGAAATTAAAATCAAAAAGACACAGCCACCCCAAAGTTTGGGACGCCTCTGTTTACAAGAACCTCGTTTACAGTACAAGTTCAACATCGCAGAAAGTGAAAAATGGATAAAGAAGTTGTGGTATTTACTTACAAAGCAATATCACTCAGCAATGATATCTATGTCATCAGGCCCTTAGCAGCACAATGAGTGGATTCAGGTATGATGATTCTAACTGATATAAGTCACACAGAAAAAGAAACATCATAAGATATCAGTAATACACGGAATGTAAACTTGGCTACACAGGAACTGAATTACAGAACAGAACAGGGTCTCAAATTTAGAAAACCAACTTATGCTTGCTTAAGGGTAAAGGTGAGTTGGGGTGCTGCATAAAACCAGAGATTGAAATGAGCACAGATAAAGTTCCTTAAGCCAAATATGGAATAGACAAGAGCTACTCCTTGCTCAACGAAATGGACTCAACACCGCATATTAAACGCCTAAGAATGTACCTGACTAGTAAGTATCTTAAAACCTATGGATTGCTATGTCTCCGAAAGAGAATCAAGCATGTGTACAGGGGCATAAACGCAGCAGTGATAGGATTGGAGAGGTTCGGTGAGCAAATGAAGACCCTTTGAAGTCATATTGCATGGTACCCATTCCACGGGTTTCAACTACCCAGGTTTAAGGTATTCTACCTTCAGCTAAAACATTCATGTGGAAACTAGAGTATGATCAACCATGTGATCGGGAAATGTGTTCAAATATGTCTCAGTTTTCGTACCCTGGTACTCGGGTGCAACATTCCAGACGCTTTACTAACATCCTCCCGACTTGGAGAGTCAGTCCCTTTAACCTCCTGTTTGGCCCAGTTTGCAATTTCTGCGGAAGATGAACAGGAATAGCGAGAACCAATGAGAGACTAGCTGGAGGTGTCTGGACGGGCAAATTTAACTCTCATTTCCCACCAGGAAGAGGAATTAACCAAAGGCTCAGCTTGCCGTGCCGGAACCAGATTAGGGCCTGAAGCCATCCTGCGGTGTTGCGGCCAGCTCAAAAGAAAGCGAGTTGAAGAAAGGAGCTCAGGGGCACTGTAATTCACAAACCTGCAGAGTTATAAATGACAGCTATCGTCCAAAAATATACTGAAGTAAGGCTGCCAAGAGGACTTGAAAGCGGGGCAGAATTGCAGGAAACCGATTTCAGGAGGTAGACTGGAATTGCATTGAAAGCATAGGAAAAGAGGCAGAACGTCCACAATGATGCACTTGGCCAAAAAGGGCGTATGCGTTTTTTCCTGAATATATTCAGGAAAAAACGCATACGCCCTTTTTGGCCAACCAAGCAAGCTTGCAAAGGAAATCTGCACTACAATGAAGTCTCACTTCCCCCCGGTCAAAAGGGCCATCTGAAAAAAGTGTAAAATCCAGAAAGGCAGGACAGGCCATGGAGAACTGGGAGCCTTGTTATGCTGATGGGCGGGATGTAAATTGCCAACAGACACTCGGGAGAAGTGTATGGTGTTTCCTGAAACATCTAAAAAACAAAGCAACAGAGCCTAGGGCACTTCCACTTATGGTCCTATAGCTTAGGGAAATTAAAATCAAAAAGACACAGCCACCCCAAAGTTTGGGACGCCTCTGTTTACAAGAACCTCATTTACCGTACAAGTTCAATATCACAGAAAGTGAAAAATGGATAAAGAAGTTGTGGTACTTACGTACAATGCAGTATCACTCAACAATGAAATCTATGTCATCAGGCCCGTAGCAGCATAATGAGTGGATTCAGGTACGATGATTCTAACTGAAATAAGTCACACAGAAAAAGAAACATCATAAGATATCACTAATACACAGAATGTAAACTTGGCTACACAGGAACTGAATTCCAAAACAGAACAGGGTCTCAAATTTAGAAAACCAACTTATGCTTGCTTAAGGGGAAAGGTGAGTTGGGGTGCTGCATAAAACCAGAGATTGAAATGAGCACAGATAAAGTTCCTTAAGCCAAATATGGAATAGACAAGAGCTACTCCTTGTTCAACGAAATGGACTCAACACCCCATATTAAATGCCTAAGAATGTACCTGACTAGTAAGTATCTTAAAACCTATGGATTGCTATGTCTCCAAAAGAGAATCAAGCATCTGTACAGGGGGATAAACGCAGCAGTGATAGGATTGGAGAAGTTCGGTGAGCAAATGAAGACCCTTTGAAGTCATATTGCATGGTACCCATTACACGGGTCTCAACTCTCCAGGTTTAAGGTATTCTTCCTTCAGCTAAAACATGCATGTGGAACCCAGAGTATGATCAACCTTGTGAACGGGAGATGTGTTCAAATATGTCTCAGTTTTCCTCCCCTGGTACTCGGGTGCAACATTCCAGACGCTTTACTAACACCCTCCCGACTTGGAGAGTCAGTCCCTTTAACCTCCTGTTTGGCCCAGTTTGCAATTTCTGCGGAAGATGAACAGGAATAGCGAGAACCAATGAGAGACTAGCTGGAGGTGTCTGGACGGGCAAATTTAACTCTCATTTCCCACCAGGAAGAGGAATTAACCAAAGGCTCAGCGTTCCGTGCCGGAACCAGATTAGGGCCTGAAGCCATCCTGCGGTGTTGCGGCCAGCTCAAACGAAAGCGAGTTGAAGAAAGGAGCTCAGGGGCACTGTAATTCACAAACCTGCAGAGTTATAAATGACAGCTATCGTCCAAAAATATACTGAAGTAAGGCTGCCAAGAGGACTTGAAAGCGGGGCAGAATTGCAGGAAACCGATTTCAGGAGGTAGACTGGAATTGCATTGAAAGCATAGGAAAAGAGGTAGAACGTCCACAATGATGCACTTGGCCAAAAGGGGCGTATGCGTTTTTTCCTGAATATATTCAGGAAAAAACGCATACGCCCTTTTTGGCAAACCAAGCAAACTTGCAAAGGAAATCTGCACTACAATGAAGTCTCACTTCCCCCCGGTCAAAAGGGCCATCTGAAAAAAGTGTAAAATCCAGAAAGGCAGGACAGGCCATGGAGAACTGGGAGCATTGTTATGCTGATGGGCGGGATGTAAATTGCCAACAGACACTCGGGAGAAGTGTATGGTGTTTCCTGAAACATCTAAAAAACAAAGCAACAGAGCCTAGGGCACTTCCACTTATGGTCCTATAGCTTAGGGAAATTAAAATCAAAAAGACACAGCCACCCCAAAGTTTGGGACGCCTCTGTTTACAAGAACCTCGTTTACAGTACAAGTTCAACATCGCAGAAAGTGAAAAATGGATAAAGAAGTTGTGGTATTTACTTAAAAAGCAATATCACTCAGCAATGAAATCTATGTCATCAGGCCCTTAGCAGCACAATGAGTGGATTCAGGTATGATGATTCTAACTGATATAAGTCACACAGAAAAAGAAACATCATAAGATATCAGTAATACACGGAATGTAAACTTGGCTACACAGGAACTGAATTACAGAACAGAACAGGGTCTCAAATTTAGTAAACCAACTTATGCTTGCTTAAGGGTAAAGGTGAGTTGGGGTGCTGCATAAAACCAGAGAATGAAATGAGCACAGATAAAGTTCCTTAATCAAATATGTAATAGACAAGAGCTACTCCTTGCTCAACGAAATGGACTCAACACCGCATATTAAACGCCTAAGAATGTACCTGACTAGTAAGTATCTTAAAACCTATGGATTGCTATGTCTCTGAAAGAGAATCAAGCATGTGTACAGGGGCATAAACGCAGCAGTGATAGGATTGGAGAGGTTCGGTGAGCAAATGAAGACCCTTTGAAGTCATATTGCATCGTACCCATTCCACGGGTCTCAACTACCCAGGTTTAAGGTATTCTACCTTCAGCTAAAACATGCATGTGGAAACTAGAGTATGATCAACCATGTGATCGGGAAACGTGTTCAAATATGTCTCAGTTTTCGCACCCTGGTACTCGGGTGCAACATTCCAGACGCTTTACTAACACCCTCCCGACTTGGAGAGTCAGTCCCTTTAACCTCCTGTTTGGCCCAGTTTGCAATTTCTGTGGAAGATGAACAGGAATAGCGAGAACCAATGAGAGACTAGCTGGAGGTGTCTGGACGGGCAAATTTAACTCTCATTTCCCACCAGGAAGAGGAATTAACCAAAGGCTCAGCTTGCCGTGCCGGAACCAGATTAGGGCCTGAAGCCATCCTGCGGTGTTGCGGCCAGGTCACAAGAAAGCGAGTTGAAGAAAGGAGCTCAGGGGCACTGTAATTCACAAACCTGCAGAGTTACAAATGACAGCTATCGTCCAAAAATATACTGAAGTAAGGCTGCCAAGAGGACTTGAAAGCGGGGCAGAATTGCAGGAAACCCATTTCAGGAGGTAGACTGGAATTGCATTGAAAGCATAGGAAAAGAGGCAGAACGTCCACAATGATGCACTTGGCCAAAAAGGGCGTATGCGTTTTTTCCTGAATATATTCAGGAAAAAACGCATACGCACTTTTTGGTCAACCAAGCAAACTTGCAAAGGAAATCTGCACTACAATGAAGTCTCACTTCCCCCCGGTCAAAAGGGCCATCTGAAAAAAGTGTAAAATCCAGAAAGGCAGGACAGGCCATGGAGAACTGGGAGCCTTGTTATGCTGATGGGCGGCATGTAAATTGCCAACAGCCACTCGGGAGAAGTGTATGGTGTTTCCTGAAACATCTGAAAAACAAAGCAACAGAGCCTAGGGCACTTCCACTTATGGTCCTATAGCTTAGGGAAATTAAAATCAAAAAGACACAGCCACCCCAAAGTTTGGGACGCCTCTGTTTACAAGAACCTCGTTTACCATACAAGCTCAATATCACAGAAAGTGAAAAATGGATAAAGAACTTGTGGTACTTACGTACAATGCAGTATCACTCAGCAATGAAATCTATGTCATCAGGCCCGTAGAAGCATAATGAGTGGATTCAGGGACGATGATTCTAACTGAAATAAGTCACACAGAAAAAGAAACATCATAAGATATCAGTAATACATGGAATGTAAACTTGGCTACACAGGAACTGAATTACAGAACAGAACAGGGTCTCAAATTTAGAAAACCAATTTATGCTTGCTTAAGGGTAAAGGTGAGTTGGGGTGCTGCATAAAACCAGAGATTGAAATGAGCACAGATAAAGTTCCTTAAGCCAAATATGTAACAGACAAGAGCTACTCCTTGCTCAACGAAATGGACTCAACACCCCATATTAAACGCCTAAGAATGTACCTGACTAGTAAGTATTTTAAAACCTATGCATTGCTACGTCTCCGAAAGAGAATCAAGCGTGTGTACAGGGGCATAAACGCAGCAGTGATAGGATTGGAGAGGTTCGGTGAGCAAATGAAGACCCTTTGAAGTCATATTGCATGGTACCCATTCCACGGGTCTCAACTACCCAGGTTTAAGGTATTCTACCTTCAGCTAAAACATGCATGTGGAAACTAGATTATGATCAACCATGTGATCGGGAAACGTGTTCAAATATGTCTCAGTTTTCGTACCCTGGTACTCGGGTGCAACATGCCAGACGCTTTACTAACACCCTCCCGACTTGGAGAGTCAGTCCCTTTAACCTCCTGTTTGGCCCAGTTTGCAATTTCTGCGGAAGATGAACAGGAATAGCGAGAACCAATGAGAGACTAGCTGGAGGTGTCTGGACGGGCAAATTTAACTCTCATTTCCCACCAGGAAGAGGAATTAACCAAAGGCTCAGCGTGCCGTGCCGGAACCAGATTAAGGCCTGAAGCCATCCTGCGGTGTTGCGGCCAGCTCAAAAGAAAGCGAGTTGAAGAAAGGAGCTCAGGGGCACTGTAATTCACAAACCTGCAGAGTTATAAATGACAGCTATCGTCCAAAAATATAACTGAAGTAAGGCTGCCAAGAGGACTTGAAAGCGGGGCAGAATTGCAGGAAACCGATTTCAGGAGGTAGACTGGAATTGCATTGAAAGCATAGGAAAAGAGGCAGAACGTCCACAATGATGCACTTGGCCAAAAAGGGCGTATGCGTTTTTTCCTGAATATATTCAGGAAAAAACGCATACGCCCTTTTTGGCCAACCAAGCAAGCTTGCAAAGGAAATCTGCACTACAATGAAGTCTCACTTCCCCCCGGTCAAAAGGGCCATCTGAAAAAAGTGTAAAATCCAGAAAGGCAGGACAGGCCATGGAGAACTGGGAGCCTTGTTATGCTGATGGGCGGGATGTAAATTGCCAACAGCCACTCGGGAGAAGTGTATGGTGTTTCCTGAAACATCTAAAAAACAAAGCAACAGAGCCTAGGGCACTTCCACTTATGGTCCTATAGCTTAGGGAAATTAAAATCAAAAAGACACAGCCACCCCAAAGTTTGGGACGCCTCTGTTTACAAGAACCTCATTTACCATACAAGTTCAATATCACAGAAAGTGAAAAATGGATAAAGAAGTTGTGGTACTTACGTACAATGCAGTATCACTCAACAATGAAATCTATGTCATCAGGCCCGTAGCAGCATAATGAGTGGATTCAGGTACGATGATTCTAACTGAAATAAGTCACACAGAAAAAGAAACATCATAAGATATCACTAATACACAGAATGTAAACTTGGCTACACAGGAACTGAATTCCAAAACAGAACAGGGTCTCAAATTTAGAAAACCAACTTATGCTTGCTTAAGGGGAAAGGTGAGTTGGGGTGCTGCATAAAACCAGAGATTGAAATGAGCACAGATAAAGTTCCTTAAGCCAAATATGGAATAGACAAGAGCTACTCCTTGCTCAACGAAATGGACTCAACACCCCATATTAAATGCCTAAGAATGTACCTGACTAGTAAGTATCTTAAAACCTATGGATTGCTATGTCTCCAAAAGAGAATCAAGCGTCTGTACAGGGTGATAAACGCAGCAGTGATAGGATTGGAGAAGTTCGGTGAGCAAATGAAGACCCTTTGAAGTCATATTGCATGGTACCCATTCCACGGGTCTCAACTCTCCAGGTTTAAGGTATTCTTCCTTCAGCTAAAACATGCATGTGGAACCCAGAGTATGATCAACCGTGTGAACGGGAGACGTGTTCAAATATGTCTCAGTTTTCCTCCCCTGGTACTCGGGTGCAACATTCCAGATGCTTTACTAACACCCTCCCGACTTGGAGAGTCAGTCCCTTTAACCTCCTGTTTGGCCCAGTTTGCAATTTCTGCGGAAGATGAACAGGAATAGCGAGAACCAATGAGAGACTAGCTGGAGGTGTCTGGACGGGCAAATTTAACTCTCATTTCCCACCAGGAAGAGGAATTAACCAAAGGCTCAGCGTGCCGTGCCGGAACCAGATTAGGGCCTGAAGCCATCCTGCGGTGTTGCGGCCAGCTCAAAAGAAAGCGAGTTGAAGAAAGGAGCTCAGGGGCACTGTAATTCACAAACCTGCAGAGTTATAAATGACAGCTATCGTCCAAAAATATACTGAAGTAAGGCTGCCAAGAGGACTTGAAAGCGGGGCAGAATTGCAGGAAACCGATTTCAGGAGGTAGACTGGAATTGCATTGAAAGCATAGGAAAAGAGGCAGAACGTCCACAATGATGCACTTGGCCAAAAAGGGCGTATGCGTTTTTTCCTGAATATATTCAGGAAAAAACGCATACGCCCTTTTTGGCCAACCAAGCAAGCTTGCAAAGGAAATCTGCACTACAATGAAGTCTCACTTCCCCCCGGTCAAAAGGGCCATCTGAAAAAAGTGTAAAATCCAGAAAGGCAGGACAGGCCATGGAGAACTGGGAGCCTTGTTATGCTGATGGGCGGGATGTAAATTGCCAACAGACACTCGGGAGAAGTGTATGGTGTTTCCTGAAACATCTAAAAAACAAAGCAACAGAGCCTAGGGCACTTCCACTTATGGTCCTATAGCTTAGGGAAATTAAAATCAAAAAGACACAGCCACCCCAAAGTTTGGGACGCCTCTGTTTACAAGAACCTCGTGTACAGTACAATTTCAACATCGCAGAAAGTGAAAAATGGATAAAGAAGTTGTGGTACTTACGTACAATGCAGTATCACTCAACAATGAAATCTATGTCATCAGGCCCATAGCAGCATAATGAGTGGATTCAGGTACGATGATTCTAACTGAAATAAGTCACACAGAAAAAGAAACATCATAAGATATCACTAATACACAGAATGTAAACTTGGCTACACAGGAACTGAATTCCAAAACAGAACAGGGTCTCAAATTTAGAAAACCAACTTATGCTTGCTTAAGGGGAAAGGTGAGTTGGGGTGCTGCATAAAACCAGAGATTGAAATGAGCACAGATAAAGTTCCTTAAGCCAAATATGGAATAGACAAGAGCTACTCCTTGCTCAACGAAATGGACTCAACACCCCATATTAAATGCCTAAGAATGTACCTGACTAGTAAGTATCTTAAAACCTATGGATTGCTATGTCTCCAAAAGAGAATCAAGCGTCTGTACAGGGGGATAAACGCAGCAGTGATAGGATTGGAGAAGTTCGGTGAGCAAATGAAGACCCTTTGAAGTCATATTGCATGGTACCCATTCCACGGGTCTCAACTCTCCAGGTTTAAGGTATTCTTCCTTAAGCTAAAACATGCATGTGGAACCCAGAGTATGATCAACCGTGTGAACGGGAGACGTGTTCAAATATGTCTCAGTTTTCCTCCCCTGGTACTCGGGTGCAACATTCCAGATGCTTTACTAACACCCTCCCGACTTGGAGAGTCAGTCCCTTTAACCTCCTGTTTGGCCCAGTTTGCAATTTCTGCGGAAGATGAACAGGAATAGCGAGAACCAATGAGAGACTAGCTGGAGGTGTCTGGACGGGCAAATTTAACTCTCATTTCCCACCAGGAAGAGGAATTAACCAAAGGCTCAGCGTGCCGTGCCGGAACCAGATTAGGGCCTGAAGCCATCCTGCGGTGTTGCGGCCAGCTCAAAAGAAAGCGAGTTGAAGAAAGGAGCTCAGGGGCACTGTAATTCACAAACCTGCAGAGTTATAAATGACAGCTATCGTCCAAAAATATACTGAAGTAAGGCTGCCAAGAGGACTTGAAAGCGGGGCAGAATTGCAGGAAACCGATTTCAGGAGGTAGACTGGAATTGCATTGAAAGCATAGGAAAAGAGGCAGAACGTCCACAATGATGCACTTGGCCAAAAAGGGCGTATGCGTTTTTTCCTGAATATATTCAGGAAAAAACGCATACGCCCTTTTTGGCCAACCAAGCAAGCTTGCAAAGGAAATCTGCACTACAATGAAGTCTCACTTCCCCCCGGTCAAAAGGGCCATCTGAAAAAAGTGTAAAATCCAGAAAGGCAGGACAGGCCATGGAGAACTGGGAGCCTTGTTATGCTGATGGGCGGGATGTAAATTGCCAACAGACACTCGGGAGAAGTGTATGGTGTTTCCTGAAACATCTAAAAAACAAAGCAACAGAGCCTAGGGCACTTCCACTTATGGTCCTATAGCTTAGGGAAATTAAAATCAAAAAGACACAGCCACCCCAAAGTTTGGGACGCCTCTGTTTACAAGAACCTCGTTTACAGTACAAGTTCAACATCGCAGAAAGTGAAAAATGGATAAAGAAGTTGTGGTATTTACTTACAAAGCAATATCACTCAGCAATGAAATCTATGTCATCAGGCCCTTAGCAGCACAATGAGTGGATTCAGGTATGATGATTCTAACTGAAATAAGTCACACAGAAAAAGAAACATCATAAGATATCAGTAATACACGGAATGTAAACTTGGCTACACAGGAACTGAATTACAGAACAGAACAGGGTCTCAAATTTAGAAAACCAACTTATGCTTGCTTAAGGGTAAAGGTGAGTTGGGGTGCTGCATAAAACCAGAGATTGAAATGAGCACAGATAAAGTTCCTTAAGCCAAATATGGAATAGACAAGAGCTACTCCTTGCTCAACGAAATGGACTCAACACCGCATATTAAACGCCTAAGAATGTACCTGACTAGTAAGTATCTTAAAACCTATGGATTGCTATGTCTCCGAAAGAGAATCAAGCATGTGTACAGGGGCATAAACGCAGCAGTGATAGGATTGGAGAGGTTTGGTGAGCAAATGAAGACCCTTTGAAGTCATATTGCATGGTACCCATTCCACGGGTCTCAACTCTCCAGGTTTAAGGTATTCTTCCTTCAGCTAAAACATGCATGTGGAACCCAGAGTATGATCAACCGTGTGAACGGGAGACGTGTTCAAATATGTCTCAGTTTTCCTCCCCTGGTACTCGGGTGCAACATTCCAGATGCTTTACTAACACCCTCCCGACTTGGAGAGTCAGTCCCTTTAACCTCCTGTTTGGCCCAGTTTGCAATTTCTGCGGAAGATGAACAGGAATAGCGAGAACCAATGAGAGACTAGCTGGAGGTGTCTGGACGGGCAAATTTAACTCTCATTTCCCACCAGGAAGAGGAATTAACCAAAGGCTCAGCGTGCCGTGCCGGAACCAGATTAGGGCCTGAAGCCATCCTGCGGTGTTGTGGCCAGGTCACAAGAAAGCGAGTTGAAGAAAGGAGCTCAGGGGCACTGTAATTCACAAACCTGCAGAGTTATAAATGACAGCTATCGTCCAAAAATATACTGAAGTAAGGCTGCCAAGAGGACTTGAAAGCGGGGCAGAATTGCAGGAAACCGATTTCAGGAGGTAGACTGGAATTGCATTGAAAGCATAGGAAAAGAGGCAGAACGTCCACAATGATGCACTTGGCCAAAAAGGGCGTATGCGTTTTTTCCTGAATATATTCAGGAAAAAACGCATACGCCCTTTTTGGCCAACCAAGCAAGCTTGCAAAGGAAATCTGCACTACAATGAAGTCTCACTTCCCCCCGGTCAAAAAGGCCACCTGAAAAATGTGTAAAATCCAGAAAGGCAGGACAGGCCATGGAGAACTGGGAGCCTTTTTATGCTGATGGGAGGGATGTAAATTACCAACAGCCACTCGGGAGAAGTGTATGGTGTTTCCTGAAACATCTAAAAAACAAAGCAACAGAGCCTAGGGCACTTCCACTTATGGTCCTATAGCTTAGGGAAATTAAAATCAAAAAGACACAGCCACCCCAAAGTTTGGGACGCCTCTGTTTACAAGAACCTCATTTACCATAGAAGTTCAATATCACAGAAAGTGAAAAATGGATAAAGAAGTTGTGGTACTTACGTACAATGCAGTATCACTCAACAATGAAATCTATGTCATCAGGCCCGTAGCAGCATAATGAGTGGATTCAGGTACGATGATTCTAACTGAAATAAGTCACACAGAAAAAGAAACATCATAAGATATCACTAATACACAGAATGTAAACTTGGCTACACAGGAACTGAATTCCAAAACAGAACAGGGTCTCAAATTTAGAAAACCAACTTATGCTTGCTTAAGGGGAAAGGTGAGTTGGGGTGCTGCATAAAACCAGAGATTGAAATGAGCACAGATAAAGTTCCTTAAGCCAAATATGGAATAGACAAGAGCTACTCCTTGCTCAACGAAATGGACTCAACACCCCATATTAAATGCCTAAGAATGTACCTGACTAGTAAGTATCTTAAAACCTATGGATTGCTATGTCTCCAAAAGAGAATCAAGCGTCTGTACAGGGGGATAAACGCAGCAGTGATAGGATTGGAGAAGTTCGGTGAGCAAATGAAGACCCTTTGAAGTCATATTGCATGGTACCCATTCCACGGGTCTCAACTCTCCAGGTTTAAGGTATTCTTCCTTAAGCTAAAACATGCATGTGGAACCCAGAGTATGATCAACCGTGTGAACGGGAGACGTGTTCAAATATGTCTCAGTTTTCCTCCCCTGGTACTCGGGTGCAACATTCCAGATGCTTTACTAACACCCTCCCGACTTGGAGAGTCAGTCCCTTTAACCTCCTGTTTGGCCCAGTTTGCAATTTCTGCGGAAGATGAACAGGAATAGCGAGAACCAATGAGAGACTAGCTGGAGGTGTCTGGACGGGCAAATTTAACTCTCATTTCCCACCAGGAAGAGGAATTAACCAAAGGCTCAGCGTGCCGTGCCGGAACCAGATTAGGGCCTGAAGCCATCCTGCGGTGTTGCGGCCAGCTCAAAAGAAAGCGAGTTGAAGAAAGGAGCTCAGGGGCACTGTAATTCACAAACCTGCAGAGTTATAAATGACAGCTATCGTCCAAAAATATACTGAAGTAAGGCTGCCAAGAGGACTTGAAAGCGGGGCAGAATTGCAGGAAACCGATTTCAGGAGGTAGACTGGAATTGCATTGAAAGCATAGGAAAAGAGGCAGAACGTCCACAATGATGCACTTGGCCAAAAAGGGCGTATGCGTTTTTTCCTGAATATATTCAGGAAAAAACGCATACGCCCTTTTTGGCCAACCAAGCAAGCTTGCAAAGGAAATCTGCACTACAATGAAGTCTCACTTCCCCCCGGTCAAAAGGGCCATCTGAAAAAAGTGTAAAATCCAGAAAGGCAGGACAGGCCATGGAGAACTGGGAGCCTTGTTATGCTGATGGGCGGGATGTAAATTGCCAACAGACACTCGGGAGAAGTGTATGGTGTTTCCTGAAACATCTAAAAAACAAAGCAACAGAGCCTAGGGCACTTCCACTTATGGTCCTATAGCTTAGGGAAATTAAAATCAAAAAGACACAGCCACCCCAAAGTTTGGGACGCCTCTGTTTACAAGAACCTCGTTTACAGTACAAGTTCAACATCGCAGAAAGTGAAAAATGGATAAAGAAGTTGTGGTATTTACTTACAAAGCAATATCACTCAGCAATGAAATCTATGTCATCAGGCCCTTAGCAGCACAATGAGTGGATTCAGGTACGATGATTCTAACTGAAATAAGTCACACAGAAAAAGAAACATCATAAGATATCAGTAATACACGGAATGTAAACTTGGCTACACAGGAACTGAATTACAGAACAGAACAGTGTCTCAAATTTAGAAAACCAACTTATGCTTGCTTAAGGGTAAAGGTGAGTTGGGGTGCTGCATAAAACCAGAGATTGAAATGAGCACAGATAAAGTTCCTTAAGCCAAATATGGAATAGATAAGAGCTACTCCTTGCTCAACGAAATGGACTCAACACCCCATATTAAATGCCTAAGAATGTACCTGACTAGTAAGTATCTTAAAACCTATGGATTGCTATGTCTCCAAAAGAGAATCAAGCGTCTGTACAGGGGGATAAACGCAGCAGTGATAGGATTGGAGAAGTTCGGTGAGCACATGAAGACCCTTTGAAGTCATATTGCATGGTACCCATTCCACGGGTCTCAACTCTCCAGGTTTAAGGTATTCTTCCTTCAGCTAAAACATGCATGTGGAACCCAGAGTATGATCAACCGTGTGAACGGGAGACGTGTTCAAATATGTCTCAGTTTTCCTCCCCTGGTACTCGGGTGCAACATTCCAGACGCTTTACTAACACCCTCCCGACTTGGAGAGTCAGTCCCTTTAACCTCCTGTTTGGCCCAGTTTGCAATTTCTGTGGAAGATGAACAGGAATAGCGAGAACCAATGAGAGACTAGCTGGAGGTGTCTGGACGGGCAAATTTAACTCTCATTTCCCACCAGGAAGAGGAATTAACCAAAGGCTCAGCTTGCCGTGCCGGAACCAGATTAGGGCCTGAAGCCATCCTGCGGTGTTGCGGCCAGCTCAAAAGAAAGCGAGTTGAAGAAAGGAGCTCAGGGGCACTGTAATTCACAAACCTGCAGAGTTATAAATGACAGCTATCGTCCAATAATATACTGAAGTAAGGCTGCCAAGAGGACTTGAAAACGGGGCAGAATTGCAGGAAACCGATTTCAGGAGGTAGACTGGAATTGCATTGAAAGCATAGGAAAAGAGGCAGAACGTCCACAATGATGCACTTGGCCAAAAAGGGCGTATGCGTTTTTTCCTGAATATATTCAGGAAAAAACGCATACGCCCTTTTTGGCCAACCAAGCAAGCTTGCAAAGGAAATCTGCACTACAATGAAGTCTCACTTCCCCCCGGTCAAAAAGGCCATCTGAAAAATGTGTAAAATCCAGAAAGGCAGGACAGGCCATGGAGAACTGGGAGCCTTTTTATGCTGATGGGAGGGATGTAAATTACCAACAGCCACTCGGGAGAAGTGTATGGTGTTTCCTGAAACATCTAAAAAACAAAGCAACAGAGCCTAGGGCACTTCCACTTATGGTCCTATAGCTTAGGGAAATTAAAATCAAAAAGACACAGCCACCCCAAAGTTTGGGACGCCTCTGTTTACAAGAACCTCATTTACCATAGAAGTTCAATATCACAGAAAGTGAAAAATGGATAAAGAAGTTGTGGTACTTACGTACAATGCAGTATCACTCAACAATGAAATCTATGTCATCAGGCCCGTAGCAGCATAATGAGTGGATTCAGGTACGATGATTCTAACTGAAATAAGTCACACAGAAAAAGAAACATCATAAGATATCACTAATACACAGAATGTAAACTTGGCTACACAGGAACTGAATTCCAAAACAGAACAGGGTCTCAAATTTAGAAAACCAACTTATGCTTGCTTAAGCGGAAAGGTGAGTTGGGGTGCTGCATAAAAGCAGAGATTGAAATGAGCACAGATAAAGTTCCTTAAGCCAAATATGGAATAGACAAGAGCTACTCCTTGCTCAACGAAATGGACTCAACACCCCATATTAAATGCCTAAGAATGTACCTGACTAGTAAGTATCTTAAAACCTATGGATTGCTATGTCTCCAAAAGAGAATCAAGCGTCTGTACAGGGGGATAAACGCAGCAGTGATAGGATTGGAGAAGTTCGGTGAGCAAATGAAGACCCTTTGAAGTCATATTGCATGGTACCCATTCCACGGGTCTCAACTCTCCAGGTTTAAGGTATTCTTCCTTCAGCTAAAACATGCATGTGGAAACTAGAGTATGATCAACAATGTGATCGGGAGACGTGTTCAAATATGTCTCAGTTTTCCTCCCCTGGTACTCGGGTGCAACATTCCAGACGCTTTACTAACACCCTCCCGACTTGGAGAGTCAGTCCCTTTAACCTCCTGTTTGGCCCAGTTTGCAATTTCTGCGGAAGATGAACAGGAATAGCGAGAACCAATGAGAGACTAGCTGGAGGTGTCTGGACGGGCAAATTTAACTCTCATTTCCCACCAGGAAGAGGAATTAACCAAAGGCTCAGCGTGCCGTGCCGGAACCAGATTAAGGCCTGAAGCCATCCTGCGGTGTTGCGGCCAGCTCAAAAGAAAGCGAGTTGAAGAAAGGAGCTCAGGGGCACTGTAATTCACAAACCTGCAGAGTTATAAATGACAGCTATCGTCCAAAAATATACTGAAGTAAGGCTGCCAAGAGGACTTGAAAGCGGGGCAGAATTGCAGGAAACCGATTTCAGGAGGTAGACTGGAATTGCATTGAAAGCATAGGAAAAGAGGCAGAACGTCCACAATGATGCACTTGGCCAAAAAGGGCGTATGCGTTTTTTCCTGAATATATTCAGGAAAAAACGCATACGCCCTTTTTGGCCAACCAAGCAAGCTTGCAAAGGAAATCTGCACTACAATGAAGTCTCACTTCCCCCCGGTCAAAAGGGCCATCTGAAGAAAGTGTAAAATCCAGAAAGGCAGGACAGGCCATGGAGAACTGGGAGCCTTGTTATGCTGATGGGCGGGATGTAAATTGCCAACAGACACTCGGGAGAAGTGTATGGTGTTTCCTGAAACATCTAAAAAACAAAGCAACAGAGCCTAGGGCACTTCCACTTATGGTCCTATAGCTTAGGGAAATTAAAATCAAAAAGACACAGCCACCCCAAAGTTTGGGACGCCTCTGTTTACAAGAACCTCGTTTACAGTACAAGTTCAACATCGCAGAAAGTGAAAAATGGATAAAGAAGTTGTGGTATTTACTTACAAAGCAATATCACTCAGCAATGAAATCTATGTCATCAGGCCCTTAGCAGCACAATGAGTGGATTCAGGTATGATGATTCTAACTGAAATAAGTCACACAGAAAAAGAAACATCATAAGATATCAGTAATACACGGAATGTAAACTTGGCTACACAGGAACTGAATTACAGAACACAACAGGGTCTCAAATTTAGAAAACCAACTTATGCTTGCTTAAGGGTAAAGGTGAGTTGGGGTGCTGCATAAAACCAGAGATTGAAATGAGCACAGATAAAGTTCCTTAAGCCAAATATGGAATAGACAAGAGCTACTCCTTGCTCAACGAAATGGACTCAACACCGCATATTAAACGCCTAAGAATGTACCTGACTAGTAAGTATCTTAAAACCTATGGATTGCTATGTCTCCAAAAGAGAATCAAGCGTCTGTACAGGGGGATAAATGCAGCAGTGATAGGATTGGAGAAGTTCGGTGAGCAAATGAAGACCCTTTGCAGTCATATTGCATGGTACCCATTACACGGGTCTCAACTCTCCAGGTTTAAGGTATTCTTCCTTCAGCTAAAACATGCATGTGGAACCCAGAGTATGATCAACCGTGTGAACGGGAGACGTGTTCAAATATGTCTCAGTTTTCGTACCCTGGTACTCGGGTGCAACATTCCAGACGCTTTACTAACACCCTCCCGACTTGGAGAGTCAGTCCCTTTAACCTCCTGTTTGGCCCAGTTTGCAATTTCTGCGGAAGATGAACAGGAATAGCGAGAACCAATGAGAGACTAGCTGGAGGTGTCTGGACGGGCAAATTTAACTCTCATTTCCCACCAGGAAGAGGAATTAACCAAAGGCTCAGCGTGCCGTGCCGGAACCAGATTAGGGCCTGAAGCCATCCTGCGGTGTTGCGGCCAGCTCAAAAGAAAGCGAGTTGAAGAAAGGAGCTCAGGGGCACTGTAATTCACAAACCTGCAGAGTTATAAATGACAGCTATCGTCCAAAAATATACTGAAGTAAGGCTGCCAAGAGGACTTGAAAGCGGGGCAGAATTGCAGGAAACCGATTTCAGGAGGTAGACTGGAATTGCATTGAAAGCATAGGAAAAGAGGCAGAACGTCCACAATGATGCACTTGGCCAAAAAGGGCGTATGCGTTTTTTCCTGAATATATTCAGGAAAAAACGCATACGCCCTTTTTGGCCAACCAAGCAAGCTTGCAAAGGAAATCTGCACTACAATGAAGTCTCACTTCCCCCCAGTCAAAAAGGCCACCTGAAAAATGTGTAAAATCCAGAAAGGCAGGACAGGCCATGGAGAACTGGGAGCCTTTTTATGCTGATGGGAGGGATGTAAATTACCAACAGCCACTCGGGAGAAGTGTATGGTGTTTCCTGAAACATCTAAAAAACAAAGCAACAGAGCCTAGGGCACTTCCACTTATGGTCCTATAGCTTAGGGAAATTAAAATCAAAAAGACACAGCCACCCCAAAGTTTGGGACGCCTCTGTTTACAAGAACCTCATTTACCATAGAAGTTCAATATCACAGAAAGTGAAAAATGGATAAAGAAGTTGTGGTACTTACGTACAATGCAGTATCACTCAACAATGAAATCTATGTCATCAGGCCCGTAGCAGCATAATGAGTGGATTCAGGTACGATGATTCTAACTGAAATAAGTCACACAGAAAAAGAAACATCATAAGATATCACTAATACACAGAATGTAAACTTGGCTACACAGGAACTGAATTCCAAAACAGAACAGGGTCTCAAATTTAGAAAACCAACTTATGCTTGCTTAAGGGGAAAGGTGAGTTGGGGTGCTGCATAAAACCAGAGATTGAAATGAGCACAGATAAAGTTCCTTAAGCCAAATATGGAATAGACAAGAGCTACTCCTTGCTCAACGAAATGGACTCAACACCCCATATTAAATGCCTAAGAATGTACCTGACTAGTAAGTATCTTAAAACCTATGGATTGCTATGTCTCCAAAAGAGAATCAAGCGTCTGTACAGGGGGATAAACGCAGCAGTGATAGGATTGGAGAAGTTCGGTGAGCAAATGAAGACCCTTTGAAGTCATATTGCATGGTACCCATTCCACGGGTCTCAACTCTCCAGGTTTAAGGTATTCTTCCTTAAGCTAAAACATGCATGTGGAACCCAGAGTATGATCAACCGTGTGAACGGGAGACGTGTTCAAATATGTCTCAGTTTTCCTCCCCTGGTACTCGGGTGCAACATTCCAGATGCTTTACTAACACCCTCCCGACTTGGAGAGTCAGTCCCTTTAACCTCCTGTTTGGCCCAGTTTGCAATTTCTGCGGAAGATGAACAGGAATAGCGAGAACCAATGAGAGACTAGCTGGAGGTGTCTGGACGGGCAAATTTAACTCTCATTTCCCACCAGGAAGAGGAATTAACCAAAGGCTCAGCGTGCCGTGCCGGAACCAGATTAGGGCCTGAAGCCATCCTGCGGTGTTGCGGCCAGCTCAAAAGAAAGCGAGTTGAAGAAAGGAGCTCAGGGGCACTGTAATTCACAAACCTGCAGAGTTATAAATGACAGCTATCGTCCAAAAATATACTGAAGTAAGGCTGCCAAGAGGACTTGAAAGCGGGGCAGAATTGCAGGAAACCGATTTCAGGAGGTAGACTGGAATTGCATTGAAAGCATAGGAAAAGAGGCAGAACGTCCACAATGATGCACTTGGCCAAAAAGGGCGTATGCGTTTTTTCCTGAATATATTCAGGAAAAAACGCATACGCCCTTTTTGGCCAACCAAGCAAGCTTGCAAAGGAAATCTGCACTACAATGAAGTCTCACTTCCCCCCGGTCAAAAAGGCCATCTGAAAAATGTGTAAAATCCAGAAAGGCAGGACAGGCCATGGAGAACTGGGAGCCTTTTTATGCTGATGTGAGGGATGTAAATTACCAACAGCCACTCGGGAGAAGTGTATGGTGTTTCCTGAAACATCTAAAAACAAAGCAACAGAGCCTAGGGCACTTCCACTTATGGTCCTATAGCTTAGGGAAATTAAAATCAAAAAGACACAGCCACCCCAAAGTTTGGGACGCCTCTGTTTACAAGAACCTCATTTACCATAGAAGTTCAATATCACAGAAAGTGAAAAATGGATAAAGAAGTTGTGGTACTTACGTACAATGCAGTATCACTCAACAATGAAATCTATGTCATCAGGCCCGTAGCAGCATAATGAGTGGATTCAGGTACGATGATTCTAACTGAAATAAGTCACACAGAAAAAGAAACATCATAAGATATCACTAATACACAGAATGTAAACTTGGCTACACAGGAACTGAATTCCAAAACAGAACAGGGTCTCAAATTTAGAAAACCAACTTATGCTTGCTTAAGGGGAAAGGTGAGTTGGGGTGCTGCATAAAACCAGAGATTGAAATGAGCACAGATAAAGTTCCTTAAGCCAAATATGGAATAGACAAGAGCTACTCCTTGCTCAAAGAAATGGACTCAACACCCCATATTAAATGCCTAAGAATGTACCTGACTAGTAAGTATCTTAAAACCTATGGATTGCTATGTCTCCAAAAGAGAATCAAGCGTCTGTACAGGGTGATAAACGCAGCAGTGATAGGATTGGAGAAGTTCGGTGAGCAAATGAAGACCCTTTGAAGTCATATTGCATGGTACCCATTCCACGGGTCTCAACTCTCCAGGTTTAAGGTATTCTTCCTTCAGCTAAAACATGCATGTGGAACCCAGAGTATGATCAACCGTGTGAACGGAGACGTGTTCAAATATGTCTCAGTTTTGGTCCCCTGGTACTCGGGTGCAACATTCCTGACACTTTACTAACACTCTCCCCACTTGGAGAGTCAGCGCCTTTAACCTCCTGTTTGGCCCAGTTTGCAATTTCTGCGGAAGATGAACAGGAATAGGGAGAACCAATGAGAGACTAGCTGGAGGTGTCTGGACGGGCAAATTTAACTCTCATTTCCCACCAGGAAGAGGAAATAACCAAAGGCTCAGCGTGCCATGCCGGAACAAGATTAGGGCCTGAAGCCATCCTGCGGTGTTGCGGCCAGCTCAAAAGAAAGCGAGTTGAAGAAAGGAGCTCAGGGGCACTGTAATTCACAAACCTGCAGAGTTATAAATGACAGCTATCGTCCAAAAATATACTGAAGTAAGGCTGCCAAGAGGACTTGAAAGCGGGGCAGAATTGCAGGAAACCGATTTCAGGAGGTAGACTGGAATTGCATTGAAAGCATAGGAAAAGAGGCAGAACGTCCACAATGATGCACTTGGCCAAAAAGGGCGTATGCGTTTTTTCCTGCATATATTCAGGAAAAAACGCATACACGCTTTTTGGCCAACCAAGAAAACTTGCAAAGGAAATCTGCACTACAATGAAGTCTCACTTCCCCCCGGTCAAAAGGGCCATCTGAAAAAAGTGTAAAATCCAGAAAGGCAGGACAGGCCATGAAGAACTGGGAGCCTTTTTATGCTGATGGGAGGGATGTAAATTGCCAACAGCCACTCGGGAGAAGTGTATGGTGTTTCCTGAAACATCTAAAAAACAAAGCAACAGAGCCTAGGGCACTTCCACTTATGGTCCTATAGCTTAGGGAAATTAAAATCAAAAAGACACAGCCACCCCAAAGTTTGGGACGCCTCTGTTTACAAGAACCTCGTTTACAGTACAAGTTCAACATCGCAGAAAGTGAAAAATGGATAAAGAAGTTGTGGTATTTACTTACAAAGCAATATCACTCAGCAATGAAATCTATGTCATCAGGCCCTTAGCAGCACAATGAGTGGATTCAGGTACGATGATTCTAACTGAAATAAGTCACACAGAAAAAGAAACATCATAAGATATCACTAATACACAGAATGTAAACTTGGCTACACAGGAACTGAATTCCAAAACAGAACAGGGTCTCAAATTTAGAAAACCAACTTATGCTTGCTTAAGGGGAAAGGTGAGTTGGGGTGCTGCATAAAACCAGAGATTGAAATGAGCACAGATAAAGTTCCTTAAGCCAAATATGGAATAGACAAGAGCTACTCCTTGCTCAACGAAATGGACTCAACACCCCATATTAAATGCCTAAGAATGTACCTGACTAGTAAGTATCTTAAAACCTATGGATTGCTATGTCTCCAAAAGAGAATCAAGCGTCTGTACAGGGGGATAAACGCAGCAGTGATAGGATTGGAGAAGTTCGGTGAGCAAATGAAGACCCTTTGAAGTCATATTGCATGGTACCCATTACACGCGTCTCAACTCTCCAGGTTTAAGGTATTCTTCCTTCAGCTAAAACATGCATGTGGAACCCAGAGTATGATCAACCGTGTGAACGGGAGACGTGTTCAAATATGTCTCAGTTTTCCTCCCCTGGTACTCGGGTGCAACATTCCAGACGCTTTACTAACACCCTCCCGACTTGGAGAGTCAGTCCCTTTAACCTCCTGTTTGGCCCAGTTTGCAATTTCTGCGGAAGATGAACAGGAATAGCGAGAACCAATGAGAGACTAGCTGGAGGTGTCTGGACGGGCAAATTTAACTCTCATTTCCCACCAGGAAGAGGAATTAACCAAAGGCTCAGCGTGCCGTGCCGGAACCAGATTAGGGCCTGAAGCCATCCTGCGGTGTTGCAGCCAGCTCAAAAGAAAGCGAGTTGAAGAAAGGAGCTCAGGGGCACTGTAATTCACAAACCTGCAGAGTTATAAATGACAGCTATCGTCCAAAGATATACTGAAGTAAGGCTGCCAAGAGGACTTGAAAGCGGGGCAGAATTGCAGGAAACCGATTTCAGGAGGTAGACTGGAATTGCATTGAAAGCATAGGAAAAGAGGCAGAACGTCCACAATGATGCACTTGGCCAAAAAGGGCGTATGCGTTTTTTCCTGAATATATTCAGGAAAAAACGCATACGCCCTTTTTGGCCAACCAAGCAAGCTTGCAAAGGAAATCTGCACTACAATGAAGTCTCACTTCCCCCCGGTCAAAAGGGCCATCTGAAAAAAGTGTAAAATCCAGAAAGGCAGGACAGGCCATGGAGAACTGGGAGCCTTTTTATGCTGATGGGAGGGATGTAAATTGCCAACAGCCACTCGGGAGAAGTGTATGGTGTTTCCTGAAACATCTAAAAAACAAAGCAACAGAGCCTAGGGCACTTCCACTTATGGTCCTATAGATTAGGGAAATTAAAATCAAAAAGACACAGCCACCCCAAAGTTTGGGACGCCTCTGTTTACAAGAACCTCGTTTACAGTACAAGTTCAACATCGCAGAAAGTGAAAAATGGATAAAGAAGTTGTGATATTTACTTACAAAGCAATATCACTCAGCAATGAAATCTATGTCATCAGGCCCTTAGCAGCACAATGAGTGGATTCAGGTATGATGATTCTAACTGATATAAGTCACACAGAAAAAGAAACATCATAAGATATCAGTAATACACGGAATGTAAACTTGGCTACACAGGAACTGAATTACAGAACACAACAGGGTCTCAAATTTAGAAAACCAACTTATGCTTGCTTAAGGGTAAAGGTGAGTTGGGGTGCTGCATAAAACCAGAGATTGAAATGAGCACAGATAAAGTTCCTTAAGCCAAATATGGAATAGACAAGAGCTACTCCTTGCTCAACGAAATGGACTCAACACCGCATATTAAACGCCTAAGAATGTACCTGACTAGTAAGTATCTTAAAACCTATGGATTGCTATGTCTCCAAAAGAGAATCAAGCGTCTGTACAGGGGGATAAATGCAGCAGTGATAGGATTGGAGAAGTTCGGTGAGCAAATGAAGACCCTTTGCAGTCATATTGCATGGTACCCATTACACGGGTCTCAACTCTCCAGGTTTAAGGTATTCTTCCTTCAGCTAAAACATGCATGTGGAACCCAGAGTATGATCAACCGTGTGAACGGGAGACGTGTTCAAATATGTCTCAGTTTTCCTCCCCTGGTACTCGGGTGCAACATTCCAGACGCTTTACTAACACCCTCCCGACTTGGAGAGTCAGTCCCTTTAACCTCCTGTTTGGCCCAGTTTGCAATTTCTGCGGAAGATGAACAGGAATAGCGAGAACCAATGAGAGACTAGCTGGAGGTGTCTGGACGGGCAAATTTAACTCTCATTTCCCACCAGGAAGAGGAATTAACCAAAGGCGCAGCGTGCCGTGCCGGAACCAGATTAGGGCCTGAAGCCATCCTGCGGTGTTGCGGCCAGCTCAAAAGAAAGCGAGTTGAAGAAAGGAGCTCAGGGGCACTGTAATTCACAAACCTGCAGAGTTATAAATGACAGCTATCGTCCAAAAATATACTGAAGTAAGGCTGCCAAGAGGACTTGAAAGCGGGGCAGAATTGCAGGAAACCGATTTCAGGAGGTAGACTGGAATTGCATTGAAAGCATAGGAAAAGAGGCAGAACGTCCACAATGATGCACTTGGCCAAAAAGGGCGTATGCGTTTTTTCCTGAATATATTCAGGAAAAAACGCATACGCCCTTTTTGGCCAACCAAGCAAGCTTGCAAAGGAAATCTGCACTACAATGAAGTCTCACTTCCCCCCGGTCAAAAGGGCCATCTGAAAAAAGTGTAAAATCCAGAAAGGCAGGACAGGCCATGGAGAACTGGGAGCCTTTTTATGCTGATGGGAGGGATGTAAATTGCCAACAGACACTCGGGAGAAGTGTATGGTGTTTCCTGAAACATCTAAAAAACAAAGCAACAGAGCCTAGGGCACTTCCACTTATGGTCCTATAGATTAGGGAAATTAAAATCAAAAAGACACAGCCACCCCAAAGTTTGGGACGCCTCTGTTTACAAGAACCTCGTTTACAGTACAAGTTCAACATCGCAGAAAGTGAAAAATGGATAAAGAAGTTGTGGTATTTACTTACAAAGCAATATCACTCAGCAATGAAATCTATGTCATCAGGCCCTTAGCAGCACAATGAGTGGATTCAGGTACGATGATTCTAACTGAAATAAGTCACACAGAAAAAGAAACATCATAAGATATCAGTAATACACGGAATGTAAACTTGGCTACACAGGAACTGAATTACAGAACAGAACAGGGTCTCAAATTTAGAAAACCAACTTATGCTTGCTTAAGGGTAAAGGTGAGTTGGGGTGCTGCATAAAACCAGAGATTGAAATGAGCACAGATAAAGTTCCTTAAGCCAAATATGGAATAGACAAGAGCTACTCCTTGCTCAACGAAATGGACTCAACACCGCATATTAAACGCCTAAGAATGTACCTGACTAGTAAGTATCTTAAAACCTATGGATTGCTATGTCTCCGAAAGAGAATCAAGCATGTGTACAGGGGCATAAACGCAGCAGTGATAGGATTGGAGAGGTTCGGTGAGCAAATGAAGACCCTTTGAAGTCATATTGCATGGTACCCATTACACGCGTCTCAACTACCCAGGTTTAAGGTATTCTACCTTCAGCGAAAACATGCATGTGGAAACTAGAGTATGATCAACCATGTGATCGGGAAACGTGTTCAAATATGTCTCAGTTTTCGTACCCTGGTACTCGGGTGCAACATTCCAGACGCTTTACTAACACCCTCCCGACTTGGAGAGTCAGTCCCTTTAACCTCCTGTTTGGCCCAGTTTGCAATTTCTGTGGAAGATGTACAGGAATAGCGAGAACCAATGAGAGACTAGCTGGAGGTGTCTGGACGGGCAAATTTAACTCTCATTTCCCACCAGGAAGAGGAATTAACCAAAGGCTCAGCTTGCCGTGCCGGAACCAGATTAGGGCCTGAAGCCATCCTGCGGTGTTGCGGCCAGCTCAAAAGAAAGCGAGTTGAAGAAAGGAGCTCAGGGGCACTGTAATTCACAAACCTGCAGAGTTATAAATGACAGCTATCGTCCAAAAATATACTGAAGTAAGGCTGCCAAGAGGACTTGAAAGCGGGGCAGAATTGCAGGAAACCGATTTCAGGAGGTAGACTGGAATTGCATTGAAAGCATAGGAAAAGAGGCAGAACGTCCACAATGATGCACTTGGCCAAAAAGGGCGTATGCGTTTTTTCCTGAATATATTCAGGAAAAAACGCATACGCACTTTTTGGCCAACCAAGCAAGCTTGCAAAGGAAATCTGCACTACAATGAAGTCTCACTTCCCCCCGGTCAAAAGGGCCATCTGAAAAAAGTGTAAAATCCAGAAAGGCAGGACAGGCCATGGAGAACTGGGAGCCTTGTTATGCTGATGGGCGGGATGTAAATTGCCAAAAGACACTCGGGAGAAGTGTATGGTGTTTCCTGAAACATCTAAAAAACAAAGCAACAGAGCCTAGGGCACTTCCACTTATGGTCCTATAGCTTAGGGAAATTAAAATCAAAAAGACACAGCCACCCCAAAGTTTGGGACGCCTCTGTTTACAAGAACCTCATTTACCATAGAAGTTCAATATCACAGAAAGTGAAAAATGGATAAAGAAGTTGTGGTACTTACGTACAATGCAGTATCACTCAACAATGAAATCTATGTCATCAGGCCCGTAGCAGCATAATGAGTGGATTCAGGTACGATGATTCTAACTGAAATAAGTCACACAGAAAAAGAAACATCATAAGATATCACTAATACACAGAATGTAAACTTGGCTACACAGGAACTGAATTCCAAAACAGAACAGGGTCTCAAATTTAGAAAACCAACTTATGCTTGCTTAAGGGGAAAGGTGAGTTGGGGTGCTGCATAAAACCAGAGATTGAAATGAGCACAGATAAAGTTCCTTAAGCCAAATATGGAATAGACAAGAGCTACTCCTTGCTCAACGAAATGGACTCAACACCCCATATTAAATGCCTAAGAATGTACCTGACTAGTAAGTATCTTAAAACCTATGGATTGCTATGTCTCCAAAAGAGAATCAAGCGTCTGTACAGGGGGATAAACGCAGCAGTGATAGGATTGGAGAAGTTCGGTGAGCAAATGAAGACCCTTTGAAGTCATATTGCATGGTACCCATTCCACGCGTCTCAACTCTCCAGGTTTAAGGTATTCTTCCTTCAGCTAAAACATGCATGTGGAACCCAGAGTATGATCAACCGTGTGAACGGGAGACGTGTTCAAATATGTCTCAGTTTTCCTCCCCTGGTACTCGGGTGCAACATTCCAGACGCTTTACTAACACCCTCCCGACTTGGAGAGTCAGTCCCTTTAACCTCCTGTTTGGCCCAGTTTGCAATTTCTGCGGAAGATGAACAGGAATAGCGAGAACCAATGAGAGACTAGCTGGAGGTGTCTGGACGGGCAAATTTAACTCTCATTTCCCACCAGGAAGAGGAATTAACCAAAGGCTCAGCGTGCCGTGCCGGAACCAGATTAGGGCCTGAAGCCATCCTGCGGTGTTGCGGCCAGCTCAAAAGAAAGCGAGTTGAAGAAAGGAGCTCAGGGGCACTGTAATTCACAAACCTGCAGAGTTATAAATGACAGCTATCGTCCAAAGATATACTGAAGTAAGGCTGCCAAGAGGACTTGAAAGCGGGGCAGAATTGCAGGAAACCGATTTCAGGAGGTAGACTGGAATTGCATTGAAAGCATAGGAAAAGAGGCAGAACGTCCACAATGATGCACTTGGCCAAAAAGGGCGTATGCGTTTTTTCCTGAATATATTCAGGAAAATACGCATACGCCCTTTTTGGCCAACCAAGCAAGCTTGCAAAGGAAATCTGCACTACAATGAAGTCTCACTTCCCCCCGGTCAAAAGGGCCATCTGAAAAAAGTGTAAAATCCAGAAAGGCAGGACAGGCCATGGAGAACTGGGAGCCTTTTTATGCTGATGGGAGGGATGTAAATTGCCAACAGCCACTCGGGAGAAGTGTATGGTGTTTCCTGAAACATCTAAAAAACAAAGCAACAGAGCCTAGGGCACTTCCACTTATGGTCCTATAGATTAGGGAAATTAAAATCAAAAAGACACAGCCACCCCAAAGTTTGGGACGCCTCTGTTTACAAGAACCTCGTTTACAGTACAAGTTCAACATCGCAGAAAGTGAAAAATGGATAAAGAAGTTGTGGTATTTACTTACAAAGCAATATCACTCAGCAATGAAATCTATGTCATCAGGCCCTTAGCAGCACAATGAGTGGATTCAGGTACGATGATTCTAACTGAAATAAGTCACACAGAAAAAGAAACATCATAAGATATCACTAATACACAGAATGTAAACTTGGCTACACAGGAACTGAATTCCAAAACAGAACAGGGTCTCAAATTTAGAAAACCAACTTATGCTTGCTTAAGGGGAAAGGTGAGTTGGGGTGCTGCATAAAACCAGAGATTGAAATGAGCACAGATAAAGTTCCTTAAGCCAAATATGGAATAGACAAGAGCTACTCCTTGCTCAACGAAATGGACTCAACACCCCATATTAAATGCCTAAGAATGTACCTGACTAGTAAGTATCTTAAAACCTATGGATTGCTATGTCTCCAAAAGAGAATCAAGCGTCTGTACAGGGGGATAAACGCAGCAGTGATAGGATTGGAGAAGTTCGGTGAGCAAATGAAGACCCTTTGAAGTCATATTGCATGGTACCCATTCCACGCGTCTCAACTCTCCAGGTTTAAGGTATTCTTCCTTCAGCTAAAACATGCATGTGGAACCCAGAGTATGATCAACCGTGTGAACGGGAGACGTGTTCAAATATGTCTCAGTTTTCCTCCCCTGGTACTCGGGTGCAACATTCCAGACGCTTTACTAACACCCTCCCGACTTGGAGAGTCAGTCCCTTTAACCTCCTGTTTGGCCCAGTTTGCAATTTCTGCGGAAGATGAACAGGAATAGCGAGAACCAATGAGAGACTAGCTGGAGGTGTCTGGACGGGCAAATTTAACTCTCATTTCCCACCAGGAAGAGGAATTAACCAAAGGCTCAGCGTGCCGTGCCGGAACCAGATTAGGGCCTGAAGCCATCCTGCGGTGTTGCGGCCAGCTCAAAAGAAAGCGAGTTGAAGAAAGGAGCTCAGGGGCACTGTAATTCACAAACTTGCAGAGTTATAAATGACAGCTATCGTCCAAAGATATACTGAAGTAAGGCTGCCAAGAGGACTTGAAAGCGGGGCAGAATTGCAGGAAACTGATTTCAGGAGGTAGACTGGAATTGCATTGAAAGCATAGGAAAAGAGGCAGAACGTCCACAATGATGCACTTGGCCAAAAAGGGCGTATGCGTTTTTTCCTGAATATATTCAGGAAAAAACGCATACGCCCTTTTTGGCCAACCAAGCAAGCTTGCAAAGGAAATCTGCACTACAATGAAGTCTCACTTCCCCCCGGTCAAAAGGGCCATCTGAAAAAAGTGTAAAATCCAGAAAGGCAGGACAGGCCATGGAGAACTGGGAGCCTTTTTATGCTGATGGGAGGGATGTAAATTGCCAACAGACACTCGGGAGAAGTGTATGGTGTTTCCTGAAACATCTAAAAAACAAAGCAACAGAGCCTAGGGCACTTCCACTTATGGTCCTATAGATTAGGGAAATTAAAATCAAAAAGACACAGCCACCCCAAAGTTTGGGACGCCTCTGTTTACAAGAACCTCGTTTACAGTACAAGTTCAACATCGCAGAAAGTGAAAAATGGATAAAGAAGTTGTGGTATTTACTTACAAAGCAATATCACTCAGCAATGAAATCTATGTCATCAGGCCCTTAGCAGCACAATGAGTGGATTCAGGTACGATGATTCTAACTGAAATAAGTCACACAGAAAAAGAAACATCATAAGATATCAGTAATACACGGAATGTAAACTTGGCTACACAGGAACTGAATTACAGAACAGAACAGGGTCTCAAATTTAGAAAACCAACTTATGCTTGCTTAAGGGTAAAGGTGAGTTGGGGTGCTGCATAAAACCAGAGATTGAAATGAGCACAGATAAAGTTCCTTAAGCCAAATATGGAATAGACAAGAGCTACTCCTTGCTCAACGAAATGGACTCAACACCGCATATTAAACGCCTAAGAATGTACCTGACTAGTAAGTATCTTAAAACCTATGGATTGCTATGTCTCCGAAAGAGAATCAAGCATGTGTACAGGGGCATAAACGCAGCAGTGATAGGATTGGAGAGGTTCGGTGAGCAAATGAAGACCCTTTGAAGTCATATTGCATGGTACCCATTCCACGGGTTTCAACTACCCAGGTTTAAGGTATTCTACCTTCAGCGAAAACATGCATGTGGAAACTAGAGTATGATCAACCATGTGATCGGGAAACGTGTTCAAATATGTCTCAGTTTTCGTACCCTGGTACTCGGGTGCAACATTCCAGACGCTTTACTAACACCCTCCCGACTTGGAGAGTCAGTCCCTTTAACCTCCTGTTTGGCCCAGTTTGCAATTTCTGTGGAAGATGTACAGGAATAGCGAGAACCAATGAGAGACTAGCTGGAGGTGTCTGGACGGGCAAATTTAACTCTCATTTCCCACCAGGAAGAGGAATTAACCAAAGGCTCAGCTTGCCGTGCCGGAACCAGATTAGGGCCTGAAGCCATCCTGCGGTGTTGCGGCCAGCTCAAAAGAAAGCGAGTTGAAGAAAGGAGCTCAGGGGCACTGTAATTCACAAACCTGCAGAGTTATAAATGACAGCTATCGTCCAAAAATATACTGAAGTAAGGCTGCCAAGAGGACTTGAAAGCGGGGCAGAATTGCAGGAAACCGATTTCAGGAGGTAGACTGGAATTGCATTGAAAGCATAGGAAAAGAGGCAGAACGTCCACAATGATGCACTTGGCCAAAAAGGGCGTATGCGTTTTTTCCTGAATATATTCAGGAAAAAACGCATACGCACTTTTTGGCCAACCAAGCAAGCTTGCAAAGGAAATCTGCACTACAATGAAGTCTCACTTCCCCCCGGTCAAAAGGGCCATCTGAAAAAAGTGTAAAATCCAGAAAGGCAGGACAGGCCATGGAGAACTGGGAGCCTTGTTATGCTGATGGGCGGGATGTAAATTGCCAAAAGACACTCGGGAGAAGTGTATGGTGTTTCCTGAAACATCTAAAAAACAAAGCAACAGAGCCTAGGGCACTTCCACTTATGGTCCTATAGCTTAGGGAAATTAAAATCAAAAAGACACAGCCACCCCAAAGTTTGGGACGCCTCTGTTTACAAGAACCTCATTTACCATACAAGTTCAATATCACAGAAAGTGAAAAATGGATAAAGAAGTTGTGGTACTTACGTACAATGCAGTATCACTCAACAATGAAATCTATGTCATCAGGCCCGTAGCAGCATAATGAGTGGATTCAGGTACGATGATTCTAACTGAAATAAGTCACACAGAAAAAGAAACATCATAAGATATCACTAATACACAGAATGTAAACTTGGCTACACAGGAACTGAATTCCAAAACAGAACAGGGTCTCAAATTTAGAAAACCAACTTATGCTTGCTTAAGGGGAAAGGTGAGTTGGGGTGCTGCATAAAACCAGAGATTGAAATGAGCACAGATAAAGTTCCTTAAGCCAAATATGGAATAGACAAGAGCTACTCCTTGCTCAACGAAATGGACTCAACACCCCATATTAAATGCCTAAGAATGTACCTGACTAGTAAGTATCTTAAAACCTATGGATTGCTATGTCTCCAAAAGAGAATCAAGCGTCTGTACAGGGGGATAAACGCAGCAGTGATAGGATTGGAGAAGTTCGGTGAGCAAATGAAGACCCTTTGAAGTCATATTGCATGATACCCATTACACGGGTCTCAACTCTCCAGGTTTAAGGTATTCTTCCTTCAGCTAAAACATGCATGTGGAACCCAGAGTATGATCAACCGTGTGAACGGGAGACGTGTTCAAATATGTCTCAGTTTTCCTCCCCTGGTACTCGGGTGCAACATTCCAGACGCTTTACTAACACCCTCCCGACTTGGAGAGTCAGTCCCTTTAACCTCCTGTTTGGCCCAGTTTGCAATTTCTGCGGAAGATGAACAGGAATAGCGAGAACCAATGAGAGACTAGCTGGAGGTGTCTGGACGGGCAAATTTAACTCTCATTTCCCACCAGGAAGAGGAATTAACCAAAGGCTCAGCGTGCCGTGCCGGAACCAGATTAGGGCCTGAAGCCATCCTGCGGTGTTGCGGCCAGCTCAAAAGAAAGCGAGTTGAAGAAAGGAGCTCAGGGGCACTGTAATTCACAAACCTGCAGAGTTATAAATGACAGCTATCGTCCAAAAATATACTGAAGTAAGGCTGCCAAGAGGACTTGAAAGCGGGGCAGAATTGCAGGAAACCGATTTCAGGAGGTAGACTGGAATTGCATTGAAAGCATAGGAAAAGAGGCAGAACGTCCACAATGATGCACTTGGCCAAAAAGGGCGTATGCGTTTTTTCCTGAATATATTCAGGAAAAAACGCATACGCACTTTTTGGCCAACCAAGCAAGCTTGCAAAGGAAATCTGCACTACAATGAAGTCTCACTTCCCCCCGGTCAAAAGGGCCATCTGAAAAAAGTGTAAAATCCAGAAAGGCAGGACAGGCCATGGAGAACTGGGAGCCTTGTTATGCTGATGGGCGGAATGTAAATTGCCAACAGAAACTCGGGAGAAGTGTATGGTGTTTCCTGAAACATCTAAAAAACAAAGCAACAGAGCCTAGGGCACTTCCACTTATGGTCCTATAGCTTAGGGAAATTAAAATCAAAAAGACACAGCCACCCCAAAGTTTGGGACGCCTCTGTTTACAAGAACCTCGTTTACAGTACAAGTTCAACATCGCAGAAAGTGAAAAATGGATAAAGAAGTTGTGGTATTTACTTACAAAGCAATATCACTCAGCAATGAAATCTATGTCATCAGGCCCTTAGCAGCACAATGAGTGGATTCAGGTATGATGATTCTAACTGAAATAAGTCACACAGAAAAAGAAACATCATAAGATATCAGTAATACACGGAATGTAAACTTGGCTACACATGAACTGAATTACAGAACAGAAGAGGGTCTCAAATTTAGAAAACCAACTTATGCTTGCTTAAGGGGAAAGGTGAGTTGGGGTGCTGCATAAAACCAGAGATTGAAATGAGCACAGATAAAGTTCCTTAAGCCAAATATGGAATAGACAAGAGCTACTCCTTGCTCAACGAAATGGACTCAACACCGCATATTAAACGCCTAAGAATGTACCTGACTAGTAAGTATCTTAAAACCTATGGATTGCTATGTCTCCGAAAGAGAATCAAGCATGTGTACAGGGGCATAAACGCAGCAGTGATAGGATTGGAGAGGTTCGGTGAGCAAATGAAGACCCTTTGAAGTCATATTGCATAGTACCCATTCCACGGGTTTCAACTACCCAGGTTTAAGGTATTCTTCCTTCAGCTAAAACATGCATGTGGAACCTAGAGTACGATCAACCATGTGATCGGGAAACGTGTTCAAATATGTCTCAGTTTTCGTACCCTGGTACTCGGGTGCAACATTCCAGACACTTTACTAACACCCTCCCGACTTGGAGAGTCAGTCCCTTTAACCTCCTGTTTGGCCCAGTTTGCAATTTCTGCGGAAGATGAACAGGAATAGCGAGAACCAATGAGAGACTAGCTGGAGGTGTCTGGACGGGCAAATTTAACTCTCATTTCCCACCAGGAAGAGGAATTAACCAAAGGCTCAGCGTGCCGTGCCGGAACCAGATTAGGGCCTGAAGCCATCCTGCGGTGTTGCGGCCAGGTCACAAGAAAGCGAGTTGAAGAAAGGAGCTCAGGGGCACTGTAATTCACAAACCTGCAGAGTTATAAATGACAGCTATCGTCCAAAAATATACTGAAGTAAGGCTGCCAAGAGGACTTGAAAGCGGGGCAGAATTGCAGGAAACCGATTTCAGGAGGTAGACTGGAATTGCATTGAAAGCATAGGAAAAGAGGCAGAACGTCCACAATGATGCACTTGGCCAAAAAGGGCGTATGCGTTTTTTCCTGAATATATTCAGGAAAAAACGCATACGCCCTTTTTGGCCAACCAAGCAAGCTTGCAAAGGAAATCTGCACTACAATGAAGTCTCACTTCCCCCCGGTCAAAAGGGCCATCTGAAAAAAGTGTAAAATCCAGAAAGGCAGGACAGGCCATGGAGAACTGGGAGCCTTTTTATGCTGATGGGAGGGATGTAAATTGCCAACAGCCACTCGGGAGAAGTGTATGGTGTTTCCTGAAACATCTAAAAAACAAAGCAACAGAGCCTAGGGCACTTCCACTTATGGTCCTATAGCTTAGGGAAATTAAAATCAAAAAGACACAGCCACCCCAAAGTTTGGGACGCCTCTGTTTACAAGAACCTCATTTACCGTACAAGTTCAATATCACAGAAAGTGAAAAATGGATAAAGAAGTTGTGGTACTTACGTACAATGCAGTATCACTCAACAATGAAATCTATGTTATCAGGCCCGTAGCAGCATAATGAGTGGATTCAGGTACGATGATTCTAACTGAAATAAGTCACACAGAAAAAGAAACATCATAAGATATCACTAATACACAGAATGTAAACTTGGCTACACAGGAACTGAATTCCAAAACAGAACAGGGTCTCAAATTTAGAAAACCAACTTATGCTTGCTTAAGGGTAAAGGTGAGTTGGGGTGCTGCATAAAACCAGAGATTGAAATGAGCACAGATAAAGTTCCTTAAGCCAAATATGGAATAGACAAGAGCTACTCCTTCCTCAACGAAATGGACTCAACACCCCATATTAAACGCCTAAGAATGTACCTGACTAGTAAGTATCTTAAAACCTATGGATTGCTATGTCTCCAAAAGAAAATCAAGCGTCTGTACAGGGGGATAAACGCAGCAGTGATAGGATTGGTGAAGTTCGGTGAGCAAATGAAGACCCTTTGAAGTCATATTGCATGGTACCCATTCCACGGGTTTCAACTACCCAGGTTTAAGGTATTCTACCTTCAGCGAAAACATGCATGTGGAAACTAGAGTATGATCAACCATGTGATCGGGAAACGTGTTCAAATATGTCTCAGTTTTCGTACCCTGGTACTCGGGTGCAACTTTCCAGACGCTTTACTAACACCCTCCCGACTTGGAGAGTCAGTCCCTTTAACCTCCTGTTTGGCCCAGTTTGCAATTTCTGCGGAAGATGAACAGGAATAGCGAGAACCAATGAGAGACTAGCTGGAGGTGTCTGGACGGGCAAATTTAACTCTCATTTCCCACCAGGAAGAGGAATTAACCAAAGGCTCAGCGTGCCGTGCCGGAACCAGATTAGGGCCTGAAGCCATCCTGCGGTGTTGCGGCCAGGTCACAAGAAAGCGAGTTGAAGAAAGGAGCTCAGGGGCACTGTAATTCACAAACCTGCAGAGTTATAAATGACAGCTATCGTCCAAAAATATACTGAAGTAAGGCTGCCAAGAGGACTTGAAAGCGGGGCAGAATTGCAGGAAACCGATTTCAGGAGGTAGACTGGAATTGCATTGAAAGCATAGGAAAAGAGGCAGAACGTCCACAATGATGCACTTGGCCAAAAAGGGCGTATGCGTTTTTTCCTGAATATATTCAGGAAAAAACGCATACGCCCTTTTTGGCCAACCAAGCAAGCTTGCAAAGGAAATCTGCACTACAATGAAGTCTCACTTCCCCCCGGTCAAAAGGGCCATCTGAAAAAAGTGTAAAATCCAGAAAGGCAGGACAGGCCATGGAGAACTGGGAGCCTTGTTATGCTGATGGGCGGGATGTAAATTGCAAACAGCCACTCGGGAGAAGTGTATGGTGTTTCCTGAAACATCTAAAAAACAAAGCAACAGAGCCTAGGGCACTTCCACTTATGGTCCTATAGCTTAGGGAAATTAAAATCAAAAAGACACAGCCACCCCAAAGTTTGGGACGCCTCTTTTTACAAGAACCTCGTTTACAGTACAAGTTCAACATCGCAGAAAGTGAAAAATGGATAAAGAAGTTGTGGTATTTACTTACAAAGCAATATCACTCAGCAATGAAATCTATGTCATCAGGCCATTAGCAGCACAATGAGTGGATTCAGGTATGATGATTCTAACTGAAATAAGTCACACAGAAAAAGAAACATCATAAGATATCAGTAATACACGGAATGTAAACTTGGCTACACAGGAACTGAATTACAGAACAGAACAGGGTCTCAAATTTAGAAAACCAACTTATGCTTGCTTATGGGGAAAGGTGAGTTGGGGTGCTGCATAAAACCAGAGATTGAAATGAGCACAGATAAAGTTCCTTAAGCCAAATATGGAATAGATAAGAGCTACTCCTTGCTCAACGAAATGGACTCAACACCGCATATTAAACGCCTAAGAATGTACCTGACTAGTAAGTATCTTAAAACCTATGGATTGCTATGTCTCCGAAAGAGAATCAAGCATGTGTACAGGGGCATAAACGCAGCAGTGATAGGATTGGAGAGGTTCAGTGAGCAAATGAAGACCCTTTGAAGTCATATTGCATGGTACCCATTCCACGGGTTTCAACTACCCAGGTTTAAGGTATTCTACCTTCAGCTAAAACATGCATGTGGAAACTAGAGTATGATCAACCATATGATCGGGAAACGTGTTCAAATATGTCTCAGTTTTCGTACCCTGGTACTCGGGTGCAACATTCCAGACGCTTTACTAACACCCTCCCGACTTGGAGAGTCAGTCCCTTTAACCTCCTGTTTGGCCCAGTTTGCAATTTCTGTGGAAGATGAACAGGAATAGCGAGAACCAATGAGAGACTAGCTGGAGGTGTCTGGACGGGCAAATTTAACTCTCATTTCCCACCAGGAAGAGGAATTAACCAAAGGCTTAGCTTGCCGTGTCGGAACCAGATTAGGGCCTGAAGCCATCCTGCGGTGTTGCGGCCAGGTCACAAGAAAGCGAGTTGAAGAAAGGAGCTCAGGGGCACTGTAATTCACAAACCTGCAGAGTTATAAATGACAGCTATCGTCCAAAAATATACTGAAGTAAGGCTGCCAAGAGGACTTGAAAGCGGGGCAGAATTGCAGGAAACCGATTTCAGGAGGTAGACTGGAATTGCATTGAAAGCATAGGAAAAGAGGCAGAACGTCCACAATGATGCACTTGGCCAAAAAGGGCGTATGCGTTTTTTCCTGAATATATTCAGGAAAAAACGCATACGCCCTTTTTGGCCAACCAAGCAAGCTTGCAAAGGAAATCTGCACTACAATGAAGTCTCACTTCCCCCCGGTCAAAAGGGCCATCTGAAAAAAGTGTAAAATCCAGAAAGGCAGGACAGGCCATGGAGAACTGGGAGCCTTTTTATGCTGATGGGAGGGATGTAAATTGCCAACAGCCACTCGGGAGAAGTGTATGGTGTTTCCTGAAACATCTAAAAAACAAAGCAACAGAGCCTAGGGCACTTCCACTTATGGTCCTATAGCTTAGGGAAATTAAAATCAAAAAGACACAGCCACCCCAAAGTTTGGGACGCCTCTGTTTACAAGAACCTCATTTACCGTACAAGTTCAATATCACAGAAAGTGAAAAATGGATAAAGAAGTTGTGGTACTTACGTACAATGCAGTATCACTCAACAATGAAATCTATGTCATCAGGCCCATAGCAGCATAATGAGTGGATTCAGGTACGATGATTCTAACTGAAATAAGTCACACAGAAAAAGAAACATCATAAGATATCACTAATACACAGAATGTAAACTTGGCTACACAGGAACTGAATTCCAAAACAGAACAGGGTCTCAAATTTAGAAAACCAACTTATGCTTGCTTAAGGGTAAAGGTGAGTTGGGGTGCTGCATAAAACCAGAGATTGAAATGAGCACAGATAAAGTTCCTTAAGCCAAATATGGAATAGACAAGAGCTACTCCTTCCTCAACGAAATGGACTCAACACCCCATATTAAACGCCTAAGAATGTACCTGACTAGTAAGTATCTTAAAACCTATGGATTGCTATGTCTCCAAAAGAAAATCAAGCGTCTGTACAGGGGGATAAACGCAGCAGTGATAGGATTGGTGAAGTTCGGTGAGCAAATGAAGACCCTTTGAAGTCATATTGCATAGTACCATTCCACGGGTTTCAACTACCCAGGTTTAAGGTATTCTACCTTCAGCTAAAACATGCATGTGGAAACTAGAGTATGATCAACCATGTGATCGGGAAACGTGTTCAAATATGTCTCAGTTTTCGTACCCTGGTACTCGGGTGCAACTTTCCAGACGCTTTACTAACACCCTCCCGACTTGGAGAGTCAGTCCCTTTAACCTCCTGTTTGGCCCAGTTTGCAATTTCTGCGGAAGATGAACAGGAATAGCGAGAACCAATGAGAGACTAGCTGGAGGTGTCTGGACGGGCAAATTTAACTCTCATTTCCCACCAGGAAGAGGAATTAACCAAAGGCTCAGCGTGCCGTGCCGGAACCAGATTAGGGCCTGAAGCCATCCTGCGGTGTTGCGGCCAGGTCACAAGAAAGCGAGTTGAAGAAAGGAGCTCAGGGGCACTGTAATTCACAAACCTGCAGAGTTATAAATGACAGCTATCGTCCAAAAATATACTGAAGTAAGGCTGCCAAGAGGACTTGAAAGCGGGGCAGAATTGCAGGAAACCGATTTCAGGAGGTAGACTGGAATTGCATTGAAAGCATAGGAAAAGAGGCAGAACGTCCACAATGATGCACTTGGCCAAAAAGGGCGTATGCATTTTTTCCTGAATATATTCAGGAAAAAACGCATACGCCCTTTTTGGCCAACCAAGCAAGCTTGCAAAGGAAATCTGCACTACAATGAAGTCTCACTTCCCCCCGGTCAAAAGGGCCATCTGAAAAAAGTGTAAAATCCAGAAAGGCAGGACAGGCCATGGAGAACTGGGAGCCTTGTTATGCTGATGGGCGGGATGTAAATTGCCAACAGCCACTCGGGAGAAGTGTATGGTGTTTCCTGAAACATCTAAAAAACAAAGCAACAGAGCCTAGGGCACTTCCACTTATGGTCCTATAGCTTAGGGAAATTAAAATCAAAAAGACACAGCCACCCCAAAGTTTGGGACGCCTCTGTTTACAAGAACCTCATTTACAGTACAAGTTCAACATCGCAGAAAGTGAAAAATGGATAAAGAAGTTGTGGTATTTACTTACAAAGCAATATCACTCAGCAATGAAATCTATGTCATCAGGCCCTTAGCAGCACAATGAGTGGATTCAGGTATGATGATTCTAACTGAAATAAGTCACACAGAAAAAGAAACATCATAAGATATCAGTAATACACGGAATGTAAACTTGGCTACACAGGAACTGAATTACAGAACAGAACAGGGTCTCAAATTTAGAAAACCAACTTATGCTTGCTTAAGGGGAAAGGTGAGTTGGGGTGCTGCATAAAACCAGAGATTGAAATGAGCACAGATAAAGTTCCTTAAGCCAAATATGGAATAGATAAGAGCTACTCCTTGCTCAACGAAATGGACTCAACACCGCATATTAAACGCCTAAGAATGTACCTGACTAGTAAGTATCTTAAAACCTATGGATTGCTATGTCTCCGAAAGAGAATCAAGCATGTGTACAGGGGCATAAACGCAGCAGTGATAGGATTGGAGAGGTTCGGTGAGCAAATGAAGACCCTTTGAAGTCATATTGCATGGTACCCATTCCACGGGTTTCAACTACCCAGGTTTAAGGTATTCTACCTTCAGCTAAAACATGCATGTGGAAACTAGAGTATGATCAACCATGTGATCGGGAAACGTGTTCAAATATGTCTCAGTTTTCGTACCCTGGTACTCGGGTGCAACATTCCAGATGCTTTACTAACACCCTCCCGACTTGGAGAGTCAGTCCCTTTAACCTCCTGTTTGGCCCAGTTTGCAATTTCTGTGGAAGATGAACAGGAATAGCGAGAACCAATGAGAGACTAGCTGGAGGTGTCTGGACGGGCAAATTTAACTCTCATTTCCCACCAGGAAGAGGAATTAACCAAAGGCTTAGCTTGCCGTGTCGGAACCAGATTAGGGCCTGAAGCCATCCTGCGGTGTTGCGGCCAGGTCACAAGAAAGCGAGTTGAAGAAAGGAGCTCAGGGGCACTGTAATTCACAAACCTGCAGAGTTATAAATGACAGCTATCGTCCAAAAATATACTGAAGTAAGGCTGCCAAGAGGACTTGAAAGCGGGGCAGAATTGCAGGAAACCGATTTCAGGAGGTAGACTGGAATTGCATTGAAAGCATAGGAAAAGAGGCAGAACGTCCACAATGATGCACTTGGCCAAAAGGGGCGTATGCGTTTTTTCCTGAATATATTCAGGAAAAAACGCATACGCCCTTTTTGGCCAACCAAGCAAGCTTGCAAAGGAAATCTGCACTACAATGAAGTCTCACTTCCCCCCGGTCAAAAGGGCCATCTGAAAAAAGTGTAAAATCCAGAAAGGCAGGACAGGCCATGGAGAACTGGGAGCCTTTTTATGCTGATGGGAGGGATGTAAATTGCCAACAGCCACTCGGGAGAAGTGTATGGTGTTTCCTGAAACATCTAAAAAACAAAGCAACAGAGCCTAGGGCACTTCCACTTATGGTCCTATAGCTTAGGGAAATTAAAATCAAAAAGACACAGCCACCCCAAAGTTTGGGACGCCTCTGTTTACAAGAACCTCATTTACCGTACAAGTTCAATATCACAGAAAGTGAAAAATGGATAAAGAAGTTGTGGTACTTACGTACAATGCAGTATCACTCAACAATGAAATCTATGTCATCAGGACCGTAGCAGCATAATGAGTGGATTCATGTACGATGATTCTAACTGAAATAAGTCACACAGAAAAAGAAACATCATAAGATATCACTAATACACAGAATGTAAACTTGGCTACACAGGAACTGAATTCCAAAACAGAACAGGGTCTCAAATTTAGAAAACCAACTTATGCTTGCTTAAGGGGAAAGGTGAGTTGGGGTGCTGCATAAAACCAGAGATTGAAATGAGCACAGATAAAGTTCCTTAAGCCAAATATGGAATAGACAAGAGCTACTCCTTGCTCAACGAAATGGACTCAACACCGCATATTAAACGCCTAAGAATGTACCTGACTAGTAAGTATCTTAAAACCTATGGATTGCTATGTCTCCGAAAGAGAATCAAGCATGTGTACAGGGGCATAAACGCAGCAGTGATAGGATTGGAGAGGTTCGGTGAGCAAATGAAGACCCTTTGAAGTCATATTGCATGGTACCCATTCCACGGGTTTCAACTACCCAGGTTTAAGGTATTCTACCTTCAGCTAAAACATGCATGTGGAAACTAGAGTATGATCAACCATGTGATCGGGAAACGTGTTCAAATATGTCTCAGTTTTCGTACCCTGGTACTCGGGTGCAACATTCCAGACGCTTTACTAACACCCTCCCGGCTTTGAGAGTCAGTCCCTTTAACCTCCTGTTTGGCCCAGTTTGCAATTTCTGTGGAAGATGAACAGGAATAGCGAGAACCAATGAGAGACTAGCTGGAGGTGTCTGGACGGGCAAATTTAACTCTCATTTCCCACCAGGAAGAGGAATTAACCAAAGGCTCAGCTTGCCATGCCGGAACAAGATTAGGGCCTGAAGCCATCCTGCGGTGTTGCGGCCAGCTCAAAAGAAAGCGAGTTGAAGAAAGGAGCTCAGGGGCACTGTAATTCACAAACCTGCAGAGTTATAAATGACAGCTATCGTCCAAAAATATACTGAAGTAAGGCTGCCAAGAGGACTTGAAAGCGGGGCAGAATTGCAGGAAACCGATTTCAGGAGGTAGACTGGAATTGCATTGAAAGCATAGGAAAAGAGGCAGAACGTCCACAATGATGCACTTGGCCAAAAAGGGCGTATGCGTTTTTTCCTGAATATATTCAGGAAAAAACGCATACGCCCTTTTTGGCCAACCAAGCAAGCTTGCAAAGGAAATCTGCACTACAATGAAGTCTCACTTCCCCCCGGTCAAAAGGGCCATCTGAAAAAAGTGTAAAATCCAGAAAGGCAGGACAGGCCATGGAGAACTGGGAGCCTTGTTATGCTGATGGGAGGGATGTAAATTGCCAACAGACACTCGGGAGAAGTGTATGGTGTTTCCTGAAACATCTAAAAAACAAAGCAACAGAGCCTAGGGCACTTCCACTTATGGTCCTATAGCTTAGGGAAATTAAAATCAAAAAGACACAGCCACCCCAAAGTTTGGGACGCCTCTGTTTACAAGAACCTCGTTTACAGTACAAGTTCAACATCGCAGAAAGTGAAAAATGGATAAAGAAGTTGTGGTATTTACTTACAAAGCAATATCACTCAGCAATGAAATCTATGTCATCAGGCCCTTAGCAGCACAATGAGTGGATTCAGGTATGATGATTCTAACTGAAATAAGTCACACAGAAAAAGAAACATCATAAGATATCAGTAATACACGGAATGTAAACTTGGCTACACAGGAACTGAATTACAGAACAGAACAGGGTCTCAAATTTAGAAAACCAACTTATGCTTGCTTAAGGGGAAAGGTGAGTTGGGGTGCTGCATAAAACCAGAGATTGAAATGAGCACAGATAAAGTTCCTTAAGCCAAATATGGAATAGACAAGAGCTACTCCTTGCTCAACGAAATGGACTCAACACCGCATATTAAACGCCTAAGAATGTACCTGACTAGTAAGTATCTTAAAACCTATGGATTGCTATGTCTCCAAAAGAGAATCAAGCGTCTGTACAGGGTGATAAACGCAGCAGTGATAGGATTGGAGAAGTTCGGTGAGCAAATGAAGACCCTTTGAAGTCATATTGCATGGTACCCATTACACGGGTCTCAACTCTCCAGGTTTAAGGTATTCTTCCTTCAGCTAAAACATGCATGTGGAACACAGAGTATGATCAACCGTGTGAACGGGAGACGTGTTCAAATATGTCTCAGTTTTCCTCCCCTGGTACTCGGGTGCAACATTCCAGACGCTTTACTAACACCCTCCCGACTTGGAGAGTCAGTCCCTTTAACCTCCTGTTTGGCCCAGTTTGCAATTTCTGCGGAAGATGAACAGGAATAGCGAGAACCAATGAGAGACTAGCTGGAGGTGTCTGGACGGGCAAATTTAACTCTCATTTCCCACCAGGAAGAGGAATTAACCAAAGGCTCAGCGTGCCGTGCCGGAACCAGATTAGGGCCTGAAGCCATCCTGCGGTGTTGCGGCCAGCTCAAAAGAAAGCGAGTTGAAGAAAGGAGCTCAGGGGCACTGTAATTCACAAACCTGCAGAGTTATAAATGACAGCTATCGTCCAAAAATATACTGAAGTAAGGCTGCCAAGAGGACTTGAAAGCGGGGCAGAATTGCAGGAAACCGATTTCAGGAGGTAGACTGGAATTGCATTGAAAGCATAGGAAAAGAGGCAGAACGTCCACAATGATGCACTTGGCCAAAAAGGGCGTATGCGTTTTTTCCTGAATATATTCAGGAAAAAACGCATACGCCCTTTTTGGCCAACCAAGCAAGCTTGCAAAGGAAATCTGCACTACAATGAAGTCTCACTTCCCCCCGGTCAAAAGGGCCATCTGAAAAAAGTGTAAAATCCAGAAAGGCAGGACAGGCCATGGAGAACTGGGAGCCTTGTTATGCTGATGGGCGGGATGTAAATTGCCAACAGCCACTCGGGAGAAGTGTATGGTGTTTCCTGAAACATCTAAAAAACAAAGCAACAGAGCCTAGGGCACTTCCACTTATGGTCCTATAGCTTAGGGAAATTAAAATCAAAAAGACACAGCCACCCCAAAGTTTGGGACGCCTCTGTTTACAAGAACCTCGTTTACAGTACAAGTTCAACATCGCAGAAAGTGAAAAATGGATAAAGAAGTTGTGGTATTTACTTACAAAGCAATATCACTCAGCAATGAAATCTATGTCATCAGGCCCTTAGCAGCACAATGAGTGGATTCAGGTATGATGATTCTAACTGAAATAAGTCACACAGAAAAAGAAACATCATAAGATATCAGTAATACACGGAATGTAAACTTGGCTACACAGGAACTGAATTACAGAACAGAACAGGGTCTCAAATTTAGAAAACCAACTTATGCTTGCTTAAGGGGAAAGGTGAGTTGGGGTGCTGCATAAAACCAGAGATTGAAATGAGCACAGATAAAGTTCCTTAAGCCAAATATGGAATAGATAAGAGCTACTCCTTGCTCAACGAAATGGACTCAACACCGCATATTAAACGCCTAAGAATGTACCTGACTAGTAAGTATCTTAAAACCTATGGATTGCTATGTCTCCGAAAGAGAATCAAGCATGTGTACAGGGGCATAAACGCAGCAGTGATAGGATTGGAGAGGTTCGGTGAGCAAATGAAGACCCTTTGAAGTCATATTGCATGGTACCCATTCCACGGGTTTCAACTACCCAGGTTTAAGGTATTCTACCTTCAGCTAAAACATGCATGTGGAAACTAGAGTATGATCAACCATGTGATCGGGAAACGTGTTCAAATATGTCTCAGTTTTCGTACCCTGGTACTCGGGTGCAACATTCCAGACGCTTTACTAACACCCTCCCGACTTGGAGAGTCAGTCCCTTTAACCTCCTGTTTGGCCCAGTTTGCAATTTCTGTGGAAGATGAACAGGAATAGCGAGAACCAATGAGAGACTAGCTGGAGGTGTCTGGACGGGCAAATTTAACTCTCATTTCCCACCAGGAAGAGGAATTAACCAAAGGCTTAGCTTGCCGTGTCGGAACCAGATTAGGGCCTGAAGCCATCCTGCGGTGTTGCGGCCAGGTCACAAGAAAGCGAGTTGAAGAAAGGAGCTCAGGGGCACTGTAATTCACAAACCTGCAGAGTTATAAATGACAGCTATCGTCCAAAAATATACTGAAGTAAGGCTGCCAAGAGGACTTGAAAGCGGGGCAGAATTGCAGGAAACCGATTTCAGGAGGTAGACTGGAATTGCATTGAAAGCATAGGAAAAGAGGCAGAACGTCCACAATGATGCACTTGGCCAAAAGGGGCGTATGCGTTTTTTCCTGAATATATTCAGGAAAAAACGCATACGCCCTTTTTGGCCAACCAAGCAAGCTTGCAAAGGAAATCTGCACTACAATGAAGTCTCACTTCCCCCCGGTCAAAAGGGCCATCTGAAAAAAGTGTAAAATCCAGAAAGGCAGGACAGGCCATGGAGAACTGGGAGCCTTTTTATGCTGATGGGAGGGATGTAAATTGCCAACAGCCACTCGGGAGAAGTGTATGGTGTTTCCTGAAACATCTAAAAAACAAAGCAACAGAGCCTAGGGCACTTCCACTTATGGTCCTATAGCTTAGGGAAATTAAAATCAAAAAGACACAGCCACCCCAAAGTTTGGGACGCCTCTGTTTACAAGAACCTCATTTACCGTACAAGTTCAATATCACAGAAAGTGAAAAATGGATAAAGAAGTTGTGGTACTTACGTACAATGCAGTATCACTCAACAATGAAATCTATGTCATCAGGACCGTAGCAGCATAATGAGTGGATTCATGTACGATGATTCTAACTGAAATAAGTCACACAGAAAAAGAAACATCATAAGATATCACTAATACACAGAATGTAAACTTGGCTACACAGGAACTGAATTCCAAAACAGAACAGGGTCTCAAATTTAGAAAACCAACTTATGCTTGCTTAAGGGGAAAGGTGAGTTGGGGTGCTGCATAAAACCAGAGATTGAAATGAGCACAGATAAAGTTCCTTAAGCCAAATATGGAATAGACAAGAGCTACTCCTTGCTCAACGAAATGGACTCAACACCGCATATTAAACGCCTAAGAATGTACCTGACTAGTAAGTATCTTAAAACCTATGGATTGCTATGTCTCCGAAAGAGAATCAAGCATGTGTACAGGGGCATAAACGCAGCAGTGATAGGATTGGAGAGGTTCGGTGAGCAAATGAAGACCCTTTGAAGTCATATTGCATGGTACCCATTCCACGGGTTTCAACTACCCAGGTTTAAGGTATTCTACCTTCAGCTAAAACATGCATGTGGAAACTAGAGTATGATCAACCATGTGATCGGGAAACGTGTTCAAATATGTCTCAGTTTTCGTACCCTGGTACTCGGGTGCAACATTCCAGACGCTTTACTAACACCCTCCCGGCTTTGAGAGTCAGTCCCTTTAACCTCCTGTTTGGCCCAGTTTGCAATTTCTGTGGAAGATGAACAGGAATAGCGAGAACCAATGAGAGACTAGCTGGAGGTGTCTGGACGGGCAAATTTAACTCTCATTTCCCACCAGGAAGAGGAATTAACCAAAGGCTCAGCTTGCCATGCCGGAACAAGATTAGGGCCTGAAGCCATCCTGCGGTGTTGCGGCCAGCTCAAAAGAAAGCGAGTTGAAGAAAGGAGCTCAGGGGCACTGTAATTCACAAACCTGCAGAGTTATAAATGACAGCTATCGTCCAAAAATATACTGAAGTAAGGCTGCCAAGAGGACTTGAAAGCGGGGCAGAATTGCAGGAAACCGATTTCAGGAGGTAGACTGGAATTGCATTGAAAGCATAGGAAAAGAGGCAGAACGTCCACAATGATGCACTTGGCCAAAAAGGGCGTATGCGTTTTTTCCTGAATATATTCAGGAAAAAACGCATACGCCCTTTTTGGCCAACCAAGCAAGCTTGCAAAGGAAATCTGCACTACAATGAAGTCTCACTTCCCCCCGGTCAAAAGGGCCATCTGAAAAAAGTGTAAAATCCAGAAAGGCAGGACAGGCCATGGAGAACTGGGAGCCTTGTTATGCTGATGGGAGGGATGTAAATTGCCAACAGACACTCGGGAGAAGTGTATGGTGTTTCCTGAAACATCTAAAAAACAAAGCAACAGAGCCTAGGGCACTTCCACTTATGGTCCTATAGCTTAGGGAAATTAAAATCAAAAAGACACAGCCACCCCAAAGTTTGGGACGCCTCTGTTTACAAGAACCTCGTTTACAGTACAAGTTCAACATCGCAGAAAGTGAAAAATGGATAAAGAAGTTGTGGTATTTACTTACAAAGCAATATCACTCAGCAATGAAATCTATGTCATCAGGCCCTTAGCAGCACAATGAGTGGATTCAGGTATGATGATTCTAACTGAAATAAGTCACACAGAAAAAGAAACATCATAAGATATCAGTAATACACGGAATGTAAACTTGGCTACACAGGAACTGAATTACAGAACAGAACAGGGTCTCAAATTTAGAAAACCAACTTATGCTTGCTTAAGGGGAAAGGTGAGTTGGGGTGCTGCATAAAACCAGAGATTGAAATGAGCACAGATAAAGTTCCTTAAGCCAAATATGGAATAGACAAGAGCTACTCCTTGCTCAACGAAATGGACTCAACACCGCATATTAAACGCCTAAGAATGTACCTGACTAGTAAGTATCTTAAAACCTATGGATTGCTATGTCTCCAAAAGAGAATCAAGCGTCTGTACAGGGTGATAAACGCAGCAGTGATAGGATTGGAGAAGTTCGGTGAGCAAATGAAGACCCTTTGAAGTCATATTGCATGGTACCCATTACACGGGTCTCAACTCTCCAGGTTTAAGGTATTCTTCCTTCAGCTAAAACATGCATGTGGAACACAGAGTATGATCAACCGTGTGAACGGGAGACGTGTTCAAATATGTCTCAGTTTTCCTCCCCTGGTACTCGGGTGCAACATTCCAGACGCTTTACTAACACCCTCCCGACTTGGAGAGTCAGTCCCTTTAACCTCCTGTTTGGCCCAGTTTGCAATTTCTGCGGAAGATGAACAGGAATAGCGAGAACCAATGAGAGACTAGCTGGAGGTGTCTGGACGGGCAAATTTAACTCTCATTTCCCACCAGGAAGAGGAATTAACCAAAGGCTCAGCGTGCCGTGCCGGAACCAGATTAGGGCCTGAAGCCATCCTGCGGTGTTGCGGCCAGCTCAAAAGAAAGCGAGTTGAAGAAAGGAGCTCAGGGGCACTGTAATTCACAAACCTGCAGAGTTATAAATGACAGCTATCGTCCAAAAATATACTGAAGTAAGGCTGCCAAGAGGACTTGAAAGCGGGGCAGAATTGCAGGAAACCGATTTCAGGAGGTAGACTGGAATTGCATTGAAAGCATAGGAAAAGAGGCAGAACGTCCACAATGATGCACTTGGCCAAAAAGGGCGTATGCGTTTTTTCCTGAATATATTCAGGAAAAAACGCATACGCCCTTTTTGGCCAACCAAGCAAGCTTGCAAAGGAAATCTGCACTACAATGAAGTCTCACTTCCCCCCGGTCAAAAGGGCCATCTGAAAAAAGTGTAAAATCCAGAAAGGCAGGACAGGCCATGGAGAACTGGGAGCCTTGTTATGCTGATGGGCGGGATGTAAATTGCCAACAGCCACTCGGGAGAAGTGTATGGTGTTTCCTGAAACATCTAAAAAACAAAGCAACAGAGCCTAGGGCACTTCCACTTATGGTCCTATAGCTTAGGGAAATTAAAATCAAAAAGACACAGCCACCCCAAAGTTTGGGACGCCTCTGTTTACAAGAACCTCGTTTACAGTACAAGTTCAACATCGCAGAAAGTGAAAAATGGATAAAGAAGTTGTGGTATTTACTTACAAAGCAATATCACTCAGCAATGAAATCTATGTCATCAGGCCCTTAGCAGCACAATGAGTGGATTCAGGTATGATGATTCTAACTGAAATAAGTCACACAGAAAAAGAAACATCATAAGATATCAGTAATACACGGAATGTAAACTTGGCTACACAGGAACTGAATTACAGAACAGAACAGGGTCTCAAATTTAGAAAACCAACTTATGCTTGCTTAAGGGGAAAGGTGAGTTGGGGTGCTGCATAAAACCAGAGATTGAAATGAGCACAGATAAAGTTCCTTAAGCCAAATATGGAATAGATAAGAGCTACTCCTTGCTCAACGAAATGGACTCAACACCGCATATTAAACGCCTAAGAATGTACCTGACTAGTAAGTATCTTAAAACCTATGGATTGCTATGTCTCCGAAAGAGAATCAAGCATGTGTACAGGGGCATAAACGCAGCAGTGATAGGATTGGAGAGGTTCGGTGAGCAAATGAAGACCCTTTGAAGTCATATTGCATGGTACCCATTCCACGGGTTTCAACTACCCAGGTTTAAGGTATTCTACCTTCAGCTAAAACATGCATGTGGAAACTAGAGTATGATCAACCATGTGATCGGGAAACGTGTTCAAATATGTCTCAGTTTTCGTACCCTGGTACTCGGGTGCAACATTCCAGACGCTTTACTAACACCCTCCCGACTTGGAGAGTCAGTCCCTTTAACCTCCTGTTTGGCCCAGTTTGCAATTTCTGTGGAAGATGAACAGGAATAGCGAGAACCAATGAGAGACTAGCTGGAGGTGTCTGGACGGGCAAATTTAACTCTCATTTCCCACCAGGAAGAGGAATTAACCAAAGGCTTAGCTTGCCGTGTCGGAACCAGATTAGGGCCTGAAGCCATCCTGCGGTGTTGCGGCCAGGTCACAAGAAAGCGAGTTGAAGAAAGGAGCTCAGGGGCACTGTAATTCACAAACCTGCAGAGTTATAAATGACAGCTATCGTCCAAAAATATACTGAAGTAAGGCTGCCAAGAGGACTTGAAAGCGGGGCAGAATTGCAGGAAACCGATTTCAGGAGGTAGACTGGAATTGCATTGAAAGCATAGGAAAAGAGGCAGAACGTCCACAATGATGCACTTGGCCAAAAGGGGCGTATGCGTTTTTTCCTGAATATATTCAGGAAAAAACGCATACGCCCTTTTTGGCCAACCAAGCAAGCTTGCAAAGGAAATCTGCACTACAATGAAGTCTCACTTCCCCCCGGTCAAAAGGGCCATCTGAAAAAAGTGTAAAATCCAGAAAGGCAGGACAGGCCATGGAGAACTGGGAGCCTTTTTATGCTGATGGGAGGGATGTAAATTGCCAACAGCCACTCGGGAGAAGTGTATGGTGTTTCCTGAAACATCTAAAAAACAAAGCAACAGAGCCTAGGGCACTTCCACTTATGGTCCTATAGCTTAGGGAAATTAAAATCAAAAAGACACAGCCACCCCAAAGTTTGGGACGCCTCTGTTTACAAGAACCTCATTTACCGTACAAGTTCAATATCACAGAAAGTGAAAAATGGATAAAGAAGTTGTGGTACTTACGTACAATGCAGTATCACTCAACAATGAAATCTATGTCATCAGGACCGTAGCAGCATAATGAGTGGATTCATGTACGATGATTCTAACTGAAATAAGTCACACAGAAAAAGAAACATCATAAGATATCACTAATACACAGAATGTAAACTTGGCTACACAGGAACTGAATTCCAAAACAGAACAGGGTCTCAAATTTAGAAAACCAACTTATGCTTGCTTAAGGGGAAAGGTGAGTTGGGGTGCTGCATAAAACCAGAGATTGAAATGAGCACAGATAAAGTTCCTTAAGCCAAATATGGAATAGACAAGAGCTACTCCTTCCTCAACGAAATGGACTCAACACCGCATATTAAACGCCTAAGAATGTACCTGACTAGTAAGTATCTTAAAACCTATGGATTGCTATGTCTCCGAAAGAGAATCAAGCATGTGTACAGGGGCATAAACGCAGCAGTGATAGGATTGGAGAGGTTCGGTGAGCAAATGAAGACCCTTTGAAGTCATATTGCATGGTACCCATTCCACGGGTTTCAACTACCCAGGTTTAAGGTATTCTACCTTCAGCTAAAACATGCATGTGGAAACTAGAGTATGATCAACCATGTGATCGGGAAACGTGTTCAAATATGTCTCAGTTTTCGTACCCTGGTACTCGGGTGCAACATTCCAGACGCTTTACTAACACCCTCCCGGCTTTGAGAGTCAGTCCCTTTAACCTCCTGTTTGGCCCAGTTTGCAATTTCTGTGGAAGATGAACAGGAATAGCGAGAACCAATGAGAGACTAGCTGGAGGTGTCTGGACGGGCAAATTTAACTCTCATTTCCCACCAGGAAGAGGAATTAACCAAAGGCTCAGCTTGCCATGCCGGAACAAGATTAGGGCCTGAAGCCATCCTGCGGTGTTGCGGCCAGCTCAAAAGAAAGCGAGTTGAAGAAAGGAGCTCAGGGGCACTGTAATTCACAAACCTGCAGAGTTATAAATGACAGCTATCGTCCAAAAATATACTGAAGTAAGGCTGCCAAGAGGACTTGAAAGCGGGGCAGAATTGCAGGAAACCGATTTCAGGAGGTAGACTGGAATTGCATTGAAAGCATAGGAAAAGAGGCAGAACGTCCACAATGATGCACTTGGCCAAAAAGGGCGTATGCGTTTTTTCCTGAATATATTCAGGAAAAAACGCATACGCCCTTTTTGGCCAACCAAGCAAGCTTGCAAAGGAAATCTGCACTACAATGAAGTCTCACTTCCCCCCGGTCAAAAGGGCCATCTGAAAAAAGTGTAAAATCCAGAAAGGCAGGACAGGCCATGGAGAACTGGGAGCCTTGTTATGCTGATGGGAGGGATGTAAATTGCCAACAGACACTCGGGAGAAGTGTATGGTGTTTCCTGAAACATCTAAAAAACAAAGCAACAGAGCCTAGGGCACTTCCACTTATGGTCCTATAGCTTAGGGAAATTAAAATCAAAAAGACACAGCCACCCCAAAGTTTGGGACGCCTCTGTTTACAAGAACCTCGTTTACAGTACAAGTTCAACATCGCAGAAAGTGAAAAATGGATAAAGAAGTTGTGGTATTTACTTACAAAGCAATATCACTCAGCAATGAAATCTATGTCATCAGGCCCTTAGCAGCACAATGAGTGGATTCAGGTATGATGATTCTAACTGAAATAAGTCACACAGAAAAAGAAACATCATAAGATATCAGTAATACACGGAATGTAAACTTGGCTACACAGGAACTGAATTACAGAACAGAACAGGGTCTCAAATTTAGAAAACCAACTTATGCTTGCTTAAGGGGAAAGGTGAGTTGGGGTGCTGCATAAAACCAGAGATTGAAATGAGCACAGATAAAGTTCCTTAAGCCAAATATGGAATAGACAAGAGCTACTCCTTGCTCAACGAAATGGACTCAACACCGCATATTAAACGCCTAAGAATGTACCTGACTAGTAAGTATCTTAAAACCTATGGATTGCTATGTCTCCAAAAGAGAATCAAGCGTCTGTACAGGGTGATAAACGCAGCAGTGATAGGATTGGAGAAGTTCGGTGAGCAAATGAAGACCCTTTGAAGTCATATTGCATGGTACCCATTACACGGGTCTCAACTCTCCAGGTTTAAGGTATTCTTCCTTCAGCTAAAACATGCATGTGGAACACAGAGTATGATCAACCGTGTGAACGGGAGACGTGTTCAAATATGTCTCAGTTTTCCTCCCCTGGTACTCGGGTGCAACATTCCAGACGCTTTACTAACACCCTCCCGACTTGGAGAGTCAGTCCCTTTAACCTCCTGTTTGGCCCAGTTTGCAATTTCTGCGGAAGATGAACAGGAATAGCGAGAACCAATGAGAGACTAGCTGGAGGTGTCTGGACGGGCAAATTTAACTCTCATTTCCCACCAGGAAGAGGAATTAACCAAAGGCTCAGCGTGCCGTGCCGGAACCAGATTAGGGCCTGAAGCCATCCTGCGGTGTTGCGGCCAGCTCAAAAGAAAGCGAGTTGAAGAAAGGAGCTCAGGGGCACTGTAATTCACAAACCTGCAGAGTTATAAATGACAGCTATCGTCCAAAAATATACTGAAGTAAGGCTGCCAAGAGGACTTGAAAGCGGGGCAGAATTGCAGGAAACCGATTTCAGGAGGTAGACTGGAATTGCATTGAAAGCATAGGAAAAGAGGCAGAACGTCCACAATGATGCACTTGGCCAAAAAGGGCGTATGCGTTTTTTCCTGAATATATTCAGGAAAAAACGCATACGCCCTTTTTGGCCAACCAAGCAAGCTTGCAAAGGAAATCTGCACTACAATGAAGTCTCACTTCCCCCCGGTCAAAAGGGCCATCTGAAAAAAGTGTAAAATCCAGAAAGGCAGGACAGGCCATGGAGAACTGGGAGCCTTGTTATGCTGATGGGCGGGATGTAAATTGCCAACAGCCACTCGGGAGAAGTGTATGGTGTTTCCTGAAACATCTAAAAAACAAAGCAACAGAGCCTAGGGCACTTCCACTTATGGTCCTATAGCTTAGGGAAATTAAAATCAAAAAGACACAGCCACCCCAAAATTTGGGACGCCTCTGTTTACAAGAACCTCGTTTACAGTACAAGTTCAACATCGCAGAAAGTGAAAAATGGATAAAGAAGTTGTGGTATTTACTTACAAAGCAATATCACTCAGCAATGAAATCTATGTCATCAGGCCCTTAGCAGCACAATGAGTGGATTCAGGTATGATGATTCTAGCTGATATAAGTCACACAGAAAAAGAAACATCATAAGATATCAGTAATACACGGAATGTAAACTTGGCTACACAGGAACTGAATTACAGAACAGAACAGGGTCTCAAATTTAGAAAACCAACTTATGCTTGCTTAAGGGTAAAGGTGAGTTGGGGTGCTGCATAAAACCAGAGATTGAAATGAGCACAGATAAAGTTCCTTAAGCCAAATATGGAATAGACAAGAGCTACTCCTTGCTCAACGAAATGGACTCAACACCGCATATTAAACGCCTAAGAATGTACCTGACTAGTAAGTATCTTAAAACCTATGGATTGCTATGTCTCCAAAAGAGAATCAAGCATCTGTACAGGGGGATAAACGCAGCAGTGATAGGATTGGAGAAGTTCGGTGAGCAAATGAAGACCCTTTGAAGTCATATTGCATGGTACCCATTACACGGGTCTCAACTCTCCAGGTTTAAGGTATTCTTCCTTCAGCTAAAACATGCATGTGGAACCCAGAGTATGATCAACCGTGTGAACGGGAGACGTGTTCAAATATGTCTCAGTTTTCCTCCCCTGGTACTCGGGTGCAACATTCCAGACGCTTTACTAACACCCTCCCGACTTGGAGAGTCAGTCCCTTTAACCTCCTGTTTGGCCCAGTTTGCAATTTCTGCGGAAGATGAACAGGAATAGCGAGAACCAATGAGAGACTAGCTGGAGGTGTCTGGACGGGCAAATTTAACTCTCATTTCCCACCAGGAAGAGGAATTAACCAAAGGCTCAGCGTGCCGTGCCGGAACCAGATTAGGGCCTGAAGCCATCCTGCGGTGTTGCGGCCAGCTCAAAAGAAAGCGAGTTGAAGAAAGGAGCTCAGGGGCACTGTAATTCACAAACCTGCAGAGTTATAAATGACAGCTATCGTCCAAAAATATACTGAAGTAAGGCTGCCAAGAGGACTTGAAAGCGGGGCAGAATTGCAGGAAACCGATTTCAGGAGGTAGACTGGAATTGCATTGAAAGCATAGGAAAAGAGGCAGAACGTCCACAATGATGCACTTGGCCAAAAGGGGCGTATGCGTTTTTTCCTGAATATATTCAGGAAAAAACGCATACGCCCTTTTTGGCCAACCAAGCAAGCTTGCAAAGGAAATCTGCACTACAATGAAGTCTCACTTCCCCCCGGTCAAAAGGGCCATCTGAAAAAAGTGTAAAATCCAGAAAGGCAGGACAGGCCATGGAGAACTGGGAGCCTTGTTATGCTGATGGGCGGGATGTAAATTGCCAACAGACACTCGGGAGAAGTGTATGGTGTTTCCTGAAACATCTAAAAAACAAAGCAACAGAGCCTAGGGCACTTCCACTTATGGTCCTATAGCTTAGGGAAATTAAAATCAAAAAGACACAGCCACCCCAAAGTTGGGGACGCCTCTGTTTACAAGAACCTCATTTACAGTACAAGTTCACCATCGCAGAAAGTGAAAAATGGATAAAGAAGTTGTGGTATTTACTTACAAAGCAATATCACTCAGCAATGGAATCTATGTCATCAGGCCCTTAGCAGCACAATGAGTGGATTCAGGTATGATGATTCTAGCTGATATAAGTCACACAGAAAAAGAAACATCATAAGATATCAGTAATACACGGAATGTAAACTTCGCTACACAGGAACTGAATTACAGAACAGAACAGGGTCTCAAATTTAGAAAACCAACTTATGCTGGCTTAAGGGTAAAGGTGAGTTGGGGTGCTGCATAAAACCAGAGATTGAAATGAGCACAGATAAAGTTCCTTAAGCCAAATATGGAATAGACAAGAGCTACTCCTTGCTCAACGAAATGGACTCAACACCGCATATTAAACGCCTAAGAATGTACCTGACTAGTAAGTATCTTAAAACCTATGGATTGCTATGTCTCCGAAAGAGAATCAAGCATGTGTACAGGGGCATAAACGCAGCAGTGATAGGATTGGAGAGGTTCGGTGAGCAAATGAAGACCCTTTGAAGTCATATTGCATAGTACCCATTCCACGTGTTTCAACTACCCAGGTTTAAGGTATTCTTCCTTCAGCTAAAACATGCATGTGGAACCTAGAGTATGATCAACCATGTGATCGGGAAACGTGTTCAAATATGTCTCAGTTTTCGTACACTGGTACTCGGGTGCAACATTCCAGACGCTTTGCTAACACCCTCCCGACTTGGAGAGTCAGTCCCTTTAACCTCCTGTTTGGCCCAGTTTGCAATTTCTGCGGAAGATGAACAGGAATAGCGAGAACCAATGAGAGACTAGCTGGAGGTGTCTGGACGGGCAAATTTAACTCTCATTTCCCACCAGGAAGAGGAATTAACCAAAGGCTCAGCGTGCCGTGCCGGAACCAGATTAGGGCCTGAAGCCATCCTGCGGTGTTGCGGCCAGCTCAAAAGAAAGCGAGTTGAAGAAAGGAGCTCAGGGGCACTGTAATTCACAAACCTGCAGAGTTATAAATGACAGCTATCGTCCAAAAATATACTGAAGTAAGGCTGCCAAGAGGACTTGAAAGCGGGGCAGAATTGCAGGAAACCGATTTCAGGAGGTAGACTGGAATTGCATTGAAAGCATAGGAAAAGAGGCAGAACGTCCACAATGATGCACTTGGCCAAAAAGGGCGTATGCGTTTTTTCCTGAATATATTCAGGAAAAAACGCATACGCCCTTTTTGGCCAACCAAGCAAGCTTGCAAAGGAAATCTGCACTACAATGAAGTCTCACTTCCCCCCGGTCAAAAGGGCCATCTGAAAAAAGTGTAAAATCCAGAAAGGCAGGGCAGGCCATGGAGAACTGGGAGCCTTGTTATGCTGATGGGCGGGATGTAAATTGCCAACAGCCACTCGGGAGAAGTGTATGGTGTTTCCTGAAACATCTAAAAAACAAAGCAACAGAGCCTAGGGCACTTCCACTTATGGTCCTATAGCTTAGGGAAATTAAAATCAAAAAGACACAGCCACCCCAAAATTTGGGACGCCTCTGTTTACAAGAACCTCGTTTACAGTACAAGTTCAACATCGCAGAAAGTGAAAAATGGATAAAGAAGTTGTGGTACTTACGTACAATGCAGTATCACTCAACAATGAAATCTATGTCATCAGGCCCGTAGCAGCATAATGAGTGGATTCAGGTACGATGATTCTAACTGAAATAAGTCACACAGAAAAAGAAACATCATAAGATATCACTAATACACAGAATGTAAACTTGGCTACACAGGAACTGAATTCCAAAACAGAACAGGGTCTCAAATTTAGAAAACCAACTTATGCTTGCTTAAGCGGAAAGGTGAGTTGGGGTGCTGCATAAAACCAGAGATTGAAATGAGCACAGATAAAGTTCCTTAAGCCAAATATGGAATAGACAAGAGCTACTCCTTGCTCAACGAAATGTACTCAACACCCCATATTAAATGCCTAAGAATGTACCTGACTAGTAAGTATCTTAAAACCTATGGATTGCTATGTCTCCAAAAGAGAATCAAGCGTCTGTACAGGGGGATAAACGCAGCAGTGATAGGATTGGAGAAGTTCGGTGAGCAAATGAAGACCCTTTGAAGTCATATTGCATGGTACCCATTACACGGGTCTCAACTCTCCAGGTTTAAGGTATTCTTCCTTCAGCTAAAACATGCATGTGGAACCCAGAGTATGATCAACCGTGTGAACGGGAGACGTGTTCAAATATGTCTCAGTTTTCCTCCCCTGGTACTCGGGTGCAACATTCCAGACGCTTTACTAACACCCTCCCGACTTGGAGAGTCAGTCCCTTTAACCTCCTGTTTGGCCCAGTTTGCAATTTCTGCGGAAGATGAACAGGAATAGCGAGAACCAATGAGAGACTAGCTGGAGGTGTCTGGACGGGCAAATTTAACTCTCATTTCCCACCAGGAAGAGGAATTAACCAAAGGCTCAGCTTACCGTGCCGGAACCAGATTAGGGCCTGAAGCCATCCTGCGGTGTTGCGGCCAGCTCAAAAGAAAGCGAGTTGAAGAAAGGAGCTCAGGGGCACTGTAATTCACAAACCTGCAGAGTTATAAATGACAGCTATCGTCCAAAAATATACTGAAGTAAGGCTGCCAAGAGGACTTGAAAGCGGGGCAGAATTGCAGGAAACCGATTTCAGGAGGTAGACTGGAATTGCATTGAAAGCATAGGAAAAGAGGCAGAACGTCCACAATGATGCACTTGGCCAAAAAGGGCGTATGCGTTTTTTCCTGAATATATTCAGGAAAAAACGCATACGCCCTTTTTGGCCAACCAAGCAAGCTTGCAAAGGAAATCTGCACTACAATGAAGTCTCACTTCCCCCCGGTCAAAAGGGCCATCTGAAAAAAGTGTAAAATCCAGAAAGGCAGGACAGGCCATGGAGAACTGGGAGCCTTGTTATGCTGATGGGCGGCATGTAAATTGCCAACAGCCACTCGGGAGAAGTGTATGGTGTTTCCTGAAACATCTAAAAAACAAAGCAACAGAGCCTAGGGCACTTCCACTTATGGTCCTATAGCTTAGGGAAATTAAAATCAAAAAGACACAGCCACCCCAAAGTTTGGGACGCCTCTGTTTACAAGAACCTCGTTTACAGTACAAGTTCAACATCGCAGAAAGTGAAAAATGGATAAAGAAGTTGTGGTATTTACTTACAAAGCAATATCACTCAGCAATGAAATCTATGTCATCAGGCCCTTAGCAGCACAATGAGTGGATTCAGGTATGATGATTCTAACTGAAATAAGTCACACAGAAAAAGAAACATCATAAGATATCAGTAATACACGGAATGTAAACTTGGCTACACAGGAACTGAATTACAGAACAGAACAGGGTCTCAAATTTAGAAAACCAAATTATGCTTGCTTAAGGGTAAAGGTGAGTTGGGGTGCTGCATAAAACCAAAGATTGAAATGAGCACAGATAAGGTTCCTTAAGCCAAATATGGAATAGACAAGAGCTACTCCTTGCTCAACGAAATGGACTCAACACCGCATATTAAACGCCTAAGAATGTACCTGACTAGTAAGTATCTTAAAACCTATGGATTGCTATGTCTCCGAAAGAGAATCAAGCATGTGTACAGGGGCATAAACGCAGCAGTGATAGGATTGGAGAGGTTCGGTGAGCAAATGAAGACCCTTTGAAGTCATATTGCATGGTACCCATTCCACGGGTTTCAACTACCCAGGTTTAAGGTATTCTACCTTCAGCTAAAACATGCATGTGGAACCCAGAGTATGATCAACCATGTGAATGGGAGACGTGTTCAAATATGTCTCAGTTTTCGTACCCTGGTACTCGGGTGCAACATTCCAGACGCTTTACTAACACCCTCCCGACTTGGAGAGTCAGTCCCTTTAACCTCCTGTTTGGCCCAGTTTGCAATTTCTGCGGAAGATGAACAGGAATAGCGAGAACCAATGAGAGACTAGCTGGAGGTGTCTTGACGGGCAAATTTAACTCTCATTTCCCACCAGGAAGAGGAATTAACCAAAGGCTCAGCTTGCCGTGCCGGAACCAGATTAGGGCCTGAAGCCATCCTGCGGTGTTGCGGCCAGCTCAAAAGAAAGCGAGTTGAAGAAAGGAGCTCAGGGGCACTGTAATTCACAAACCTGCAGAGTTATAAATGACAGCTATCGTCCAAAAATATACTGAAGTAAGGCTGCCAAGAGGACTTGAAAGCGGGGCAGAATTGCAGGAAACCGATTTCAGGAGGTAGACTGGAATTGCATTGAAAGCATAGGAAAAGAGGCAGAACGTCCACAATGATGCACTTGGCCAAAAAGGGCGTATGCGTTTTTTCCTGAATATATTCAGGAAAAAACGCATACGCCCTTTTTGGCCAACCAAGCAAGCTTGCAAAGGAAATCTGCACTACAATGAAGTCTCACTTCCCCCCGGTCAAAAGGGCCATCTGAAAAAAGTGTAAAATCCAGAAAGGCAGGACAGGCCATGGAGAACTGGGAGCCTTGTTATGCTGATGGGCGGGATGTAAATTGCCAACAGCCACTCGGGAGAAGTGTATGGTGTTTCCTGAAACATCTAAAAAACAAAGCAACAGAGCCTAGGGCACTTCCACTTATGGTCCTATAGCTTAGGGAAATTTAAATTTAAAAGACACAGCCACCCCAAAGTTTGGGACGCCTCTGTTTACAAGAACCTCATTTACCGTACAAGTTCAATATCACAGAAAGTGAAAAATGGATAAAGAAGTTGTGGTATTTACTTACAAAGCAATATCACTCAGCAATGAAATCTATGTCATCAGGCCCTTAGCAGCACAATGAGTGGATTCAGGTATGATGATTCTAACTGAAATAAGTCACACAGAAAAAGAAACATCATAAGATATCAGTAATACACGGAATGTAAACTTGGCTACACAGGAACTGAATTACAGAACAGAACAGGGTCTCAAATTTAGAAAACCAACTTATGCTTGCTTAAGGGTAAAGGTGAGTTGGGGTGCTGCATAAAACCAGAGATTGAAATGAGCACAGATAAAGTTCCTTAAGCCAAATATGGAATAGACAAGAGCTACTCCTTGCTCAACGAAATGGACTCAACACCGCATATTAAACGCCTAAGAATGTACCTGACTAGTAAGTATCTTAAAACCTATGGATTGCTATGTCTCCGAAAGAGAATTAAGCATGTGTACAGGGGCATAAACGCAGCAGTGATAGGATTGGAGAGGTTCGGTGAGCAAATGAAGACCCTTTGAAGTCATATTGCATAGTACCCATTCCACGGGTTTCAACTACCCAGGTTTAAGGTATTCTACCTTCAGCTAAAACATGCATGTGGAACCTAGAGTACGATCAACCATGTGATCGGGAAACGTGTTCAAATATGTCTCAGTTTTCGTACCCTGGTACTCGGGTGCAACATTCCAGACGCTTTACTAACACCCTCCCGACTTGGAGAGTCAGTCCCTTTAACCTCCTGTTTGGCCCAGTTTGCAATTTCTGCGGAAGATGAACAGGAATAGCGAGAACCAATGAGAGACTAGCTGGAGGTGTCTGGACGGGCAAATTTAACTCTCATTTCCCACCAGGAAGAGGAATTAACCAAAGGCTCAGCTTGCCGTGCCGGAACCTGATTAGGGCCTGAAGCCATCCTGCGGTGTTGCGGCCAGGTCACAAGAAAGCGAGTTGAAGAAAGGAGCTCAGGGGCACTGTAATTCACAAACCTGCAGAGTTATAAATGACAGCTATCGTCCAAAAATATACTGAAGTAAGGCTGCCAAGAGGACTTGAAAGCGGGGCAGAATTGCAGGAAACCGATTTCAGGAGGTAGACTGGAATTGCATTGAAAGCATAGGAAAAGAGGCAGAACGTCCACAATGATGCACTTGGCCAAAAAGGGCGTATGCGTTTTTTCCTGAATATATTCAGGAAAAAACGCATACGCCCTTTTTGGCCAACCAAGCAAGCTTGCAAAGGAAATCTGCACTACAATGAAGTCTCACTTCCCCCCGGTCAAAAGGGCCATCTGAAAAAAGTGTAAAATCCAGAAAGGCAGGACAGGCCATGGAGAACTGGGAGCCTTTTTATGCTGATGGGCGGGATGTAAATTGCCAACAGACACTCGGGAGAAGTGTATGGTGTTTCCTGAAACATCTAAAAAACAAAGCAACAGAGCCTAGGGCACTTCCACTTATGGTCCTATAGCTTAGGGAAATTAAAATCAAAAAGACACAGCCACCCCAAAGTTTGGGACGCCTCTGTTTACAAGAACCTCATTTACCGTACAAGTTCAATATCACAGAAAGTGAAAAATGGATAAAGAAGTTGTGGTACTTACGTACAATGCAGTATCACTCAACAATGAAATCTATGTCATCAGGCCCGTAGCAGCATAATGAGTGGATTCAGGTACGATGATTCTAACTGAAATAAGTCACACAGAAAAAGAAACATCATAAGATATCACTAATACACAGAATGTAAACTTGGCTACACAGGAACTGAATTCCAAAACAGAACAGGGTCTCAAATTTAGAAAACCAACTTATGCTTGCTTAAGCGGAAAGGTGAGTTGGGGTGCTGCATAAAACCAGAGATTGAAATGAGCACAGATAAAGTTCCTTAAGCCAAATATGGAATAGACAAGAGCTACTCCTTGCTCAACGAAATGGACACAACACCCCATATTAAATGCCTAAGAATGTACCTGACTAGTAAGTATCTTAAAACCTATGGATTGCTATGTCTCCAAAAGAGAATCAAGCGTCTGTACAGGGGGATAAACGCAGCAGTGATAGGATTGGAGAAGTTCGGTGAGCAAATGAAGACCCTTTGAAGTCATATTGCATGGTACCCATTCCACGGGTCTCAACTCTCCAGGTTTAAGGTATTCTTCCTTCAGCTAAAACATGCATGTGGAACCCAGAGTATGATCAACCGTGTGAACGGGAGACGTGTTCAAATATGTCTCAGTTTTCCTCCCCTGGTACTCGGGTGCAACATTCCAGACGCTTTACTAACACCCTCCCGACTTGGAGAGTCAGTCCCTTTAACCTCCTGTTTGGCCCAGTTTGCAATTTCTGCGGAAGATGAACAGGAATAGCGAGAACCAATGAGAGACTAGCTGGAGGTGTCTGGACGGGCAAATTTAACTCTCATTTCCCACCAGGAAGAGGAATTAACCAAAGGCTCAGCTTGCCGTGCCGGAACCAGATTAGGGCCTGAAGCCATCCTGCGGTGTTGCGGCCAGCTCAAAAGAAAGCGAGTTGAAGAAAGGAGCTCAGGGGCACTGTAATTCACAAACCTGCAGAGTTATAAATAACAGCTACCGTCCAAAAATATACTGAAGTAAGGCTGCCAAGAGGACTTGAAAGCGGGGCAGAATTGCAGGAAACAGATTTCAGGAGGTAGACTGGAATTGCATTGAAAGCATAGGAAAAGAGGCAGAACGTCCACAATGATGCACTTGGCCAAAAAGGGCGTATGCGTTTTTTCCTGAATATATTCAGGAAAAAACGCATACGCCCTTTTTGGCCAACCAAGCAAGCTTGCAAAGGAAATCTGCACTACAATGAAGTCTCACTTCCCCCAGGTCAAAAGGGCCATCTGAAAAAAGTGTAAAATCCAGAAAGGCAGGACAGGCCATGGAGAACTGGGAGCCTTGTTATGCTGATGGGCGGGATGTAAATTGCCAACAGACACTCGGGAGAAGTGTATGGTGTTTCCTGAAACATCTAAAAAACAAAGCAACAGAGCCTAGGGCACTTCCACTTATGGTCCTATAGCTTAGGGAAATTAAAATCAAAAAGACACAGCCACCCCAAAGTTTGGGACGCCTCTGTTTACAAGAACCTCATTTACCGTACAAGTTCAATATCACAGAAAGTGAAAAATGGATAAAGAAGTTGTGGTACTTACGTACAATGCAGTATCACTCAGCAATGAAATCTATGTCATCAGGCCCGTAGCAGCATAATGAGTGGATTCAGGTACGATGATTCTAACTGAAATAAGTCACACAGAAAAAGAAACATCATAAGATATCACTAATACACAGAATGTAAACTTGGCTACACAGGAACTGAATTCCAAAACAGAACAGGGTCTCAAATTTAGAAAACCAACTTATGCTTGCTTAAGCGGAAAGGTGAGTTGGGGTGCTGCATAAAACCAGAGATTGAAATGAGCACAGATAAAGTTCCTTAAGCCAAATATGGAATAGACAAGAGCTACTCCTTGCTCAACGAAATGGACTCAACACCCCATATTAAATGCCTAAGAAAGTACCTGACTAGTAAGTATCTTAAAACCTATGGATTGCTATGTCTCCAAAAGAGAATCAAGCGTCTGTACAGGGGGATAAACGCAGCAGTGATAGGATTGGAGAAGTTTGGTGAGCAAATGAAGACCCTTTGAAGACATATTGCATGGTACCCATTACACGGGTCTCAACTCTCCAGGTTTAAGGTATTCTTCCTTCAGCTAAAACATGCATGTGGAACCCAGAGTATGATCAACCGTGTGAACGGGAGACGTGTTCAAATATGTCTCAGTTTTCCTCCCCTGGTACTCGGGTGCAACATTCCAGACGGTTTACTAACACCCTCCCGACTTGGAGAGTCAGTCCCTTTAACCTCCTGTTTGGCCCAGTTTGCAATTTCTGCGGAAGATGAACAGGAATAGCGAGAACCAATGAGAGACTAGCTGGAGGTGTCTGGACGGGCAAATTTAACTCTCATTTCCCACCAGGAAGAGGAATTAACCAAAGGCTCAGCGTGCCGTGCCGGAACCAGATTAGGGCCTGAAGCCATCCTCCGGTGTTGCGGCCAGGTCACAAGAAAGCGAGTTGAAGAAAGGAGCTCAGGGGCACTGTAATTCACAAACCTGCAGAGTTATAAATGACAGCTATCGTCCAAAAATATACTGAAGTAAGGCTGCCAAGAGGACTTGAAAGCGGGGCAGAATTGCAGGAAACCGATTTCAGGAGGTAGACTGGAATTGCATTGAAAGCATAGGAAAAGAGGCAGAACGTCCACAATGATGCACTTGGCCAAAAAGGGCGTATGCGTTTTTTCCTGAATATATTCAGGAAAAAACGCATACGCCCTTTTTGGCCAACCAAGCAAGCTTGCAAAGGAAATCTGCACTACAATGAAGTCTCACTTCCCCCCGGTCAAAAGGGCCATCTGAAAAAACTGTAAAATCCAGAAAGGCAGGACAGGCCATGGAGAACTGGGAGCCTTGTTATGCTGATGGGCGGGATGTAAATTGCCAACAGACACTCGGGAGAAGTGTACGGTGTTTCATGAAACATCTAAAAAACAAAGCAACAGAGCCTAGGGCACTTCCACTTATGGTCCTATAGCTTAGGGAAATTAAAATCAAAAAGACACAGCCACCCCAAAGTTTGGGACGCCTCTGTTTACAAGAACCTCGTTTACAGTACAAGTTCAACATCGCAGAAAGTGAAAAATGGATAAAGAAGTTGTGGTATTTACTTACAAAGCAATATCACTCAGCAATGAAATCTATGTCATCAGGCCCTTAGCAGCACAATGAGTGGATTCAGGTATGATGATTCTAACTGATATAAGTCACACAGAAAAAGAAACATCATAAGATATCAGTAATACACGGAATGTAAACTTGGCTACACAGGAACTGAATTACAGAACAGAACAGGGTCTCAAATTTAGAAAACCAACTTATGCTTGCTTAAGGGTAAAGGTGAGTTGGGGTGCTGCATAAAACCAGAGATTGAAATGAGCACAGATAAAGTTCCTTAAGCCAAATATGGAATAGACAAGAGCTACTCCTTGCTCAACGAAATGGACTCAACACCGCATATTAAACGCCTAAGAATGTACCTGACTAGCAAGTATCTTAAAACCTATGGATTGCTATGTCTCCGAAAGAGAATCAAGCATGTGTACAGGGGCATAAACGCAGCAGTGATAGGATTGGAGAGGTTCGGTGAGCAAATGAAGACCCTTTGAAGTCATATTGCATAGTACCCATTCCACGGGTTTCAACTACCCAGGTTTAAGGTATTCTACCTTCAGCTAAAACATGCATGTGGAAACTAGAGTATGATGAACCATGTGATGGGGAAACGTGTTCAAATATGTCTCAGTTTTCGTACCCTGGTACTTGGGTGCAACATTCCAGACGCTTTACTAACACCCTCCCGACTTGGAGAGTCAGTCCCTTTAACCTCCTGTTTGACCCAGTTTGCAATTTCTGTGGAAGATGAACAGGAATAGCGAGAACCAATGAGAGACTAGCTGGAGGTGTCTGGACGGGCAAATTTAACTCTCATTTCCCACCAGGAAGAGGAATTAACCAAAGGCTCAGCTTGCCGTGCCGGAACCAGATTAGGGCCTGAAGCCATCCTGCGGTGTTGCGGCCAGCTCAAAAGAAAGCGAGTTGAAGAAAGGAGCTCAGGGGCACTGTAATTCACAAACCTGCAGAGTTATAAATGACAGCTATCGTCCAAAAATATACTGAAGTAAGGCTGCCAAGAGGACTTGAAAGCGGGGCAGAATTGCAGGAAACCGATTTCAGGAGGTAGACTGGAATTGCATTGAAAGCATAGGAAAAGAGGCAGAACGTCCACAATGATGCACTTGGCCAAAAAGGGCGTATGCGTTTTTTCCTGAATATATTCAGGAAAAAACGCATACGCCCTTTTTGGCCAACCAAGCAAGCTTGCAAAGGAAATCTGCACTACAATGAAGTCTCACTTCCCCCCGGTCAAAAGGGCCATCTGAAAAAAGTGTAAAATCCAGAAAGGCAGGACAGGCCATGGAGAACTGGGAGCCTTGTTATGCTGATGGGCGGGATGTAAATTGCCAACAGACACTCGGGAGAAGTGTATGGTGTTTCCTGAAACATCTAAAAAACAAAGCAACAGAGCCTAGGGCACTTCCACTTATGGTCCTATAGCTTAGGGAAATTAAAATCAAAAAGACACAGCCACCCCAAAGTTTGGGACGCCTCTGTTTACAAGAACCTCATTTACCGTACAAGTTCAATATCACAGAAAGTGAAAAATGGATAAAGAAGTTGTGGTACTTACGTACAATGCAGTATCACTCAACAATGAAATCTATGTCATCAGGCCCATAGCAGCATAATGAGTGGATTCAGGTATGATGATTCTAACTGAAATAAGTCACACAGAAAAAGAAACATCATAAGATATCACTAATACACAGAATGTAAACTTGGCTACACAGGAACTGAATTCCAAAACAGAACAGGGTCTCAAATTTAGAAAACCAACTTATGCTTGCTTAAGGGGAAAGGTGAGTTGGGGTGCTGCATAAAACCAGAGATTGAAATGAGCACAGATAAAGTTCCTTAAGCCAAATATGGAATAGACAAGAGCTACTCCTTGCTCAACGAAATGGACTCAACACCCCATATTAAATGCCTAAGAATGTACCTGACTAGTAAGTATCTTAAAACCTATGGATTGCTATGTCTCCAAAAGAGAATCAAGCGTCTGTACAGGGGGATAAACGCAGCAGTGATAGGATTGGAGAAGTTCGGTGAGCAAATGAAGACCCTTTGAAGTCATATTTCATGGTACCCATTACACGGGTCTCAACTCTCCAGGTTTAAGGTATTCTTCCTTCAGCTAAAACATGCATGTGGAACCCAGAGTATGATCAACCGTGTGAACGGGAGACGTGTTCAAATATGTCTCAGTTTTCCTCCCCTGGTACTCGGGTGCAACATTCCAGACGCTTTACTAACACCCTCCCGACTTGGAGAGTCAGTCCCTTTAACCTCCTGTTTGGCCCAGTTTGCAATTTCTGCGGAAGATGAACAGGAATAGCGAGAACCAATGAGAGACTAGCTGGAGGTATCTGGACGGGCAAATTTAACTCTCATTTCCCACCAGGAAGAGGAATTAACCAAAGGCTCAGCGTGCCGTGCCGGAACCAGATTAGGGCCTGAAGCCATCCTGCGGTGTTGCGGCCAGGTCACAAGAAAGCGAGTTGAAGAAAGGAGCTCAGGGGCACTGTAATTCACAAACCTGCAGAGTTATAAATGACAGCTATCGTCCAAAAATATACTGAAGTAAGGCTGCCAAGAGGACTTGAAAGCGGGGCAGAATTGCAGGAAACCGATTTCAGGAGGTAGACTGGAATTGCATTGAAAGCATAGGAAAAGAGGCAGAACGTCCACAATGATGCACTTGGCCAAAAAGGGCGTATGCGTTTTTTCCTGAATATATTCAGGAAAAAACGCATACGCCCTTTTTGGCCAACCAAGCAAGCTTGCAAAGGAAATCTGCACTACAATGAAGTCTCACTTCCCCCCGGTCAAAAGGGCCATCTGAAAAAAGTGTAAAATCCAGAAAGGCAGGACAGGCCATGGAGAACTGGGAGCCTTGTTATGCTGATGGGCGGGATGTAAATTGCCAACAGACACTCGGGAGAAGTGTACGGTGTTTCCTGAAACATCTAAAAAACAAAGCAACAGAGCCTAGGGCACTTCCACTTATGGTCCTATAGCTTAGGGAAATTAAAATCAAAAAGACACAGCCACCCCAAAGTTTGGGACGCCTCTGTTTACAAGAACCTCGTTTACAGTACAAGTTCAACATCGCAGAAAGTGAAAAATGGATAAAGAAGTTGTGGTATTTACTTACAAAGCAATATCACTCAGCAATGAAATCTATGTCATCAGGCCCTTAGCAGCACAATGAGTGGATTCAGGTATGATGATTCTAACTGATATAAGTCACACAGAAAAAGAAACATCATAAGATATCAGTAATACATGGAATGTAAACTTGGCTACACAGGAACTGAATTACAGAACAGAACAGGGTCTCAAATTTAGAAAACCAACTTATGCTTGCTTAAGGGTAAAGGTGAGTTGGGGTGCTGCATAAAACCAGAGATTGAAATGAGCACAGATAAAGTTCCTTAAGCCAAATATGGAATAGACAAGAGCTACTCCTTGCTCAACGAAATGGACTCAACACCGCATATTAAACGCCTAAGAATGTACCTGACTAGTAAGTATCTTAAAACCTATGGATTGCTATGTCTCCGAAAGAGAATCAAGCATGTGTACAGGGGCATAAACGCAGCAGTGATAGGACTGGAGAGGTTCGGTGAGCAAATGAAGACCCTTTGAAGTCATATTGCATGGTACCCATTCCACGGGTTTCAACTACCCAGGTTTAAGGTATTCTACCTTCAGCTAAAACATGCATGTGGAAACTAGAGTATGATCAACCATGTGATAGGGAGACGTGTTCAAATATGTCTCAGTTTTCGTACCCTGGTACTCGGGTGCAACATTCCAGACGCTTTACTAACACCCTCCCGACTTGGAGAGTCAGTCCCTTTAACCTCCTGTTTGGCCCAGTTTGCAATTTCTGTGGAAGATGAACAGGAATAGCGAGAACCAATGAGAGACTAGCTGGAGGTGTCTGGACGGGCAAATTTAACTCTCATTTCCCACCAGGAAGAGGAATTAACCAAAGGCTCAGCTTGCCGTGCCGGAACCAGATTAGGGCCTGAAGCCATCCTGCGGTGTTGCGGCCAGGTCACAAGAAAGCGAGTTGAAGAAAGGAGCTCAGGGGCACTGTAATTCACAAACCTGCAGAGTTATAAATGACAGCTATCGTCCAAAATATACTGAAGTAAGGCTGCCAAGAGGACTTGAAAGCGAGGCAGAATTACAGGAAACCGATTTCAGGAGGTAGACTGGAATTGCATTGAAAGCATAGGAAAAGAGGCAGAACGTCCACAATGATGCACTTGGCCAAAAAGGGCGTATGCGTTTTTTCCTGAATATATTCAGGAAAAAACGCATACGCCCTTTTTGGCCAACCAAGCAAGCTTGCAAAGGAAATCTGCACTACAATGAAGTCTCATTTCCCCCCGGTCAAAAGGGCCATCTGAAAAAAGTGTAAAATCCAGAAAGGCAGGACAGTCCATGGAGAACTGGGAGCCTTGTTATGCTGATGGGCGGGATGTAAATTGCCAACAGACACTCGGGAGAAGTGTATGGTGTTTCCTGAAACATCTAAAAAACAAAGCAACAGAGCCTAGGGCACTTCCACTTATGGTCCTATAGTTTAGGGAAATTAAAATCAAAAAGACACAGCCACCCCAAAGTTTGGGACGCCTCTGTTTACAAGAACCTCATTTACAGTACAAGTTCAACATCGCAGAAAGTGAAAAATGGATAAAGAAGTTGCGGTATTTACTTACAAAGCAATATCACTCAGCAATGAAATCTATGTCATCAGGCCCTTAGCAGCACAATGAGTGGATTCAGGTATGATGATTCTAACTGAAAGAAGTCACACAGAAAAAGAAACATCATAAGATATCAGTAATACACGGAATGTAAACTTGGCTACACAGGAACTGAATTACAGAACAGAACAGGGTCTCAAATTTAGAAAACCAACTTATGCCTGCTTAAGGGTAAAGGTGAGTTGGGGTGCTGCATAAAACCAGAGATTGAAATGAGCACAGATAAAGTTCCTTAAGCCAAATATGGAATAGACAAGAGCTACTCCTTGCTCAACGAAATGGACTCAACACCGCATATTAAACGACTAAGAATGTACCTGACTAGTAAGTATCTTAAAACCTATGGATTGCTATGTCTCCGAAAGAGAATCAAGCATGTGTACAGGGGCATAAACGCAGCAGTGATAGGATTGGAGAGGTTCGGTGAGCAAATGAAGACCCTTTGAAGTCATATTGCATAGTACCCATTCCACGGGTTTCAACTACCCAGGTTTAAGGTATTCTTCCTTCAGCTAAAACATGCATGTGGAAACTAGAGTACGATCAACCATGTGATCGGGAAACGTGTTCAAATATGTCTCAGTTTTCGTACCCTGGTACTCGGGTGCAACATTCCAGACGCTTTACTAACACCCTCCCGACTTGGAGAGTCAGTCCCTTTAACCTCCTGTTTGGCCCAGTTTGCAATTTCTGCGGAAGATGAACAGGAATAGCGAGAACCAATGAGAGACTAGCTGGAGGTATCTGGATGGGCAAATTTAACTCTCATTTCCCACCAGGAAGAGGAATTAACCAAAGGCTCAGCGTGCCGTGCCGGAACCAGATTAGGGCCTGAAGCCATCCTGCGGTGTTGCGGCCAGGTCACAAGAAAGCGAGTTGAAGAAAGGAGCTCAGGGGCACTGTAATTCACAAACCTGCAGAGTTATAAATGACAGCTATCGTCCAAAAATATACTGAAGTAAGGCTGCCAAGAGGACTTGAAAGCGGGGCAGAATTGCAGGAAACCGATTTCAGGAGGTAGACTGGAATTGCATTGGAAGCATAGGAAAAGAGGCAGAACGTCCACAATGATGCACTTGGCCAAAAAGGGCGTATGCGTTTTTTCCTGAATATATTAAGGAAAAAACGCATACGCACTTTTTGGCCAACCAAGCAAGCTTGCAAAGGAAATCTGCACTACAATGAAGTCTCACTTCCCCCCGGTCAAAAGGGCCATCTGAAAAAAGTGTAAAATCCAGAAAGGCAGGACAGGCCATGGAGAACTGGGAGCCTTGTTATGCTGATGGGCGGGATGTAAATTGCCAACAGCCACTCGGGAGAAGTGTATGGTGTTTCCTGAAACATCTAAAAAACAAAGCAACAGAGCCTAGGGCACTTCCACTTATGGTCCTATAGCTTAGGGAAATTAAAATCAAAAAGACACAGCCACCCCAAAGTTTGGGACGCCTCTGTTTACAAGAACCTCATTTACCGTACAAGTTCAATATCACAGAAAGTGAAAAATGGATAAAGAAGTTGTGGTACTTACGTACAATGCAGTATCACTCAACAATGAAATCTATGTCATCAGGCCCGTAGCAGCATAATGAGTGGATTCAGGTACGATGATTCTAACTGAAATAAGTCACACAGAAAAAGAAACATCATAAGATATCACTAATACACAGAATGTAAACTTGGCTACACAGGAACTGAATTCCAAAACAGAACAGGGTCTCAAATTTAGAAAACCAACTTATGCTTGCTTAAGCGGAAAGGTGAGTTGGGGTGCTGCATAAAACCAGAGATTGAAATGAGCACAGATAAAGTTCCTTAAGCCAAATATGGAATAGACAAGAGCTACTCCTTGCTCAACGAAATGGACTCAACACCGCATATTAAATGCCTAAGAATGTACCTGACTAGTAAGTATCTTAAAACCTATGGATTGCTATGTCTCCAAAAGAGAATCAAGCGTCTGTACAGGGTGATAAACGCAGCAGTGATAGGATTGGAGAAGTTCGGTGAGCAAATGAAGACCCTTTGAAGTCATATTGCATGGTACCCATTCCACGGGTCTCAACTCTCCAGGTTTAAGGTATTCTTCCTTCAGCTAAAACATGCATGTGGAACCCAGAGTATGATCAACCGTGTGAACGGGAGACGTGTTCAAATATGTCTCAGTTTTCGTACCCTGGTACTCGGGTGCAACATTCCAGACGCTTTACTAACACCCTCCCGACTTGGAGAGTCAGTCCCTTTAACCTCCTGTTTGGCCCAGTTTGCAATTTCTGCGGAAGATGAACAGGAATAGCGAGAACCAATGAGAGACTAGCTGGAGGTGTCTGGACGGGCAAATTTAACTCTCATTTCCCACCAGGAAGAGGAATTAACCAAAGGCTCAGCGTGCAGTGCCGGAACCAGATTAGGGCCTGAAGCCATCCTGCGGTGTTGCGGCCAGCTCAAAAGAAAGCGAGTTGAAGAAAGGAGCTCAGGGGCACTGTAATTCACAAACCTGCAGAGTTATAAATGACAGCTATCGTCCAAAAATATACTGAAGTAAGGCTGCCAAGAGGACTTGAAAGCGGGGCAGAATTGCAGGAAACCGATTTCAGGAGGTAGACTGGAATTGCATTGAAAGCATAGGAAAAGAGGCAGAACGTCCACAAGGATGCACTTGGCCAAAAAGGGCGTATGCGTTTTTTCCTGAATATATTCAGGAAAAAACGCATACGCCCTTTTTGGCCAACCAAGCAAGCTTGCAAAGGAAATCTGCACTACAATGAAGTCTCACTTCCCCCCGGTCAAAAGGGCCATCTGAAAAAAGTGTAAAATCCAGAAAGGCAGGACAGGCCATGGAGAACTGGGAGCCTTGTTATGCTGATGGGCGGGATGTAAATTGCCAACAGCCACTCGGGAGAAGTGTATGGTGTTTCCTGAAACATCTAAAAAACAAAGCAACAGAGCCTAGGGCACTTCCACTTATGGTCCTATAGCTTAGGGAAATTAAAATCAAAAAGACACAGCCACCCCAAAGTTTGGGACGCATCTGTTTACAAGAACCTCGTTTACAGTACAAGTTCAACATCGCAGAAAGTGAAAAATGGATAAAGAAGTTGTGGTATTTACTTACAAAGCAATATCACTCAGCAATGAAATCTATGTCATCAGGCCCTTAGCAGCACAATGAGTGGATTCAGGTATGATGATTCTAACTGAAATAAGTCACACAGAAAAAGAAACATCATAAGATATCAGTAATACACGGAATGTAAACTTGGCTACACAGGAACTGAATTACAGAACAGAACAGGGTCTCAAATTTAGAAAACCAACTTATGCTTGCTTAAGGGGAAAGGTGAGTTGGGGTGCTGCATAAAACCAGAGATTGAAATGAGCACAGATAAAGTTCCTTAAGCCAAATATGGAATAGACAAGAGCTACTCCTTGCTCAACGAAATGGACTCAACACCGCATATTAAACGCCTAAGAATGTAACTGACTAGTAAGTATCTTAAAACCTATGGATTGCTATGTCTCCAAAAGAGAATCAAGCATGTGTACAGGGACATAAACGCAGCAGTGATAGGATTGGAGAGGTTCGGTGAGCAAATGAAGACCCTTTGAAGTCATATTGCATGGTACCCATTCCACGGGTCTCAACTCTCCAGGTTTAAGGTATTCTTCCTTCAGCTAAAACATGCATGTGGAAACTAGAGTATGATGAACCATGTTATCGGGAAACGTGTTCAAATATGTCTCAGTTTTCGTACCCTGGTACTCGGGTGCAACATTCCAGACGCTTTACTAACACCCTCCAGACTTGGAGAGTCAGTCCCTTTAACCTCCTGTTTGGCCCAGTTTGCAATTTCTGCGGAAGATGAACAGGAATAGCGAGAACCAATGAGAGACTAGCTGGAGGTGTCTGGACGGGCAAATTTAACTCTCATTTCCCACCAGGAAGAGGAATTAACCAAAGTCTCAGCGTGCTGTGCCGGAACCAGATTAGGGCCTGAAGCCATCCTGCGGTGTTGCGGCCAGCTCAAAAGAAAGCGAGTTGAAGAAAGGAGCTCAGGGGCACTGTAATTCACAAACCTGCAGAGTTATAAATGACAGCTATCGTCCAAAAATATACTGAAGTAAGGCTGCCAAGAGGACTTGAAAGCGGGGCAGAATTGCAGGAAACCGATTTCAGGAGGTAGACTGGAATTGCATTGGAAGCATAGGAAAAGAGGCAGAACGTCCACAATGATGCACTTGGCCAAAAAGGGCGTATGCGTTTTTTCCTGAATATATTCAGGAAAAAACGCATACGCCCTTTTTGGCCAACCAAGCAAGCTTGCAAAGGAAATCTGCACTACAATGAAGTCTCACTTCCCCCCGGTCAAAAGGGCCATCTGAAAAAAGTGTAAAATCCAGAAAGGCAGGACAGGCCATGGAGAACTGGGAGCCTTGTTATGCTGATGGGCAGGATGTAAATTGCCAACAGCCACTCGGGAGAAGTGTATGGTGTTTCCTGAAACATCTAAAAAACAAAGCAACAGAGCCTAGGGCACTTCCACTTATGGTCCTATAGCTTAGGGAAATTAAAATAAAAAAGACACAGCCACCCCAAAGTTTGGGACGCCTCTGTTTACAAGAACCTCGTTTACAGTACAAGTTCAACATCGCAGAAAGTGAAAAATGGATAAAGAAGTTGTGGTATTTACTTACAAAGCAATATCACTCAGCAATGAAATCTATGTCATCAGGCCCTTAGCAGCACAATGAGTGGATTCAGGTATGATGATTCTAACTGATATAAGTCACACAGAAAAAGAAACATCATAAGATATCAGTAATACACGGAATGTAAACTTGGCTACACAGGAACTGAATTACAGAACAGAACAGGGTCTCAAATTTAGAAAACCAACTTATGCTTGCTTAAGGGTAAAGGTGAGTTGGGGTGCTGCATAAAACCAGAGATTGAAATGAGCACAGATAAAGTTCCTTAAGCCAAATATGGAATAGACAAGAGCTACTCCTTGCTCAACGAAATGGACTCAACACCGCATATTAAACGCCTAAGAATGTACCTGACTAGTAAGTATCTTAAAACCTATGGATTGCTATGTCTCCAAAAGAGAATCAAGCGTCTGTACAGGGGGATAAACGCAGCAGTGATAGGATTGGAGAAGTTCGGTGAGCAAATGAAGACCCTTTGAAGTCATATTGCATGGTACCCATTCCACGGGTCTCAACTCTCCAGGTTTAAGGTATTCTTCCTTCAGCTAAAACATGCATGTGGAACCCAGAGTATGATCAACCGTGTGAACGGGAGACGTGTTCAAATATGTCTCAGTTTTCCTCCCCTGGTACTCGGGTGCAACATTCCAGACGCTTTACTAACACCCTCCCGACTTGGAGAGTCAGTCCCTTTAACCTCCTGTTTGGCCCAGTTTGCAATTTCTGCGGAAGATGAACAGGAATAGCGAGAACCAATGAGAGACTAGCTGGAGGTGTCTGGACGGGCAAATTTAACTCTCATTTCCCACCAGGAAGAGGAATTAACCAAAGGCTCAGCGTGCCGTGCCGGAACCAGATTAGGGCCTGAAGCCATCCTGCGGTGTTGCGGCCAGGTCACAAGAAAGCGAGTTGAAGAAAGGAGCTCAGGGGCACTGTAATTCACAAACCTGCAGAGTTATAAATGACAGCTATCGTCCAAAAATATACTGAAGTAAGGCTGCCAAGAGGACTTGAAAGCGGGGCAGAATTGCAGGAAACCGATTTCAGGAGGTAGACTGGAATTGCATTGAAAGCATAGGAAAAGAGGCAGAACGTCCACAATGATGCACTTGGCCAAAAAGGGCATATGCGTTTTTTCCTGAATATATTCAGGAAAAAACGCATACGCCCTTTTTGGCCAACCAAGCAAGCTTGCAAAGGAAATCTGCACTACAATGAAGTCTCACTTCCCCCCGGTCAAAAGGGCCATCTGAAAAAAGTGTAAAATCCAGAAAGGCAGGACAGGCCATGGAGAACTGGGAGCCTTGTTATGCTGATGGGCGGGATGTAAATTGCCAACAGCCACTCGGGAGAAGTGTATGGTGTTTCCTGAAACATCTAAAAAACAAAGCAACAGAGCCTAGGGCACTTCCACTTATGGTCCTATAGCTTAGGGAAATTAAAATCAAAAAGACACAGCCACCCCAAAGTTTGGGACGCCTCTGTTTACAAGAACCTCGTTTACAGAACAAGTTCAACATCGCAGAAAGTGAAAAATGGATAAAGAAGTTGTGGTATTTACTTACAAAGCAATATCACTCAGCAATGAAATCTATGTCATCAGGCCCTTAGCAGCACAATGAGTGGATTCAGGTATGATGATTCTAACTGAAATAAGTCACACAGAAAAGGAAACATCATAAGATATCAGTAATACACGGAATGTAAACTTGGCTACACAGGAACTGAATTACAGAACAGAACAGGGTCTCAAATTTAGAAAACCAACTTATGCTTGCTTAAGGGGAAAGGTGAGTTGGGGTGCTGCATAAAACCAGAGATTGAAATGAGCACAGATAAAGTTCCTTAAGCCAAATATGGAATAGACAAGAGCTACTCCTTGCTCAACGAAATGGACTCAACACCGCATATTAAACGCCTAAGAATGTACCTGACTAGTAAGTATCTTAAAACCTATGGATTGCTATGTCTCCAAAAGAGAATCAAGCATGTGTACAGGGACATAAACGCAGCAGTGATAGGATTGGAGAGGTTCGGTGAGCAAATGAAGACCCTTTGAAGTCATATTGCATGGTACCCATTCCACGGGTTTCAACTACCCAGGTTTAAGGTATTCTACCTTCAGCTAAAACATGCATGTGGAAACTAGAGTATGATGAACCATGTGATCGGGAAACGTGTTCAAATATGTCTCAGTTTTCGTACCCTGGTACTCGGGTGCAACATTCCAGATGCTTTACTAACACCCTCCCGACTTGGAGAGTCAGTCCCTTTAACCTCCTGTTTGGCCCAGTTTGCAATTTCTGTGGAAGATGAACAGGAATAGCGAGAACCAATGAGAGACTAGCTGGAGGTGTCTGGACGGGCAAATTTAACTCTCATTTCCCACCAGGAAGAGGAATTAACCAAAGGCTCAGCTTGCCGTGCCGGAACCAGATTAGGGCCTGAAGCCATCCTGCGGTGTTGCGGCCAGCTCAAAAGAAAGCGAGTTGAAGAAAGGAGCTCAGGGGCACTGTAATTCACAAACCTGCATAGTTATAAATGACAGCTATCGTCCAAAAATATACTGAAGTAAGGCTGCCAAGAGGACTTGAAAGCGGGGCAGAATTGCAGGAAACCGATTTCAGGAGGTAGACTGGAATTGCATTGAAAGCATAGGAAAAGAGGCAGAACGTCCACAATGATGCACTTGGACAAAAAGGGCGTATGCGTTTTTTCCTGAATATATTCAGGAAAAAACGCATACGCCCTTTTTGGCCAACCAAGCAAGCTTGCAAAGGAAATCTGCACTACAATGAAGTCTCACTTCCCCCCGGTCAAAAGGGCCATCTGAAAAAAGTGTAAAATCCAGAAAGGCAGGACAGGCCATGGAGAACTGGGAGCCTTGTTATGCTGATGGGCGGGATGTAAATTGCCAACAGACACTCGGGAGAAGTGTATGGTGTTTCCTGAAACATCTAAAAAACAAAGCAACAGAGCCTAGGGCACTTCCACTTATGGTCCTATAGCTTAGGGAAATTAAAATAAAAAAGACACAGCCACCCCAAAGTTTGGGACGCCTCTGTTTACAAGAACCTCGTTTACAGTACAAGTTCAACATCGCAGAAAGTGAAAAATGGATAAAGAAGTTGTGGTATTTACTTACAAAGCAATATCACTCAGCAATGAAATCTATGTCATCAGGCCCTTAGCAGCATAATGAGTGGATTCAGGTACGATGATTCCAACTGAAATAAGTCACACAGAAAAAGAAACATCATAAGATATCAGTAATACACAGAATGTAAACTTGGCTACACAGGAACTGAATTCCAAAACAGAACAGGGTCTCAAATTTAGAAAACCAACTTATGCTTGCTTAAGGGGAAAGGTGAGTTGGGGTGCTGCATAAAACCAGAGATTGAAATGAGCACAGATAAAGTTCCTTAAGCCAAATATGGAATAGACAAGAGCTACTCCTTGCTCAACGAAATGGACTCAACACCCCATATTAAATGCCTAAGAATGTACCTGACTAGTAAGTATCTTAAAACCTATGGATTGCTATGTCTCCAAAAGAGAATCAAGCGTCTGTACAGGGGGATAAACGCAGCAGTGATAGGATTGGAGAAGTTTGGTGAGCAAATGAAGACCCTTTGAAGTCATATTGCATGGTACCCATTACACGGGTCTCAACTCTCCAGGTTTAAGGGATTCTTCCTTCAGCTAAAACATGCATGTGGAACCCAGAGTATGATCAACCGTGTGAACGGGAGACGTGTTCAAATATGGCTCAGTTGTCCTCCCCTGGTACTCGGGTGCAACATTCCAGACGCTTTACTAACACCCTCCCGACTTGGAGAGTCAGTCCCTTTAACCTCCTGTTTGGCTCAGTTTGCAATTTCTGCGGAAGATGAACAGGAATAGCGAGAACCAATGAGAGACTAGCTGGAGGTGTCTGGACGGGCAAATTTAACTCTCATTTCCCACCAGGAAGAGGAATTAACCAAAGGCTCAGCGTGCCGTGCCGGAACCAGATTAGGGCCTGAAGCCATCCTGCGGTGTTGCGGCCAGCTCAAAAGAAAGCGAGTTGAAGAAAGGAGCTCAGGGGCACTGTAATTCACAAACCTGCAGAGTTATAAATGACAGCTATCGTCCAAAAATATACTGAAGTAAGGCTGCCAAGAGGACTTGAAAGCGGGGCAGAATTGCAGGAAACCGATTTCAGGAGGTAGACTGGAATTGCATTGAAAGCATAGGAAAAGAGGCAGAACGTCCACAAGGATGCACTTGGCCAAAAAGGGCGTATGCGTTTTTTCCTGAATATATTCAGGAAAAAACGCATACGCCCTTTTTGGCCAACCAAGCAAGCTTGCAAAGGAAATCTGCACTACAATGAAGTCTCACTTCCCCCCGGTCAAAAGGGCCATCTGAAAAAAGTGTAAAATCCAGAAAGGCAGGACAGGCCATGGAGAACTGGGAGCCTTGTTATGCTGATGGGCGGGATGTAAATTGCCAACAGACACTCGGGAGAAGTGTATGGTGTTTCCTGAAACATCTAAAAAACAAAGCAACAGAGCCTAGGGCACTTCCACTTATGGTCCTATAGCTTAGGGAAATTAAAATCAAAAAGACACAGCCACCCCAAAGTTTGGAACGCCTCTGTTTACAAGAACCTCGTTTACAGTACAAGTTCAACATCGCAGAAAGTGAAAAATGGATAAAGAAGTTGTGGTATTTACTTACAAAGCAATATCACTCAGCAATGAAATCTATGTCATCAGGCCCTTAGCAGCACAATGAGTGGATTCAGGTATGATGATTCTAACTGAAATAAGTCACACAGAAAAAGAAACATCATAAGATATCAGTAATACACGGAATGTAAACTTGGCTCCACAGGAACTGAATTACAGAACAGAACAGGGTCTCAAATTTAGAAAACCAACTTATGCTTGCTTAAGGGGAAAGGTGAGTTGGGGTGCTGCATAAAACCAGAGATTGAAATGAGCACAGATAAAGTTCCTTAAGCCAAATATGGAATAGACAAGAGCTACCCCTTGCTCAACGAAATGGACTCAACACCGCATATTAAACGCCTAAGAATGTAACTGACTAGTAAGTATCTTAAAACCTATGGATTGCTATGTCTCCAAAAGAGAATCAAGAATGTGTACAGGGACATAAACGCAGCAGTGATAGGATTGGAGAGGTTCGGTGAGCAAATGAAGACCCTTTGAAGTCATATTGCATGGTACCCATTCCACGGGTTTCAACTACCCAGGTTTAAGGTATTCTACCTTCAGCTAAAACATGCATGTGGAAACTAGAGTATGATGAACCATGTGATCGGGAAACGTGTTCAAATATGTCTCAGTTTTCGTACCCTGGTACTCGGGTGCAACATTCCAGACGCTTTACTAACACCCTCCCGACTTGGAGAGTCAGTCCCTTTAACCTCCTGTTTGGCCCAGTTTGCAATTTCTGCGGAAGATGAACAGGAATAGCGAGAACCAATGAGAGACTAGCTGGAGGTGTCTGGACGGGCAAATTTAACTCTCATTTCCCACCAGGAAGAGGAATTAACCAAAGGCTCAGCGTGCCGTGCCGGAACCAGATTAGGGCCTGAAGCCATCCTGCGGTGTTGCGGCCAGCTCAAAAGAAAGCGAGTTGAAGAAAGGAGCTCAGGGGCACTGTAATTCACAAACCTGCAGAGTTATAAATGACAGCTATCGTCCAAAAATATACTGAAGTAAGGCTGCCAAGAGGACTTGAAAGCGGGGCAGAATTGCAGGAAACCGATTTCAGGAGGTAGACTGGAATTGCATTGGAAGCATAGGAAAAGAGGCAGAACGTCCACAATGATGCACTTGGCCAAAAAGGGCGTATGCGTTTTTTCCTGAATATATTCAGGAAAAAACGCATACGCCCTTTTTGGCCAACCAAGCAAGCTTGCAAAGGAAATCTGCACTACAATGAAGTCTCACTTCCCCCCGGTCAAAAGGGCCATCTGAAAAAAGTGTAAAATCCAGAAAGGCAGGACAGGCCATGGAGAACTGGGAGCCTTGTTATGCTGATGGGCAGGATGTAAATTGCCAACAGCCACTCGGGAGAAGTGTATGGTGTTTCCTGAAACATCTAAAAAACAAAGCAACAGAGCCTAGGGCACTTCCACTTATGGTCCTATAGCTTAGGGAAATTAAAATCAAAAAGACACAGCCACCCCAAAGTTTGGGACGCCTCTGTTTACAAGAACCTCGTTTACAGTACAAGTTCAACATCGCAGAAAGTGAAAAATGGATAAAGAAGTTGTGGTATTTACTTACAAAGCAATATCACTCAGCAATGAAATCTATGTCATCAGGCCCTTAGCAGCACAATGAGTGGATTCAGGTATGATGATTCTAACTGATATAAGTCACACAGAAAAAGAAACATCATAAGATATCAGTAATACACGGAATGTAAACTTGGCTACACAGGAACTGAATTACAGAACAGAACAGGGTCTCAAATTTAGAAAACCAACTTATGCTTGCTTAAGGGTAAAGGTGAGTTGGGGTGCTGCATAAAACCAGAGATTGAAATGAGCACAGATAAAGTTCCTTAAGCCAAATATGGAATAGACAAGAGCTACTCCTTGCTCAACGAAATGGACTCAACACCGCATATTAAACGCCTAAGAATGTACCTGACTAGTAAGTATCTTAAAACCTATGGATTGCTATGTCTCCAAAAGAGAATCAAGCGTCTGTACAGGGGGATAAACGCAGCAGTGATAGGATTGGAGAAGTTCGGTGAGCAAATGAAGACCCTTTGAAGTCATATTGCATGGTACCCATTCCACGGGTCTCAACTCTCCAGGTTTAAGGTATTCTTCCTTCAGCTAAAACATGCATGTGGAACCCAGAGTATGATCAACCGTGTGAACGGGAGACGTGTTCAAATATGTCTCAGTTTTCCTCCCCTGGTACTCGGGTGCAACATTCCAGACGCTTTACTAACACCCTCCCGACTTGGAGAGTCAGTCCCTTTAACCTCCTGTTTGGCCCAGTTTGCAATTTCTGCGGAAGATGAACAGGAATAGCGAGAACCAATGAGAGACTAGCTGGAGGTGTCTGGACGGGCAAATTTAACTCTCATTTCCCACCAGGAAGAGGAATTAACCAAAGGCTCAGCGTGCCGTGCCGGAACCAGATTAGGGCCTGAAGCCATCCTGCGGTGTTGCGGCCAGGTCACAAGAAAGCGAGTTGAAGAAAGGAGCTCAGGGGCACTGTAATTCACAAACCTGCAGAGTTATAAATGACAGCTATCGTCCAAAAATATACTGAAGTAAGGCTGCCAAGAGGACTTGAAAGCGGTGCAGAATTGCAGGAAACCGATTTCAGGAGGTAGACTGGAATTGCATTGAAAGCATAGGAAAAGAGGCAGAACGTCCACAATGATGCACTTGGCCAAAAAGGGCGTATGCGTTTTTTCCTGAATATATTCAGGAAAAAACGCATACGCCCTTTTTGGCCAACCAAGCAAGCTTGCAAAGGAAATCTGCACTACAATGAAGTCTCACTTCCCCCCGGTCAAAAGGGCCATCTGAAAAAAGTGTAAAATCCAGAAAGGCAGGACAGGCCATGGAGAACTGGGAGCCTTGTTATGCTGATGGGCGGGATGTAAATTGCCAACAGCCACTCGGGAGAAGTGTATGGTGTTTCCTGAAACATCTAAAAAACAAAGCAACAGAGCCTAGGGCACTTCCACTTATGGTCCTATAGCTTAGGGAAATTAAAATCAAAAAGACACAGCCACCCCAAAGTTTGGGACGCCTCTGTTTACAAGAACCTCGTTTACCGTACAAGTTCAATATCACAGAAAGTGAAAAATGGATAAAGAAGTTGTGGTACTTACGTACAATGCAGTATCACTCAACAATGAAATCTATGTCATCAGGCCCGTAGCAGCATAATGAGTGGATTCAGGTACGATGATTCTAACTGAAATAAGTCACACAGAAAAAGAAACATCATAAGATATCACTAATACACAGAATGTAAACTTGGCTACACAGGAACTGAATTCCAAAACAGAACAGGGTCTCAAATTTAGAAAACCAACTTATGCTTGCTTAAGGGGAAAGGTGAGTTGGGGTGCTGCATAAAACCAGAGATTGAAATGAGCACAGATAAAGTTCCTTAAGCCAAATATGGAATAGACAAGAGCTACTCCTTGCTCAACGAAATGGACTCAACACCGCATATTAAACGACTAAGAATGTACCTGACTAGTAAGTATCTTAAAACCTATGGATTGCTATGTCTCCAAAAGAGAATCAAGCATGTGTACAGGGGCATAAACGCAGCAGTGATAGGATTGGAGAGGTTCGGTGAGCAAATGAAGACCCTTTGAAGTCATATTGCATGGTACCCATTCCACGGGTTTCAACTACCCAGGTTTAAGGTATTCTACCTTCAGCTAAAACATGCATGTGGAAACTAGAGTATGATCAACAATGTGATCGGGAGACGTGTTCAAATATGTCTCAGTTTTCGTACCCTGGTACTCGGGTGCAACATTCCAGACGCTTTACTAACACCCTCCCGACTTGGAGAGTCAGTCCCTTTAACCTCCTGTTTGGCCCAGTTTGCAATTTCTGTGGAAGATGAACAGGAATAGCGAGAACCAATGAGAGACTAGCTGGAGGTGTCTGGACGGGCAAATTTAACTCTCATTTCCCACCAGGAAGAGGAATTAACCAAAGGCTCAGCTTGCCGTGCCGGAACCAGATTAGGGCCTGAAGCCATCCTGCGGTGTTGCGGCCAGCTCAAAAGAAAGCGAGTTGAAGAAAGGAGCTCAGGGGCACTGTAATTCACAAACCTGCAGAGTTATAAATGACAGCTATCGTCCAAAAATATACTGAAGTAAGGCTGCCAAGAGGACTTGAAAGCGGGGCAGAATTGCAGGAAACCGATTTCAGGAGGTAGACTGGAATTGCATTGAAAGCATAGGAAAAGAGGCAGAACGTCCACAATGATGCACTTGGCCAAAAAGGGCGTATGCGTTTTTTCCTGAATATATTCAGGAAAAAACGCATACGCCCTTTTTGGCCAACCAAGCAAGCTTGCAAAGGAAATCTGCACTACAATGAAGTCTCACTTCCCCCCGGTCAAAAGGGCCATCTGAAAAAAGTGTAAAATCCAGAAAGGCAGGACAGGCCATGGAGAACTGGGAGCCTTGTTATGCTGATGGGCGGGATGTAAATTGCCAACAGACACTCGGGAGAAGTGTATGGTGTTTCCTGAAACATCTAAAAAACAAAGCAACAGAGCCTAGGGCACTTCCACTTATGGTCCTATAGCTTAGGGAAATTAAAATCAAAAAGACACAGCCACCCCAAAGTTTGGGACGCCTCTGTTTACAAGAACCTCGTTTACAGTACAAGTTCAACATCGCAGAAAGTGAAAAATGGATAAAGAAGTTGTGGTATTTACTTACAAAGCAATATCACTCAGCAATGAAATCTATGTCATCAGGCCCTTAGCAGCACAATGAGTGGATTCAGGTATGATGATTCTAACTGAAATAAGTCACACAGAAAAAGAAACATCATAAGATATCAGTAATACACGGAATGTAAACTTGGCTACACAGGAACTGAATTACAGAACAGAACAGGGTCTCAAATTTAGAAAACCAACTTATGCTTGCTTAAGGGGAAAGGTGAGTTGGGGTGCTGCATAAAACCAGAGATTGAAATGAGCACAGATAAAGTTCCTTAAGCCAAATATGGAATAGACAAGAGCTACTCCTTGCTCAACGAAATGGACTCAACACCCCATATTAAACGCCTAAGAATGTACCTGACTAGTAAGTATCTTAAAACCTATGGATTGCTATTTCTCTGAAAGAGAATCAAGCATGTGTACAGGGACATAAACGCAGCAGTGATAGGATTGGAGAGGTTCGGTGAGCCAATGAAGACCCTTTGAAGTCATATTGCATGGTACCCATTCCACGGGTTTCAACTACCCAGGTTTAAGGTATTCTTCCTTCAGCTAAAACATGCATGTGGAACCTAGAGTATGATCAACCATGTGATCGGGAGACGTGTTTAAATATGTCTCAGTTTTCGTACCCTGGGACTCGGGTGCAACATTCCAGACGCTTTACTAACACCCTCCCGACTTGGAGAGTCAGTCCCTTTAACCTCCTGTTTGGCCCAGTTTGCAATTTCTGTGGAAGATGAACAGGAATAGCGAGAACCAATGAGAGACTAGCTGGAGGTGTCTGGACGGGCAAATTTAACTCTCATTACCCACCAGGAAGAGGAAATAACCAAAGGCTCAGCTTGCCGTGCCGGAACCAGATTAGGGCCTGAAGCCATCCTGCGGTGTTGCGGCCAGCTCAAAAGAAAGCGAGTTGAAGAAAGGAGCTCAGGGGCACTGTAATTCACAAACCTGCAGAGTTATAAATGACAGCTATCGTCCAAAAATATACTGAAGTAAGGCTGCCAAGAGGACTTGAAAGCGGGGCAGAATTGCAGGAAACCGATTTCAGGAGGTAGACTGGAATTGCATTGAAAGCATAGGAAAAGACGCAGAACGTCCACAAGGATGCACTTGGCCAAAAAGGGCGTATGCGTTTTTTCCTGAATATATTCAGGAAAAAACGCATACGCCCTTTTTGGCCAACCAAGCAAGCTTGCAAAGGAAATCTGCACTACAATGAAGTCTCACTTCCCCCCGGTCAAAAGGGCCATCTGAAAAAAGTGTAAAATCCAGAAAGGCAGGACAGGCCATGGAGAACTGGGAGCCTTGTTATGCTGATGGGCGGGATGTAAATTGCCAACAGACACTCGGGAGAAGTGTATGGTGTTTCCTGAAACATCTAAAAAACAAAGCAACAGAGCCTAGGGCACTTCCACTTATGGTCCTATAGCTTAGGGAAATTAAAATCAAAAAGACACAGCCACCCCAAAGTTTGGAACGCCTCTGTTTACAAGAACCTCGTTTACAGTACAAGTTCAACATCGCAGAAAGTGAAAAATGGATAAAGAAGTTGTGGTATTTACTTACAAAGCAATATCACTCAGCAATGAAATCTATGTCATCAGGCCCTTAGCAGCACAATGAGTGGATTCAGGTATGATGATTCTAACTGAAATAAGTCACACAGAAAAAGAAACATCATAAGATATCAGTAATACACGGAATGTAAACTTGGCTACACAGGAACTGAATTACAGAACAGAACAGGGTCTCAAATTTAGAAAACCAACTTATGCTTGCTTAAGGGGAAAGGTGAGTTGGGGTGCTGCATAAAACCAGAGATTGAAATGAGCACAGATAAAGTTCCTTAAGCCAAATATGGAATAGACAAGAGCTACTCCTTGCTCAACGAAATGGACTCAACACCGCATATTAAACGCCTAAGAATGTACCTGACTAGTAAGTATCTTAAAACCTATGGATTGCTATGTCTCCGAAAGAGAATCAAGCATGTGTACAGGGACATAAACGCAGCAGTGATAGGATTGGAGAGGTTCGGTGAGCAAATGAAGACCCTTTGAAGTCATATTGCATGGTACCCATTCCACGGGTTTCAACTACCCAGGTTTAAGGTATTCTACCTTCAGCTAAAACATGCATGTGGAAACTAGAGTATGATGAACCATGTGATCGGGAAACGTGTTCAAATATGTCTCAGTTTTCGTACCCTGGTACTCGGGTGCAACATTCCAGACGCTTTACTAACACCCTCCCGACTTGGAGAGTCAGTCCCTTTAACCTCCTGTTTGGCCCAGTTTGCAATTTCTGTGGAAGATGAACAGGAATAGCGAGAACCAATGAGAGACTAGCTGGAGGTGTCTGGACGGGCAAATTTAACTCTCATTTCCCACCAGGAAGAGGAATTAACCAAAGGCTCAGCTTGCCGTGCCGGAACCAGATTAGGGCCTGAAGCCATCCTGCGGTGTTGCGGCCAGCTCAAAAGAAAGCGAGTTGAAGAAAGGAGCTCAGGGGCACTGTAATTCACAAACCTGCAGAGTTATAAATGACAGCTATCGTCCAAAAATATACTGAAGTAAGGCTGCCAAGAGGACTTGAAAGCGGGGCAGAATTGCAGGAAACCGATTTCAGGAGGTAGACTGGAATTGCATTGAAAGCATAGGAAAAGAGGCAGAACGTCCACAATGATGCACTTGGCCAAAAAGGGCGTATGCGTTTTTTCCTGAATATATTCAGGAAAAAACGCATACGCCCTTTTTGGCCAACCAAGCAAGCTTGCAAAGGAAATCTGCACTACAATGAAGTCTCACTTCCCCCCGGTCAAAAGGGCCATCTGAAAAAAGTGTAAAATCCAGAAAGGCAGGACAGGCCATGGAGAACTGGGAGCCTTGTTATGCTGATGGGCGGGATGTAAATTGCCAACAGACACTCGGGAGAAGTGTATGGTGTTTCCTGAAACATCTAAAAAACAAAGCAACAGAGCCTAGGGCACTTCCACTTATGGTCCTATAGCTTAGGGAAATTAAAATCAAAAAGACACAGCCACCCCAAAGTTTGGGACGCCTCTGTTTACAAGAACCTCATTTACCGTACAAGTTCAATATCACAGAAAGTGAAAAATGGATAAAGAAGTTGTGGTACTTACATACAATGCAGTATCACTCAACAATGAAATCTATGTCATCAGGCCCGTAGCAGCATAATGAGTGGATTCAGGTACGATGATTCTAACTGAAATAAGTCACACAGAAAAAGAAACATCATAAGATATCACTAATACACAGAATGTAAACTTGGCTACACAGGAACTGAATTCCAAAACAGAACAGGGTCTCAAATTTAGAAAACCAACTTATGCTTGCTTAAGGGGAAAGGTGAGTTGGGGTGCTGCATAAAACCAGAGATTGAAATGAGCACAGATAAAGTTCCTTAAGCCAAATATGGAATAGACAAGAGCTACTCCTTGCTCAGCGAAATGGACCCAACACCCCATATTAAACGCCTAAGAATGTACCTGACTAGTAAGTATCTTAAAACCTATGGATTCTTATGTCTCCGAAAGAGAATCAAGCATGTGTACAGGGGCATAAACGCAGCAGTGATAGGATTGGAGAGGTTCGGTGAGCAAATGAAGACCCTTTGAAGTCATATTGCATGGTACCCATTACACGGGTCTCAACTCTCCAGGTTTAAGGTATTCTTCCTTCAGCTAAAACATGCATGTGGAACCCAGAGTATGATCAACCGTGTGAACGGGAGACGTGTTCAAATATGTCTCAGTTTTCCTCCCCTGGTACTCGGGTGCAACATTCCAGACGCTTTACTAACACTCTCCCCACTTGGAGAGTCAGCGCCTTTAACCTCCTGTTTGGCCCAGTTTGCAATTTCTGTGGAAGATGAACAGGAATAGCGAGAACCAATGAGAGACTAGCTGGAGGTGTCTGGACGGGCAAATTTAACTCTCATTTCCCACCAGGAAGAGGAATTAACCAAAGGCTCAGCTTGCCGTGACGGAACCAGATTAGGGCCTGAAGCCATCCTGCGGTGTTGCGGCCAGCTCAAAAGAAAGCGAGTTGAAGAAAGGAGCTCAGGGGCACTGTAATTCACAAACCTGCAGAGTTATAAATGACAGCTATCGTCCAAAAATATACTGAAGGAAGGCTGCCAAGAGGACTTGAAAGCGGGGCAGAATTGCAGGAAACCGATTTCAGGAGGTAGACTGGAATTGCATTGAAAGCATAGGAAAAGAGGCAGAACGTCCACAATGATGCACTTGGCCAAAAAGGGCGTATGCGTTTTTTCCTGAATATATTCAGGAAAAAACGCATACGCCCTTTTTGGCCAACCAAGCAAGCTTGCAAAGGAAATCTGCACTACAATGAAGTCTCACTTCCCCCCGGTCAAAAGGGCCATCTGAAAAAAGTGTAAAATCCAGAAAGGCAGGACAGGCCATGGAGAACTGGGAGCCTTGTTATGCTGATGGGCGGGATGTAAATTGCCAACAGACACTCAGGAGAAGTGTATGGTGTTTCCTGAAACATCTAAAAAACAAAGCAACAGAGCCTAGGGCACTTCCACTTATGGTCCTATAGCTTAGGGAAATTAAAATCAAAAAGACACAGCCACCCCAAAGTTTGGGACGCCTCTGTTTACAAGAACCTCGTTTACAGTACAAGTTCAACATCGCAGAAAGTGAAAAATGGATAAAGAAGTTGTGGTATTTACTTACAAAGCAATATCACTCAGCAATGAAATCTATGTCATCAGGCCCTTAGCAGCACAATGAGTGGATTCAGGTATGATGATTCTAACTGAAATAAGTCACACAGAAAAAGAAACATCATAAGATATCAGTAATACACGGAATGTAAACTTGGCTACACAGGAACTGAATTACAGAACAGAACAGGGTCTCAAATTTAGAAAACCAACTTATGCTTGCTTAAGGGGAAAGGTGAGTTGGGGTGCTGCATAAAACCAGAGATTGAAATGAGCACAGATAAAGTTCCTTAAGCCAAATATGGAATAGACAAGAGCTACTCCTTGCTCAACGAAATGGACTCAACACCCCATATTAAACGCCTAAGAATGTACCTGACTAGTAAGTATCTTAAAACCTATGGATTGCTATTTCTCCGAAAGAGAATCAAGCATGTGTACAGGGACATAAACGCAGCAGTGATAGGATTGGAGAGGTTCGGTGAGCCAATGAAGACCCTTTGAAGTCATATTGCATGGTACCCATTCCACGGGTTTCAACTACCCAGGTTTAAGGTATTCTTCCTTCAGCTAAAACATGCATGTGGAACCTAGAGTATGATCAACCATGTGATCGGGAGACGTGTTTAAATATGTCTCAGTTTTCGTACCCTGGGACTCGGGTGCAACATTCCAGACGCTTTACTAACACCCTCCCGACTTGGAGAGTCAGTCCCTTTAACCTCCTGTTTGGCCCAGTTTGCAATTTCTGTGGAAGATGAACAGGAATAGCGAGAACCAATGAGAGACTAGCTGGAGGTGTCTGGACGGGCAAATTTAACTCTCATTACCCACCAGGAAGAGGAAATAACCAAAGGCTCAGCTTGCCATGCCGGAACCAGATTAGGGCCTGAAGCCATCCTGCGGTGTTGCGGCCAGCTCAAAAGAAAGCGAGTTGAAGAAAGGAGCTCAGGGGCACTGTAATTCACAAACCTGCAGAGTTATAAATGACAGCTATCGTCCAAAAATATACTGAAGTAAGGCTGCCAAGAGGACTTGAAAGCGGGGCAGAATTGCAGGAAACCGATTTCAGGAGGTAGACTGGAATTGCATTGAAAGCATAGGAAAAGACGCAGAACGTCCACAATGATGCACTTGGCCAAAAAGGGCGTATGCGTTTTTTCCTGAATATATTCAGGAAAAAACACATACGCCCTTTTTGGCCAACCAAGCAAGCTTGCAAAGGAAATCTGCACTACAATGAAGTCTCACTTCCCCCCGGTCAAAAGGGCCATCTGAAAAAAGTGTAAAATCCAGAAAGGCAGGACAGGCCATGGAGAACTGGGAGCCTTGTTATGCTGATGGGCGGGATGTAAATTGCCAACAGACACTCGGGAGAAGTGTATGGTGTTTCCTGAAACATCTAAAAAACAAAGCAACAGAGCCTAGGGCACTTCCACTTATGGTCCTATAGCTTAGGGAAATTAAAATCAAAAAGACACAGCCACCCCAAAGTTTGGAACGCCTCTGTTTACAAGAACCTCGTTTACAGTACAAGTTCAACATCGCAGAAAGTGAAAAATGGATAAAGAAGTTGTGGTATTTACTTACAAAGCAATATCACTCAGCAATGAAATCTATGTCATCAGGCCCTTAGCAGCACAATGAGTGGATTCAGGTATGATGATTCTAACTGAAATAAGTCACACAGAAAAAGAAACATCATAAGATATCAGTAATACACGGAATGTAAACTTGGCTACACAGGAACTGAATTACAGAACAGAACAGGGTCTCAAATTTAGAAAACCAACTTATGCTTGCTTAAGGGTAAAGGTGAGTTGGGGTGCTGCATAAAACCAGAGATTGAAATGAGCACAGATAAAGTTCCTTAAGCCAAATATGGAATAGACAAGAGCTACTCCTTGCTCAACGAAATGGACTCAACACCGCATATTAAACGCCTAAGAATGTACCTGACTAGTAAGTATCTTAAAACCTATGGATTGCTATGTCTCCGAAAGAGAATCAAGCATGTGTACAGGGACATAAACGCAGCAGTGATAGGATTGGAGAGGTTCGGTGAGCAAATGAAGACCCTTTGAAGTCATATTGCATGGTACCCATTCCACGGGTTTCAACTACCCAGGTTTAAGGTATTCTACCTTCAGCTAAAACATGCATGTGGAAACTAGAGTATGATGAACCATGTGATCGGGAAACGTGTTCAAATATGTCTCAGTTTTCGTACCCTGGTACTCGGGTGCAACATTCCAGACGCTTTACTAACACCCTCCCGACTTGGAGAGTCAGTCCCTTTAACCTCCTGTTTGGCCCAGTTTGCAATTTCTGTGGAAGATGAACAGGAATAGCGAGAACCAATGAGAGACTAGCTGGAGGTGTCTGGACGGGCAAATTTAACTCTCATTTCCCACCAGGAAGAGGAATTAACCAAAGGCTCAGCTTGCCGTGCCGGAACCAGATTAGGGCCTGAAGCCATCCTGCGGTGTTGCGGCCAGCTCAAAAGAAAGCGAGTTGAAGAAAGGAGCTCAGGGGCACTGTAATTCACAAACCTGCAGAGTTATAAATGACAGCTATCGTCCAAAAATATACTGAAGTAAGGCTGCCAAGAGGACTTGAAAGCGGGGCAGAATTGCAGGAAACCGATTTCAGGAGGTAGACTGGAATTGCATTGAAAGCATAGGAAAAGAGGCAGAACGTCCACAATGATGCACTTGGCCAAAAAGGGCGTATGCGTTTTTTCCTGAATATATTCAGGAAAAAACGCATACGCCCTTTTTGGCCAACCAAGCAAGCTTGCAAAGGAAATCTGCACTACAATGAAGTCTCACTTCCCCCTGGTCAAAAGGGCCATCTGAAAAAAGTGTAAAATCCAGAAAGGCAGGACAGGCCATGGAGAACTGGGAGCCTTGTTATGCTGATGGGCGGGATGTAAATTGCCAACAGACACTCGGGAGAAGTGTATGGTGTTTCCTGAAACATCTAAAAAACAAAGCAACAGAGCCTAGGGCACTTCCACTTATGGTCCTATAGCTTAGGGAAATTAAAATAAAAAAGACACAGCCACCCCAAAGTTTGGGACGCCTCTGTTTACAAGAACCTCATTTACCGTACAAGTTCAATATCACAGAAAGTGAAAAATGGATAAAGAAGTTGTGGTACTTACGTACAATGCAGTATCACTCAACAATGAAATCTATGTCATCAGGCCCGTAGCAGCATAATGAGTGGATTCAGGTACGATGATTCTAACTGAAATAAGTCACACAGAAAAAGAAACATCATAAGATATCATTAATACACAGAATGTAAACTTGGCTACACAGGAACGGAATTCCAAAACAGAACAGGGTCTCAAATTTAGAAAATCAACTTATGCTTGCTTAAGCGGAAAGGTGAGTTGGGGTGCTGCATAAAACCAGAGATTGAAATGAGCACAGATAAAGTTCCTTAAGCCAAATATGGAATAGACAAGAGCTACTCCTTGCTCAACGAAATGGACTCAACACCCCATATTAAATGCCTAAGAATGTACCTGACTAGTAAGTATCTTAAAACCTATGGATTGCTATGTCTCCAAAAGAGAATCAAGCGTCTGTACAGGGGGATAAACGCAGCAGTGATAGGATTGGAGAAGTTCGGTGAGCAAATGAAGACCCTTTGAAGTCATATTGCATGGTACCCATTACACGGGTCTCAACTCTCCAGGTTTAAGGTATTCTTCCTTCAGCTAAAACATGCATGTGGAACCCAGAGTATGATCAACCGTGTGAACGGGAGACGTGTTCAAATATGTCTCAGTTTTCCTCCCCTGGTACTCGGGTGCAACATTCCAGACGCTTTACTAACACCCTCCCGACTTGGAGAGTCAGTCCCTTTAACCTCCTGTTTGGCCCAGTTTGCAATTTCTGCGGAAGATGAACAGGAATAGCGAGAACCAATGAGAGACTAGCTGGAGGTGTCTGGACGGGCAAATTTAACTCTCATTTCCCACCAGGAAGAGGAATTAACCAAAGGCTCAGCGTGCCGTGCCGGAACCAGATTAGGGCCTGAAGCCATCCTGCGGTGTTGCGGCCAGGTCACAAGAAAGCGAGTTGAAGAAAGGAGCTCAGGGGCACTGTAATTCACAAACCTGCAGAGTTATAAATGACAGCTATCGTCCAAAAATATACTGAAGTAAGGCTGCCAAGAGGACTTGAAAGCGGGGCAGAATTGCAGGAGACCGATTTCAGGAGGTAGACTGGAATTGCATTGAAAGCATAGGAAAAGAGGCAGAACGTCCACAATGATGCACTTGGCCAAAAAGGGCGTATGCGTTTTTTCCTGAATATATTCAGGAAAAAACGCATACGCCCTTTTTGGCCAACCAAGCAAGCTTGCAAAGGAAATCTGCACTACAATGAAGTCTCACTTCCCCCCGGTCAAAAGGGCCATCTGAAAAAAGTGTAAAATCCAGAAAGGCAGGACAGGCCATGGAGAACTGGGAGCCTTGTTATGCTGATGGGCGGGATGTAAATTGCCAACAGCCACTCGGGAGAAGTGTATGGTGTTTCCTGAAACATCTAAAAAACAAAGCAACAGAGCCTAGGGCACTTCCACTTATGGTCCTATAGCTTAGGGAAATTAAAATCAAAAAGACACAGCCACCCCAAAGTTTGGGACGCCTCTGTTTACAAGAACCTCATTTACCGTACAAGTTCAATATCACAGAAAGTGAAAAATGGATAAAGAAGTTGTGGTACTTACATACAATGCAGTATCACTCAACAATGAAATCTATGTCATCAGGCCCGTAGCAGCATAATGAGTGGATTCAGGTACGATGATTCTAACTGAAATAAGTCACACAGAAAAAGAAACATCATAAGATATCACTAATACACAGAATGTAAACTTGGCTACACAGGAACTGAATTCCAAAACAGAACAGGGTCTCAAATTTAGAAAACCAACTTATGCTTGCTTAAGGGGAAAGGTGAGTTGGGGTGCTGCATAAAACCAGAGATTGAAATGAGCACAGATAAAGTTCCTTAAGCCAAATATGGAATAGACAAGAGCTACTCCTTGCTCAGCGAAATGGACCCAACACCCCATATTAAACGCCTAAGAATGTACCTGACTAGTAAGTATCTTAAAACCTATGGATTCTTATGTCTCCGAAAGAGAATCAAGCATGTGTACAGGGGCATAAACGCAGCAGTGATAGGATTGGAGAGGTTCGGTGAGCAAATGAAGACCCTTTGAAGTCATATTGCATGGTACCCATTACACGGGTCTCAACTCTCCAGGTTTAAGGTATTCTTCCTTCAGCTAAAACATGCATGTGGAACCCAGAGTATGATCAACCGTGTGAACGGGAGACGTGTTCAAATATGTCTCAGTTTTCCTCCCCTGGTACTCGGGTGCAACATTCCAGACGCTTTACTAACACTCTCCCCACTTGGAGAGTCAGCGCCTTTAACCTCCTGTTTGGCCCAGTTTGCAATTTCTGTGGAAGATGAACAGGAATAGCGAGAACCAATGAGAGACTAGCTGGAGGTGTCTGGACGGGCAAATTTAACTCTCATTTCCCACCAGGAAGAGGAATTAACCAAAGGCTCAGCTTGCCGTGACGGAACCAGATTAGGGCCTGAAGCCATCCTGCGGTGTTGCGGCCAGCTCAAAAGAAAGCGAGTTGAAGAAAGGAGCTCAGGGGCACTGTAATTCACAAACCTGCAGAGTTATAAATGACAGCTATCGTCCAAAAATATACTGAAGTAAGGCTGCCAAGAGGACTTGAAAGCGGGGCAGAATTGCAGGAAACCGATTTCAGGAGGTAGACTGGAATTGCATTGAAAGCATAGGAAAAGAGGCAGAACGTCCACAATGATGCACTTGGCCAAAAAGGGCGTATGCGTTTTTTCCTGAATATATTCAGGAAAAAACGCATACGCCCTTTTTGGCCAACCAAGCAAGCTTGCAAAGGAAATCTGCACTACAATGAAGTCTCACTTCCCCCCGGTCAAAAGGGCCATCTGAAAAAAGTGTAAAATCCAGAAAGGCAGGACAGGCCATGGAGAACTGGGAGCCTTGTTATGCTGATGGGCGGGATGTAAATTGCCAACAGACACTCGGGAGAAGTGTATGGTGTTTCCTGAAACATCTAAAAAACAAAGCAACAGAGCCTAGGGCACTTCCACTTATGGTCCTATAGCTTAGGGAAATTAAAATCAAAAAGACACAGCCACCCCAAAGTTTGGGACGCCTCTGTTTACAAGAACCTCGTTTACAGTACAAGTTCAACATTGCAGAAAGTGAAAAATGGATAAAGAAGTTGTGGTATTTACTTAAAAAGCAATATCACTCAGCAATGAAATCTATGTCATCAGGCCCTTAGCAGCACAATGAGTGGATTCAGGTATGATGATTCTAACTGAAATAAGTCACACAGAAAAAGAAACATCATAAGATATCAGTAATACACGGAATGTAAACTTGGCTACACAGGAACTGAATTACAGAACAGAACAGGGTCTCAAATTTAGAAAACCAACTTATGCTTGCTTAAGGGGAAAGGTGAGTTGGGGTGCTGCATAAAACCAGAGATTGAAATGAGCACAGATAAAGTTCCTTAAGCCAAATATGGAATAGACAAGAGCTACTCCTTGCTCAACGAAATGGACTCAACACCCCATATTAAACGCCTAAGAATGTACCTGACTAGTAAGTATCTTAAAACCTATGGATTGCTATTTCTCCGAAAGAGAATCAAGCATGTGTACAGGGACATAAACGCAGCAGTGATAGGATTGGAGAGGTTCGGTGAGCCAATGAAGACCCTTTGAAGTCATATTGCATGGTACCCATTCCACGGGTTTCAACTACCCAGGTTTAAGGTATTCTTCCTTCAGCTAAAACATGCATGTGGAACCTAGAGTATGATCAACCATGTGATCGGGAGACGTGTTTAAATATGTCTCAGTTTTCGTACCCTGGGACTCGGGTGCAACATTCCAGACGCTTTACTAACACCCTCCCGACTTGGAGAGTCAGTCCCTTTAACCTCCTGTTTAGCCCAGTTTGCAATTTCTGTGGAAGATGAACAGGAATAGCGAGAACCAATGAGAGACTAGCTGGAGGTGTCTGGACGGGCAAATTTAACTCTCATTACCCACCAGGAAGAGGAAATAACCAAAGGCTCAGCTTGCCGTGCCGGAACCAGATTAGGGCCTGAAGCCATCCTGCGGTGTTGCGGCCAGCTCAAAAGAAAGCGAGTTGAAGAAAGGAGCTCAGGGGCACTGTAATTCACAAACCTGCAGAGTTATAAATGACAGCTATCGTCCAAAAATATACTGAAGTAAGGCTGCCAAGAGGACTTGAAAGCGGGGCAGAATTGCAGGAAACCGATTTCAGGAGGTAGACTGGAATTGCATTGAAAGCATAGGAAAAGACGCAGAACGTCCACAAGGATGCACTTGGCCAAAAAGGGCGTATGCGTTTTTTCCTGAATATATTCAGGAAAAAACGCATACGCCCTTTTTGGCCAACCAAGCAAGCTTGCAAAGGAAATCTGCACTACAATGAAGTCTCACTTCCCCCCGGTCAAAAGGGCCATCTGAAAAAAGTGTAAAATCCAGAAAGGCAGGACAGGCCATGGAGAACTGGGAGCCTTGTTATGCTGATGGGCGGGATGTAAATTGCCAACAGACACTCGGGAGAAGTGTATGGTGTTTCCTGAAACATCTAAAAAACAAAGCAACAGAGCCTAGGGCACTTCCACTTATGGTCCTATAGCTTAGGGAAATTAAAATCAAAAAGACACAGCCACCCCAAAGTTTGGAACGCCTCTGTTTACAAGAACCTCGTTTACAGTACAAGTTCAACATCGCAGAAAGTGAAAAATGGATAAAGAAGTTGTGGTATTTACTTACAAAGCAATATCACTCAGCAATGAAATCTATGTCATCAGGCCCTTAGCAGCACAATGAGTGGATTCAGGTATGATGATTCTAACTGAAATAAGTCACACAGAAAAAGAAACATCATAAGATATCAGTAATACACGGAATGTAAACTTGGCTACACAGGAACTGAATTACAGAACAGAACAGGGTCTCAAATTTAGAAAACCAACTTATGCTTGCTTAAGGGTAAAGGTGAGTTGGGGTGCTGCATAAAACCAGAGATTGAAATGAGCACAGATAAAGTTCCTTAAGCCAAATATGGAATAGACAAGAGCTACTCCTTGCTCAACGAAATGGACTCAACACCGCATATTAAACGCCTAAGAATGTACCTGACTAGTAAGTATCTTAAAACCTATGGATTGCTATGTCTCCGAAAGAGAATCAAGCATGTGTACAGGGACATAAACGCAGCAGTGATAGGATTGGAGAGGTTCGGTGAGCAAATGAAGACCCTTTGAAGTCATATTGCATGGTACCCATTCCACGGGTTTCAACTACCCAGGTTTAAGGTATTCTACCTTCAGCTAAAACATGCATGTGGAAACTAGAGTATGATGAACCATGTGATCGGGAAACGTGTTCAAATATGTCTCAGTTTTCGTACCCTGGTACTCGGGTGCAACATTCCAGACGCTTTACTAACACCCTCCCGACTTGGAGAGTCAGTCCCTTTAACCTCCTGTTTGGCCCAGTTTGCAATTTCTGTGGAAGATGAACAGGAATAGCGAGAACCAATGAGAGACTAGCTGGAGGTGTCTGGACGGGCAAATTTAACTCTCATTTCCCACCAGGAAGAGGAATTAACCAAAGGCTCAGCTTGCCGTGCCGGAACCAGATTAGGGCCTGAAGCCATCCTGCGGTGTTGCGGCCAGCTCAAAAGAAAGCGAGTTGAAGAAAGGAGCTCAGGGGCACTGTAATTCACAAACCTGCAGAGTTATAAATGACAGCTATCGTCCAAAAATATACTGAAGTAAGGCTGCCAAGAGGACTTGAAAGCGGGGCAGAATTGCAGGAAACCGATTTCAGGAGGTAGACTGGAATTGCATTGAAAGCATAGGAAAAGAGGCAGAACGTCCACAATGATGCACTTGGCCAAAAAGGGCGTATGCGTTTTTTCCTGAATATATTCAGGAAAAAACGCATACGCCCTTTTTGGCCAACCAAGCAAGCTTGCAAAGGAAATCTGCACTACAATGAAGTCTCACTTCCCCCTGGTCAAAAGGGCCATCTGAAAAAAGTGTAAAATCCAGAAAGGCAGGACAGGCCATGGAGAACTGGGAGCCTTGTTATGCTGATGGGCGGGATGTAAATTGCCAACAGACACTCGGGAGAAGTGTATGGTGTTTCCTGAAACATCTAAAAAACAAAGCAACAGAGCCTAGGGCACTTCCACTTATGGTCCTATAGCTTAGGGAAATTAAAATAAAAAAGACACAGCCACCCCAAAGTTTGGGACGCCTCTGTTTACAAGAACCTCATTTACCGTACAAGTTCAATATCACAGAAAGTGAAAAATGGATAAAGAAGTTGTGGTACTTACGTACAATGCAGTATCACTCAACAATGAAATCTATGTCATCAGGCCCGTAGCAGCATAATGAGTGGATTCAGGTACGATGATTCTAACTGAAATAAGTCACACAGAAAAAGAAACATCATAAGATATCATTAATACACAGAATGTAAACTTGGCTACACAGGAACGGAATTCCAAAACAGAACAGGGTCTCAAATTTAGAAAATCAACTTATGCTTGCTTAAGCGGAAAGGTGAGTTGGGGTGCTGCATAAAACCAGAGATTGAAATGAGCACAGATAAAGTTCCTTAAGCCAAATATGGAATAGACAAGAGCTACTCCTTGCTCAACGAAATGGACTCAACACCCCATATTAAATGCCTAAGAATGTACCTGACTAGTAAGTATCTTAAAACCTATGGATTGCTATGTCTCCAAAAGAGAATCAAGCGTCTGTACAGGGGGATAAACGCAGCAGTGATAGGATTGGAGAAGTTCGGTGAGCAAATGAAGACCCTTTGAAGTCATATTGCATGGTACCCATTACACGGGTCTCAACTCTCCAGGTTTAAGGTATTCTTCCTTCAGCTAAAACATGCATGTGGAACCCAGAGTATGATCAACCGTGTGAACGGGAGACGTGTTCAAATATGTCTCAGTTTTCCTCCCCTGGTACTCGGGTGCAACATTCCAGACGCTTTACTAACACCCTCCCGACTTGGAGAGTCAGTCCCTTTAACCTCCTGTTTGGCCCAGTTTGCAATTTCTGCGGAAGATGAACAGGAATAGCGAGAACCAATGAGAGACTAGCTGGAGGTGTCTGGACGGGCAAATTTAACTCTCATTTCCCACCAGGAAGAGGAATTAACCAAAGGCTCAGCGTGCCGTGCCGGAACCAGATTAGGGCCTGAAGCCATCCTGCGGTGTTGCGGCCAGGTCACAAGAAAGCGAGTTGAAGAAAGGAGCTCAGGGGCACTGTAATTCACAAACCTGCAGAGTTATAAATGACAGCTATCGTCCAAAAATATACTGAAGTAAGGCTGCCAAGAGGACTTGAAAGCGGGGCAGAATTGCAGGAGACCGATTTCAGGAGGTAGACTGGAATTGCATTGAAAGCATAGGAAAAGAGGCAGAACGTCCACAATGATGCACTTGGCCAAAAAGGGCGTATGCGTTTTTTCCTGAATATATTCAGGAAAAAACGCATACGCCCTTTTTGGCCAACCAAGCAAGCTTGCAAAGGAAATCTGCACTACAATGAAGTCTCACTTCCCCCCGGTCAAAAGGGCCATCTGAAAAAAGTGTAAAATCCAGAAAGGCAGGACAGGCCATGGAGAACTGGGAGCCTTGTTATGCTGATGGGCGGGATGTAAATTGCCAACAGCCACTCGGGAGAAGTGTATGGTGTTTCCTGAAACATCTAAAAAACAAAGCAACAGAGCCTAGGGCACTTCCACTTATGGTCCTATAGCTTAGGGAAATTAAAATCAAAAAGACACAGCCACCCCAAAGTTTGGGACGCCTCTGTTTACAAGAACCTCATTTACCGTACAAGTTCAATATCACAGAAAGTGAAAAATGGATAAAGAAGTTGTGGTACTTACATACAATGCAGTATCACTCAACAATGAAATCTATGTCATCAGGCCCGTAGCAGCATAATGAGTGGATTCAGGTACGATGATTCTAACTGAAATAAGTCACACAGAAAAAGAAACATCATAAGATATCACTAATACACAGAATGTAAACTTGGCTACACAGGAACTGAATTCCAAAACAGAACAGGGTCTCAAATTTAGAAAACCAACTTATGCTTGCTTAAGGGGAAAGGTGAGTTGGGGTGCTGCATAAAACCAGAGATTGAAATGAGCACAGATAAAGTTCCTTAAGCCAAATATGGAATAGACAAGAGCTACTCCTTGCTCAGCGAAATGGACCCAACACCCCATATTAAACGCCTAAGAATGTACCTGACTAGTAAGTATCTTAAAACCTATGGATTCTTATGTCTCCGAAAGAGAATCAAGCATGTGTACAGGGGCATAAACGCAGCAGTGATAGGATTGGAGAGGTTCGGTGAGCAAATGAAGACCCTTTGAAGTCATATTGCATGGTACCCATTACACGGGTCTCAACTCTCCAGGTTTAAGGTATTCTTCCTTCAGCTAAAACATGCATGTGGAACCCAGAGTATGATCAACCGTGTGAACGGGAGACGTGTTCAAATATGTCTCAGTTTTCCTCCCCTGGTACTCGGGTGCAACATTCCAGACGCTTTACTAACACTCTCCCCACTTGGAGAGTCAGCGCCTTTAACCTCCTGTTTGGCCCAGTTTGCAATTTCTGTGGAAGATGAACAGGAATAGCGAGAACCAATGAGAGACTAGCTGGAGGTGTCTGGACGGGCAAATTTAACTCTCATTTCCCACCAGGAAGAGGAATTAACCAAAGGCTCAGCTTGCCGTGACGGAACCAGATTAGGGCCTGAAGCCATCCTGCGGTGTTGCGGCCAGCTCAAAAGAAAGCGAGTTGAAGAAAGGAGCTCAGGGGCACTGTAATTCACAAACCTGCAGAGTTATAAATGACAGCTATCGTCCAAAAATATACTGAAGTAAGGCTGCCAAGAGGACTTGAAAGCGGGGCAGAATTGCAGGAAACCGATTTCAGGAGGTAGACTGGAATTGCATTGAAAGCATAGGAAAAGAGGCAGAACGTCCACAATGATGCACTTGGCCAAAAAGGGCGTATGCGTTTTTTCCTGAATATATTCAGGAAAAAACGCATACGCCCTTTTTGGCCAACCAAGCAAGCTTGCAAAGGAAATCTGCACTACAATGAAGTCTCACTTCCCCCCGGTCAAAAGGGCCATCTGAAAAAAGTGTAAAATCCAGAAAGGCAGGACAGGCCATGGAGAACTGGGAGCCTTGTTATGCTGATGGGCGGGATGTAAATTGCCAACAGACACTCGGGAGAAGTGTATGGTGTTTCCTGAAACATCTAAAAAACAAAGCAACAGAGCCTAGGGCACTTCCACTTATGGTCCTATAGCTTAGGGAAATTAAAATCAAAAAGACACAGCCACCCCAAAGTTTGGGACGCCTCTGTTTACAAGAACCTCGTTTACAGTACAAGTTCAACATTGCAGAAAGTGAAAAATGGATAAAGAAGTTGTGGTATTTACTTAAAAAGCAATATCACTCAGCAATGAAATCTATGTCATCAGGCCCTTAGCAGCACAATGAGTGGATTCAGGTATGATGATTCTAACTGAAATAAGTCACACAGAAAAAGAAACATCATAAGATATCAGTAATACACGGAATGTAAACTTGGCTACACAGGAACTGAATTACAGAACAGAACAGGGTCTCAAATTTAGAAAACCAACTTATGCTTGCTTAAGGGGAAAGGTGAGTTGGGGTGCTGCATAAAACCAGAGATTGAAATGAGCACAGATAAAGTTCCTTAAGCCAAATATGGAATAGACAAGAGCTACTCCTTGCTCAACGAAATGGACTCAACACCCCATATTAAACGCCTAAGAATGTACCTGACTAGTAAGTATCTTAAAACCTATGGATTGCTATTTCTCCGAAAGAGAATCAAGCATGTGTACAGGGACATAAACGCAGCAGTGATAGGATTGGAGAGGTTCGGTGAGCCAATGAAGACCCTTTGAAGTCATATTGCATGGTACCCATTCCACGGGTTTCAACTACCCAGGTTTAAGGTATTCTTCCTTCAGCTAAAACATGCATGTGGAACCTAGAGTATGATCAACCATGTGATCGGGAGACGTGTTTAAATATGTCTCAGTTTTCGTACCCTGGGACTCGGGTGCAACATTCCAGACGCTTTACTAACACCCTCCCGACTTGGAGAGTCAGTCCCTTTAACCTCCTGTTTAGCCCAGTTTGCAATTTCTGTGGAAGATGAACAGGAATAGCGAGAACCAATGAGAGACTAGCTGGAGGTGTCTGGACGGGCAAATTTAACTCTCATTACCCACCAGGAAGAGGAAATAACCAAAGGCTCAGCTTGCCGTGCCGGAACCAGATTAGGGCCTGAAGCCATCCTGCGGTGTTGCGGCCAGCTCAAAAGAAAGCGAGTTGAAGAAAGGAGCTCAGGGGCACTGTAATTCACAAACCTGCAGAGTTATAAATGACAGCTATCGTCCAAAAATATACTGAAGTAAGGCTGCCAAGAGGACTTGAAAGCGGGGCAGAATTGCAGGAAACCGATTTCAGGAGGTAGACTGGAATTGCATTGAAAGCATAGGAAAAGACGCAGAACGTCCACAAGGATGCACTTGGCCAAAAAGGGCGTATGCGTTTTTTCCTGAATATATTCAGGAAAAAACGCATACGCCCTTTTTGGCCAACCAAGCAAGCTTGCAAAGGAAATCTGCACTACAATGAAGTCTCACTTCCCCCCGGTCAAAAGGGCCATCTGAAAAAAGTGTAAAATCCAGAAAGGCAGGACAGGCCATGGAGAACTGGGAGCCTTGTTATGCTGATGGGCGGGATGTAAATTGCCAACAGACACTCGGGAGAAGTGTATGGTGTTTCCTGAAACATCTAAAAAACAAAGCAACAGAGCCTAGGGCACTTCCACTTATGGTCCTATAGCTTAGGGAAATTAAAATCAAAAAGACACAGCCACCCCAAAGTTTGGAACGCCTCTGTTTACAAGAACCTCGTTTACAGTACAAGTTCAACATCGCAGAAAGTGAAAAATGGATAAAGAAGTTGTGGTATTTACTTACAAAGCAATATCACTCAGCAATGAAATCTATGTCATCAGGCCCTTAGCAGCACAATGAGTGGATTCAGGTATGATGATTCTAACTGAAATAAGTCACACAGAAAAAGAAACATCATAAGATATCAGTAATACACGGAATGTAAACTTGGCTACACAGGAACTGAATTACAGAACAGAACAGGGTCTCAAATTTAGAAAACCAACTTATGCTTGCTTAAGGGTAAAGGTGAGTTGGGGTGCTGCATAAAACCAGAGATTGAAATGAGCACAGATAAAGTTCCTTAAGCCAAATATGGAATAGACAAGAGCTACTCCTTGCTCAACGAAATGGACTCAACACCGCATATTAAACGCCTAAGAATGTACCTGACTAGTAAGTATCTTAAAACCTATGGATTGCTATGTCTCCGAAAGAGAATCAAGCATGTGTACAGGGACATAAACGCAGCAGTGATAGGATTGGAGAGGTTCGGTGAGCAAATGAAGACCCTTTGAAGTCATATTGCATGGTACCCATTCCACGGGTTTCAACTACCCAGGTTTAAGGTATTCTACCTTCAGCTAAAACATGCATGTGGAAACTAGAGTATGATGAACCATGTGATCGGGAAACGTGTTCAAATATGTCTCAGTTTTCGTACCCTGGTACTCGGGTGCAACATTCCAGACGCTTTACTAACACCCTCCCGACTTGGAGAGTCAGTCCCTTTAACCTCCTGTTTGGCCCAGTTTGCAATTTCTGTGGAAGATGAACAGGAATAGCGAGAACCAATGAGAGACTAGCTGGAGGTGTCTGGACGGGCAAATTTAACTCTCATTTCCCACCAGGAAGAGGAATTAACCAAAGGCTCAGCTTGCCGTGCCGGAACCAGATTAGGGCCTGAAGCCATCCTGCGGTGTTGCGGCCAGCTCAAAAGAAAGCGAGTTGAAGAAAGGAGCTCAGGGGCACTGTAATTCACAAACCTGCAGAGTTATAAATGACAGCTATCGTCCAAAAATATACTGAAGTAAGGCTGCCAAGAGGACTTGAAAGCGGGGCAGAATTGCAGGAAACCGATTTCAGGAGGTAGACTGGAATTGCATTGAAAGCATAGGAAAAGAGGCAGAACGTCCACAATGATGCACTTGGCCAAAAAGGGCGTATGCGTTTTTTCCTGAATATATTCAGGAAAAAACGCATACGCCCTTTTTGGCCAACCAAGCAAGCTTGCAAAGGAAATCTGCACTACAATGAAGTCTCACTTCCCCCTGGTCAAAAGGGCCATCTGAAAAAAGTGTAAAATCCAGAAAGGCAGGACAGGCCATGGAGAACTGGGAGCCTTGTTATGCTGATGGGCGGGATGTAAATTGCCAACAGACACTCGGGAGAAGTGTATGGTGTTTCCTGAAACATCTAAAAAACAAAGCAACAGAGCCTAGGGCACTTCCACTTATGGTCCTATAGCTTAGGGAAATTAAAATAAAAAAGACACAGCCACCCCAAAGTTTGGGACGCCTCTGTTTACAAGAACCTCATTTACCGTACAAGTTCAATATCACAGAAAGTGAAAAATGGATAAAGAAGTTGTGGTACTTACGTACAATGCAGTATCACTCAACAATGAAATCTATGTCATCAGGCCCGTAGCAGCATAATGAGTGGATTCAGGTACGATGATTCTAACTGAAATAAGTCACACAGAAAAAGAAACATCATAAGATATCATTAATACACAGAATGTAAACTTGGCTACACAGGAACGGAATTCCAAAACAGAACAGGGTCTCAAATTTAGAAAATCAACTTATGCTTGCTTAAGCGGAAAGGTGAGTTGGGGTGCTGCATAAAACCAGAGATTGAAATGAGCACAGATAAAGTTCCTTAAGCCAAATATGGAATAGACAAGAGCTACTCCTTGCTCAACGAAATGGACTCAACACCCCATATTAAATGCCTAAGAATGTACCTGACTAGTAAGTATCTTAAAACCTATGGATTGCTATGTCTCCAAAAGAGAATCAAGCGTCTGTACAGGGGGATAAACGCAGCAGTGATAGGATTGGAGAAGTTCGGTGAGCAAATGAAGACCCTTTGAAGTCATATTGCATGGTACCCATTACACGGGTCTCAACTCTCCAGGTTTAAGGTATTCTTCCTTCAGCTAAAACATGCATGTGGAACCCAGAGTATGATCAACCGTGTGAACGGGAGACGTGTTCAAATATGTCTCAGTTTTCCTCCCCTGGTACTCGGGTGCAACATTCCAGACGCTTTACTAACACCCTCCCGACTTGGAGAGTCAGTCCCTTTAACCTCCTGTTTGGCCCAGTTTGCAATTTCTGCGGAAGATGAACAGGAATAGCGAGAACCAATGAGAGACTAGCTGGAGGTGTCTGGACGGGCAAATTTAACTCTCATTTCCCACCAGGAAGAGGAATTAACCAAAGGCTCAGCGTGCCGTGCCGGAACCAGATTAGGGCCTGAAGCCATCCTGCGGTGTTGCGGCCAGGTCACAAGAAAGCGAGTTGAAGAAAGGAGCTCAGGGGCACTGTAATTCACAAACCTGCAGAGTTATAAATGACAGCTATCGTCCAAAAATATACTGAAGTAAGGCTGCCAAGAGGACTTGAAAGCGGGGCAGAATTGCAGGAGACCGATTTCAGGAGGTAGACTGGAATTGCATTGAAAGCATAGGAAAAGAGGCAGAACGTCCACAATGATGCACTTGGCCAAAAAGGGCGTATGCGTTTTTTCCTGAATATATTCAGGAAAAAACGCATACGCCCTTTTTGGCCAACCAAGCAAGCTTGCAAAGGAAATCTGCACTACAATGAAGTCTCACTTCCCCCCGGTCAAAAGGGCCATCTGAAAAAAGTGTAAAATCCAGAAAGGCAGGACAGGCCATGGAGAACTGGGAGCCTTGTTATGCTGATGGGCGGGATGTAAATTGCCAACAGCCACTCGGGAGAAGTGTATGGTGTTTCCTGAAACATCTAAAAAACAAAGCAACAGAGCCTAGGGCACTTCCACTTATGGTCCTATAGCTTAGGGAAATTAAAATCAAAAAGACACAGCCACCCCAAAGTTTGGGACGCCTCTGTTTACAAGAACCTCATTTACCGTACAAGTTCAATATCACAGAAAGTGAAAAATGGATAAAGAAGTTGTGGTACTTACATACAATGCAGTATCACTCAACAATGAAATCTATGTCATCAGGCCCGTAGCAGCATAATGAGTGGATTCAGGTACGATGATTCTAACTGAAATAAGTCACACAGAAAAAGAAACATCATAAGATATCACTAATACACAGAATGTAAACTTGGCTACACAGGAACTGAATTCCAAAACAGAACAGGGTCTCAAATTTAGAAAACCAACTTATGCTTGCTTAAGGGGAAAGGTGAGTTGGGGTGCTGCATAAAACCAGAGATTGAAATGAGCACAGATAAAGTTCCTTAAGCCAAATATGGAATAGACAAGAGCTACTCCTTGCTCAGCGAAATGGACCCAACACCCCATATTAAACGCCTAAGAATGTACCTGACTAGTAAGTATCTTAAAACCTATGGATTCTTATGTCTCCGAAAGAGAATCAAGCATGTGTACAGGGGCATAAACGCAGCAGTGATAGGATTGGAGAGGTTCGGTGAGCAAATGAAGACCCTTTGAAGTCATATTGCATGGTACCCATTACACGGGTCTCAACTCTCCAGGTTTAAGGTATTCTTCCTTCAGCTAAAACATGCATGTGGAACCCAGAGTATGATCAACCGTGTGAACGGGAGACGTGTTCAAATATGTCTCAGTTTTCCTCCCCTGGTACTCGGGTGCAACATTCCAGACGCTTTACTAACACTCTCCCCACTTGGAGAGTCAGCGCCTTTAACCTCCTGTTTGGCCCAGTTTGCAATTTCTGTGGAAGATGAACAGGAATAGCGAGAACCAATGAGAGACTAGCTGGAGGTGTCTGGACGGGCAAATTTAACTCTCATTTCCCACCAGGAAGAGGAATTAACCAAAGGCTCAGCTTGCCGTGACGGAACCAGATTAGGGCCTGAAGCCATCCTGCGGTGTTGCGGCCAGCTCAAAAGAAAGCGAGTTGAAGAAAGGAGCTCAGGGGCACTGTAATTCACAAACCTGCAGAGTTATAAATGACAGCTATCGTCCAAAAATATACTGAAGTAAGGCTGCCAAGAGGACTTGAAAGCGGGGCAGAATTGCAGGAAACCGATTTCAGGAGGTAGACTGGAATTGCATTGAAAGCATAGGAAAAGAGGCAGAACGTCCACAATGATGCACTTGGCCAAAAAGGGCGTATGCGTTTTTTCCTGAATATATTCAGGAAAAAACGCATACGCCCTTTTTGGCCAACCAAGCAAGCTTGCAAAGGAAATCTGCACTACAATGAAGTCTCACTTCCCCCCGGTCAAAAGGGCCATCTGAAAAAAGTGTAAAATCCAGAAAGGCAGGACAGGCCATGGAGAACTGGGAGCCTTGTTATGCTGATGGGCGGGATGTAAATTGCCAACAGACACTCGGGAGAAGTGTATGGTGTTTCCTGAAACATCTAAAAAACAAAGCAACAGAGCCTAGGGCACTTCCACTTATGGTCCTATAGCTTAGGGAAATTAAAATCAAAAAGACACAGCCACCCCAAAGTTTGGGACGCCTCTGTTTACAAGAACCTCGTTTACAGTACAAGTTCAACATCGCAGAAAGTGAAAAATGGATAAAGAAGTTGTGGTATTTACTTACAAAGCAATATCACTCAGCAATGAAATCTATGTCATCAGGCCCTTAGCAGCACAATGAGTGGATTCAGGTATGATGATTCTAACTGAAATAAGTCACACAGAAAAAGAAACATCATAAGATATCAGTAATACACGGAATGTAAACTTGGCTACACAGGAACTGAATTACAGAACAGAACAGGGTCTCAAATTTAGAAAACCAACTTATGCTTGCTTAAGGGGAAAGGTGAGTTGGGGTGCTGCATAAAACCAGAGATTGAAATGAGCACAGATAAAGTTCCTTAAGCCAAATATGGAATAGACAAGAGCTACTCCTTGCTCAACGAAATGGACTCAACACCCCATATTAAACGCCTAAGAATGTACCTGACTAGTAAGTATCTTAAAACCTATGGATTGCTATTTCTCCGAAAGAGAATCAAGCATGTGTACAGGGACATAAACGCAGCAGTGATAGGATTGGAGAGGTTCGGTGAGCCAATGAAGACCCTTTGAAGTCATATTGCATGGTACCCATTCCACGGGTTTCAACTACCCAGGTTTAAGGTATTCTTCCTTCAGCTAAAACATGCATGTGGAACCTAGAGTATGATCAACCATGTGATCGGGAGACGTGTTTAAATATGTCTCAGTTTTCGTACCCTGGGACTCGGGTGCAACATTCCAGACGCTTTACTAACACCCTCCCGACTTGGAGAGTCAGTCCCTTTAACCTCCTGTTTGGCCCAGTTTGCAATTTCTGTGGAAGATGAACAGGAATAGCGAGAACCAATGAGAGACTAGCTGGAGGTGTCTGGACGGGCAAATTTAACTCTCATTACCCACCAGGAAGAGGAAATAACCAAAGGCTCAGCTTGCCGTGCCGGAACCAGATTAGGGCCTGAAGCCATCCTGCGGTGTTGCGGCCAGCTCAAAAGAAAGCGAGTTGAAGAAAGGAGCTCAGGGGCACTGTAATTCACAAACCTGCAGAGTTATAAATGACAGCTATCGTCCAAAAATATACTGAAGTAAGGCTGCCAAGAGGACTTGAAAGCGGGGCAGAATTGCAGGAAACCGATTTCAGGAGGTAGACTGGAATTGCATTGAAAGCATAGGAAAAGACGCAGAACGTCCACAAGGATGCACTTGGCCAAAAAGGGCGTATGCGTTTTTTCCTGAATATATTCAGGAAAAAACGCATACGCCCTTTTTGGCCAACCAAGCAAGCTTGCAAAGGAAATCTGCACTACAATGAAGTCTCACTTCCCCCCGGTCAAAAGGGCCATCTGAAAAAAGTGTAAAATCCAGAAAGGCAGGACAGGCCATGGAGAACTGGGAGCCTTGTTATGCTGATGGGCGGGATGTAAATTGCCAACAGACACTCGGGAGAAGTGTATGGTGTTTCCTGAAACATCTAAAAAACAAAGCAACAGAGCCTAGGGCACTTCCACTTATGGTCCTATAGCTTAGGGAAATTAAAATCAAAAAGACACAGCCACCCCAAAGTTTGGAACGCCTCTGTTTACAAGAACCTCGTTTACAGTACAAGTTCAACATCGCAGAAAGTGAAAAATGGATAAAGAAGTTGTGGTATTTACTTACAAAGCAATATCACTCAGCAATGAAATCTATGTCATCAGGCCCTTAGCAGCACAATGAGTGGATTCAGGTATGATGATTCTAACTGAAATAAGTCACACAGAAAAAGAAACATCATAAGATATCAGTAATACACGGAATGTAAACTTGGCTACACAGGAACTGAATTACAGAACAGAACAGGGTCTCAAATTTAGAAAACCAACTTATGCTTGCTTAAGGGTAAAGGTGAGTTGGGGTGCTGCATAAAACCAGAGATTGAAATGAGCACAGATAAAGTTCCTTAAGCCAAATATGGAATAGACAAGAGCTACTCCTTGCTCAATGAAATGGACTCAACACCGCATATTAAACGCCTAAGAATGTACCTGACTAGTAAGTATCTTAAAACCTATGGATTGCTATGTCTCCGAAAGAGAATCAAGCATGTGTACAGGGACATAAACGCAGCAGTGATAGGATTGGAGAGGTTCGGTGAGCAAATGAAGACCCTTTGAAGTCATATTGCATGGTACCCATTCCACGGGTTTCAACTACCCAGGTTTAAGGTATTCTACCTTCAGCTAAAACATGCATGTGGAAACTAGAGTATGATGAACCATGTGATCGGGAAACGTGTTCAAATATGTCTCAGTTTTCGTACCCTGGTACTCGGGTGCAACATTCCAGACGCTTTACTAACACCCTCCCGACTTGGAGAGTCAGTCCCTTTAACCTCCTGTTTGGCCCAGTTTGCAATTTCTGTGGAAGATGAACAGGAATAGCGAGAACCAATGAGAGACTAGCTGGAGGTGTCTGGACGGGCAAATTTAACTCTCATTTCCCACCAGGAAGAGGAATTAACCAAAGGCTCAGCTTGCCGTGCCGGAACCAGATTAGGGCCTGAAGCCATCCTGCGGTGTTGCGGCCAGCTCAAAAGAAAGCGAGTTGAAGAAAGGAGCTCAGGGGCACTGTAATTCACAAACCTGCAGAGTTATAAATGACAGCTATCGTCCAAAAATATACTGAAGTAAGGCTGCCAAGAGGACTTGAAAGCGGGGCAGAATTGCAGGAAACCGATTTCAGGAGGTAGACTGGAATTGCATTGAAAGCATAGGAAAAGAGGCAGAACGTCCACAAGGATGCACTTGGCCAAAAAGGGCGTATGCGTTTTTTCCTGAATATATTCAGGAAAAAACGCATACGCCCTTTTTGGCCAACCAAGCAAGCTTGCAAAGGAAATCTGCACTACAATGAAGTCTCACTTCCCCCTGGTCAAAAGGGCCATCTGAAAAAAGTGTAAAATCCAGAAAGGCAGGACAGGCCATGGAGAACTGGGAGCCTTGTTATGCTGATGGGCGGGATGTAAATTGCCAACAGACACTCGGGAGAAGTGTATGGTGTTTCCTGAAACATCTAAAAAACAAAGCAACAGAGCCTAGGGCACTTCCACTTATGGTCCTATAGCTTAGGGAAATTAAAATCAAAAAGACACAGCCACCCCAAAGTTTGGAACGCCTCTGTTTACAAGAACCTCGTTTACAGTACAAGTTCAACATCGCAGAAAGTGAAAAATGGATAAAGAAGTTGTGGTATTTACTTACAAAGCAATATCACTCAGCAATGAAATCTATGTCATCAGGCCCTTAGCAGCACAATGAGTGGATTCAGGTATGATGATTCTAACTGAAATAAGTCACACAGAAAAAGAAACATCATAAGATATCAGTAATACACGGAATGTAAACTTGGCTACACAGGAACTGAATTACAGAACAGAACAGGGTCTCAAATTTAGAAAACCAACTTATGCTTGCTTAAGGGTAAAGGTGAGTTGGGGTGCTGCATAAAACCAGAGATTGAAATGAGCACAGATAAAGTTCCTTAAGCCAAATATGGAATAGACAAGAGCTACTCCTTGCTCAACGAAATGGACTCAACACCGCATATTAAACGCCTAAGAATGTACCTGACTAGTAAGTATCTTAAAACCTATGGATTGCTATGTCTCCGAAAGAGAATCAAGCATGTGTACAGGGACATAAACGCAGCAGTGATAGGATTGGAGAGGTTCGGTGAGCAAATGAAGACCCTTTGAAGTCATATTGCATGGTACCCATTCCACGGGTTTCAACTACCCAGGTTTAAGGTATTCTACCTTCAGCTAAAACATGCATGTGGAAACTAGAGTATGATGAACCATGTGATCGGGAAACGTGTTCAAATATGTCTCAGTTTTCGTACCCTGGTACTCGGGTGCAACATTCCAGACGCTTTACTAACACCCTCCCGACTTGGAGAGTCAGTCCCTTTAACCTCCTGTTTGGCCCAGTTTGCAATTTCTGTGGAAGATGAACAGGAATAGCGAGAACCAATGAGAGACTAGCTGGAGGTGTCTGGACGGGCAAATTTAACTCTCATTTCCCACCAGGAAGAGGAATTAACCAAAGGCTCAGCTTGCCGTGCCGGAACCAGATTAGGGCCTGAAGCCATCCTGCGGTGTTGCGGCCAGCTCAAAAGAAAGCGAGTTGAAGAAAGGAGCTCAGGGGCACTGTAATTCACAAACCTGCAGAGTTATAAATGACAGCTATCGTCCAAAAATATACTGAAGTAAGGCTGCCAAGAGGACTTGAAAGCGGGGCAGAATTGCAGGAAACCGATTTCAGGAGGTAGACTGGAATTGCATTGAAAGCATAGGAAAAGAGGCAGAACGTCCACAATGATGCACTTGGCCAAAAAGGGCGTATGCGTTTTTTCCTGAATATATTCAGGAAAAAACGCATACGCCCTTTTTGGCCAACCAAGCAAGCTTGCAAAGGAAATCTGCACTACAATGAAGTCTCACTTCCCCCTGGTCAAAAGGGCCATCTGAAAAAAGTGTAAAATCCAGAAAGGCAGGACAGGCCATGGAGAACTGGGAGCCTTGTTATGCTGATGGGCGGGATGTAAATTGCCAACAGACACTCGGGAGAAGTGTATGGTGTTTCCTGAAACATCTAAAAAACAAAGCAACAGAGCCTAGGGCACTTCCACTTATGGTCCTATAGCTTAGGGAAATTAAAATAAAAAAGACACAGCCACCCCAAAGTTTGGGACGCCTCTGTTTACAAGAACCTCATTTACCGTACAAGTTCAATATCACAGAAAGTGAAAAATGGATAAAGAAGTTGTGGTACTTACGTACAATGCAGTATCACTCAACAATGAAATCTATGTCATCAGGCCCGTAGCAGCATAATGAGTGGATTCAGGTACGATGATTCTAACTGAAATAAGTCACACAGAAAAAGAAACATCATAAGATATCATTAATACACAGAATGTAAACTTGGCTACACAGGAACGGAATTCCAAAACAGAACAGGGTCTCAAATTTAGAAAATCAACTTATGCTTGCTTAAGCGGAAAGGTGAGTTGGGGTGCTGCATAAAACCAGAGATTGAAATGAGCACAGATAAAGTTCCTTAAGCCAAATATGGAATAGACAAGAGCTACTCCTTGCTCAACGAAATGGACTCAACACCCCATATTAAATGCCTAAGAATGTACCTGACTAGTAAGTATCTTAAAACCTATGGATTGCTATGTCTCCAAAAGAGAATCAAGCGTCTGTACAGGGGGATAAACGCAGCAGTGATAGGATTGGAGAAGTTCGGTGAGCAAATGAAGACCCTTTGAAGTCATATTGCATGGTACCCATTACACGGGTCTCAACTCTCCAGGTTTAAGGTATTCTTCCTTCAGCTAAAACATGCATGTGGAACCCAGAGTATGATCAACCGTGTGAACGGGAGACGTGTTCAAATATGTCTCAGTTTTCCTCCCCTGGTACTCGGGTGCAACATTCCAGACGCTTTACTAACACCCTCCCGACTTGGAGAGTCAGTCCCTTTAACCTCCTGTTTGGCCCAGTTTGCAATTTCTGCGGAAGATGAACAGGAATAGCGAGAACCAATGAGAGACTAGCTGGAGGTGTCTGGACGGGCAAATTTAACTCTCATTTCCCACCAGGAAGAGGAATTAACCAAAGGCTCAGCGTGCCGTGCCGGAACCAGATTAGGGCCTGAAGCCATCCTGCGGTGTTGCGGCCAGGTCACAAGAAAGCGAGTTGAAGAAAGGAGCTCAGGGGCACTGTAATTCACAAACCTGCAGAGTTATAAATGACAGCTATCGTCCAAAAATATACTGAAGTAAGGCTGCCAAGAGGACTTGAAAGCGGGGCAGAATTGCAGGAGACCGATTTCAGGAGGTAGACTGGAATTGCATTGAAAGCATAGGAAAAGAGGCAGAACGTCCACAATGATGCACTTGGCCAAAAAGGGCGTATGCGTTTTTTCCTGAATATATTCAGGAAAAAACGCATACGCCCTTTTTGGCCAACCAAGCAAGCTTGCAAAGGAAATCTGCACTACAATGAAGTCTCACTTCCCCCCGGTCAAAAGGGCCATCTGAAAAAAGTGTAAAATCCAGAAAGGCAGGACAGGCCATGGAGAACTGGGAGCCTTGTTATGCTGATGGGCGGGATGTAAATTGCCAACAGCCACTCGGGAGAAGTGTATGGTGTTTCCTGAAACATCTAAAAAACAAAGCAACAGAGCCTAGGGCACTTCCACTTATGGTCCTATAGTTTAGGGAAATTAAAATCAAAAAGACACAGCCACCCCAAAGTTTGGGACGCCTCTGTTTACAAGAACCTCATTTACCGTACAAGTTCAATATCACAGAAAGTGAAAAATGGATAAAGAAGTTGTGGTACTTACATACAATGCAGTATCACTCAACAATGAAATCTATGTCATCAGGCCCGTAGCAGCATAATGAGTGGATTCAGGTACGATGATTCTAACTGAAATAAGTCACACAGAAAAAGAAACATCATAAGATATCACTAATACACAGAATGTAAACTTGGCTACACAGGAACTGAATTCCAAAACAGAACAGGGTCTCAAATTTAGAAAACCAACTTATGCTTGCTTAAGGGGAAAGGTGAGTTGGGGTGCTGCATAAAACCAGAGATTGAAATGAGCACAGATAAAGTTCCTTAAGCCAAATATGGAATAGACAAGAGCTACTCCTTGCTCAGCGAAATGGACCCAACACCCCATATTAAACGCCTAAGAATGTACCTGACTAGTAAGTATCTTAAAACCTATGGATTCTTATGTCTCCGAAAGAGAATCAAGCATGTGTACAGGGGCATAAACGCAGCAGTGATAGGATTGGAGAGGTTCGGTGAGCAAATGAAGACCCTTTGAAGTCATATTGCATGGTACCCATTACACGGGTCTCAACTCTCCAGGTTTAAGGTATTCTTCCTTCAGCTAAAACATGCATGTGGAACCCAGAGTATGATCAACCGTGTGAACGGGAGACGTGTTCAAATATGTCTCAGTTTTCCTCCCCTGGTACTCGGGTGCAACATTCCAGACGCTTTACTAACACTCTCCCCACTTGGAGAGTCAGCGCCTTTAACCTCCTGTTTGGCCCAGTTTGCAATTTCTGTGGAAGATGAACAGGAATAGCGAGAACCAATGAGAGACTAGCTGGAGGTGTCTGGACGGGCAAATTTAACTCTCATTTCCCACCAGGAAGAGGAATTAACCAAAGGCTCAGCTTGCCGTGACGGAACCAGATTAGGGCCTGAAGCCATCCTGCGGTGTTGCGGCCAGCTCAAAAGAAAGCGAGTTGAAGAAAGGAGCTCAGGGGCACTGTAATTCACAAACCTGCAGAGTTATAAATGACAGCTATCGTCCAAAAATATACTGAAGTAAGGCTGCCAAGAGGACTTGAAAGCGGGGCAGAATTGCAGGAAACCGATTTCAGGAGGTAGACTGGAATTGCATTGAAAGCATAGGAAAAGAGGCAGAACGTCCACAATGATGCACTTGGCCAAAAAGGGCGTATGCGTTTTTTCCTGAATATATTCAGGAAAAAACGCATACGCCCTTTTTGGCCAACCAAGCAAGCTTGCAAAGGAAATCTGCACTACAATGAAGTCTCACTTCCCCCCGGTCAAAAGGGCCATCTGAAAAAAGTGTAAAATCCAGAAAGGCAGGACAGGCCATGGAGAACTGGGAGCCTTGTTATGCTGATGGGCGGGATGTAAATTGCCAACAGACACTCGGGAGAAGTGTATGGTGTTTCCTGAAACATCTAAAAAACAAAGCAACAGAGCCTAGGGCACTTCCACTTATGGTCCTATAGCTTAGGGAAATTAAAATCAAAAAGACACAGCCACCCCAAAGTTTGGGACGCCTCTGTTTACAAGAACCTCGTTTACAGTACAAGTTCAACATCGCAGAAAGTGAAAAATGGATAAAGAAGTTGTGGTATTTACTTACAAAGCAATATCACTCAGCAATGAAATCTATGTCATCAGGCCCTTAGCAGCACAATGAGTGGATTCAGGTATGATGATTCTAACTGAAATAAGTCACACAGAAAAAGAAACATCATAAGATATCAGTAATACACGGAATGTAAACTTGGCTACACAGGAACTGAATTACAGAACAGAACAGGGTCTCAAATTTAGAAAACCAACTTATGCTTGCTTAAGGGGAAAGGTGAGTTGGGGTGCTGCATAAAACCAGAGATTGAAATGAGCACAGATAAAGTTCCTTAAGCCAAATATGGAATAGACAAGAGCTACTCCTTGCTCAACGAAATGGACTCAACACCCCATATTAAACGCCTAAGAATGTACCTGACTAGTAAGTATCTTAAAACCTATGGATTGCTATTTCTCCGAAAGAGAATCAAGCATGTGTACAGGGACATAAACGCAGCAGTGATAGGATTGGAGAGGTTCGGTGAGCCAATGAAGACCCTTTGAAGTCATATTGCATGGTACCCATTCCACGGGTTTCAACTACCCAGGTTTAAGGTATTCTTCCTTCAGCTAAAACATGCATGTGGAACCTAGAGTATGATCAACCATGTGATCGGGAGACGTGTTTAAATATGTCTCAGTTTTCGTACCCTGGGACTCGGGTGCAACATTCCAGACGCTTTACTAACACCCTCCCGACTTGGAGAGTCAGTCCCTTTAACCTCCTGTTTGGCCCAGTTTGCAATTTCTGTGGAAGATGAACAGGAATAGCGAGAACCAATGAGAGACTAGCTGGAGGTGTCTGGACGGGCAAATTTAACTCTCATTACCCACCAGGAAGAGGAAATAACCAAAGGCTCAGCTTGCCGTGCCGGAACCAGATTAGGGCCTGAAGCCATCCTGCGGTGTTGCGGCCAGCTCAAAAGAAAGCGAGTTGAAGAAAGGAGCTCAGGGGCACTGTAATTCACAAACCTGCAGAGTTATAAATGACAGCTATCGTCCAAAAATATACTGAAGTAAGGCTGCCAAGAGGACTTGAAAGCGGGGCAGAATTGCAGGAAACCGATTTCAGGAGGTAGACTGGAATTGCATTGAAAGCATAGGAAAAGACGCAGAACGTCCACAAGGATGCACTTGGCCAAAAAGGGCGTATGCGTTTTTTCCTGAATATATTCAGGAAAAAACGCATACGCCCTTTTTGGCCAACCAAGCAAGCTTGCAAAGGAAATCTGCACTACAATGAAGTCTCACTTCCCCCCGGTCAAAAGGGCCATCTGAAAAAAGTGTAAAATCCAGAAAGGCAGGACAGGCCATGGAGAACTGGGAGCCTTGTTATGCTGATGGGCGGGATGTAAATTGCCAACAGACACTCGGGAGAAGTGTATGGTGTTTCCTGAAACATCTAAAAAACAAAGCAACAGAGCCTAGGGCACTTCCACTTATGGTCCTATAGCTTAGGGAAATTAAAATCAAAAAGACACAGCCACCCCAAAGTTTGGAACGCCTCTGTTTACAAGAACCTCGTTTACAGTACAAGTTCAACATCGCAGAAAGTGAAAAATGGATAAAGAAGTTGTGGTATTTACTTACAAAGCAATATCACTCAGCAATGAAATCTATGTCATCAGGCCCTTAGCAGCACAATGAGTGGATTCAGGTATGATGATTCTAACTGAAATAAGTCACACAGAAAAAGAAACATCATAAGATATCAGTAATACACGGAATGTAAACTTGGCTACACAGGAACTGAATTACAGAACAGAACAGGGTCTCAAATTTAGAAAACCAACTTATGCTTGCTTAAGGGTAAAGGTGAGTTGGGGTGCTGCATAAAACCAGAGATTGAAATGAGCACAGATAAAGTTCCTTAAGCCAAATATGGAATAGACAAGAGCTACTCCTTGCTCAATGAAATGGACTCAACACCGCATATTAAACGCCTAAGAATGTACCTGACTAGTAAGTATCTTAAAACCTATGGATTGCTATGTCTCCGAAAGAGAATCAAGCATGTGTACAGGGACATAAACGCAGCAGTGATAGGATTGGAGAGGTTCGGTGAGCAAATGAAGACCCTTTGAAGTCATATTGCATGGTACCCATTCCACGGGTTTCAACTACCCAGGTTTAAGGTATTCTACCTTCAGCTAAAACATGCATGTGGAAACTAGAGTATGATGAACCATGTGATCGGGAAACGTGTTCAAATATGTCTCAGTTTTCGTACCCTGGTACTCGGGTGCAACATTCCAGACGCTTTACTAACACCCTCCCGACTTGGAGAGTCAGTCCCTTTAACCTCCTGTTTGGCCCAGTTTGCAATTTCTGTGGAAGATGAACAGGAATAGCGAGAACCAATGAGAGACTAGCTGGAGGTGTCTGGACGGGCAAATTTAACTCTCATTTCCCACCAGGAAGAGGAATTAACCAAAGGCTCAGCTTGCCGTGCCGGAACCAGATTAGGGCCTGAAGCCATCCTGCGGTGTTGCGGCCAGCTCAAAAGAAAGCGAGTTGAAGAAAGGAGCTCAGGGGCACTGTAATTCACAAACCTGCAGAGTTATAAATGACAGCTATCGTCCAAAAATATACTGAAGTAAGGCTGCCAAGAGGACTTGAAAGCGGGGCAGAATTGCAGGAAACCGATTTCAGGAGGTAGACTGGAATTGCATTGAAAGCATAGGAAAAGAGGCAGAACGTCCACAATGATGCACTTGGCCAAAAAGGGCGTATGCGTTTTTTCCTGAATATATTCAGGAAAAAACGCATACGCCCTTTTTGGCCAACCAAGCAAGCTTGCAAAGGAAATCTGCACTACAATGAAGTCTCACTTCCCCCTGGTCAAAAGGGCCATCTGAAAAAAGTGTAAAATCCAGAAAGGCAGGACAGGCCATGGAGAACTGGGAGCCTTGTTATGCTGATGGGCGGGATGTAAATTGCCAACAGACACTCGGGAGAAGTGTATGGTGTTTCCTGAAACATCTAAAAAACAAAGCAACAGAGCCTAGGGCACTTCCACTTATGGTCCTATAGCTTAGGGAAATTAAAATAAAAAAGACACAGCCACCCCAAAGTTTGGGACGCCTCTGTTTACAAGAACCTCATTTACCGTACAAGTTCAATATCACAGAAAGTGAAAAATGGATAAAGAAGTTGTGGTACTTACGTATAATGCAGTATCACTCAACAATGAAATCTATGTCATCAGGCCCGTAGCAGCATAATGAGTGGATTCAGGTACGATGATTCTAACTGAAATAAGTCACACAGAAAAAGAAACATCATAAGATATCATTAATACACAGAATGTAAACTTGGCTACACAGGAACGGAATTCCAAAACAGAACAGGGTCTCAAATTTAGAAAATCAACTTATGCTTGCTTAAGCGGAAAGGTGAGTTGGGGTGCTGCATAAAACCAGAGATTGAAATGAGCACAGATAAAGTTCCTTAAGCCAAATATGGAATAGACAAGAGCTACTCCTTGCTCAACGAAATGGACTCAACACCCCATATTAAATGCCTAAGAATGTACCTGACTAGTAAGTATCTTAAAACCTATGGATTGCTATGTCTCCAAAAGAGAATCAAGCGTCTGTACAGGGGGATAAACGCAGCAGTGATAGGATTGGAGAAGTTCGGTGAGCAAATGAAGACCCTTTGAAGTCATATTGCATGGTACCCATTACACGGGTCTCAACTCTCCAGGTTTAAGGTATTCTTCCTTCAGCTAAAACATGCATGTGGAACCCAGAGTATGATCAACCGTGTGAACGGGAGACGTGTTCAAATATGTCTCAGTTTTCCTCCCCTGGTACTCGGGTGCAACATTCCAGACGCTTTACTAACACCCTCCCGACTTGGAGAGTCAGTCCCTTTAACCTCCTGTTTGGCCCAGTTTGCAATTTCTGCGGAAGATGAACAGGAATAGCGAGAACCAATGAGAGACTAGCTGGAGGTGTCTGGACGGGCAAATTTAACTCTCATTTCCCACCAGGAAGAGGAATTAACCAAAGGCTCAGCGTGCCGTGCCGGAACCAGATTAGGGCCTGAAGCCATCCTGCGGTGTTGCGGCCAGGTCACAAGAAAGCGAGTTGAAGAAAGGAGCTCAGGGGCACTGTAATTCACAAACCTGCAGAGTTATAAATGACAGCTATCGTCCAAAAATATACTGAAGTAAGGCTGCCAAGAGGACTTGAAAGCGGGGCAGAATTGCAGGAGACCGATTTCAGGAGGTAGACTGGAATTGCATTGAAAGCATAGGAAAAGAGGCAGAACGTCCACAATGATGCACTTGGCCAAAAAGGGCGTATGCGTTTTTTCCTGAATATATTCAGGAAAAAACGCATACGCCCTTTTTGGCCAACCAAGCAAGCTTGCAAAGGAAATCTGCACTACAATGAAGTCTCACTTCCCCCCGGTCAAAAGGGCCATCTGAAAAAAGTGTAAAATCCAGAAAGGCAGGACAGGCCATGGAGAACTGGGAGCCTTGTTATGCTGATGGGCGGGATGTAAATTGCCAACAGCCACTCGGGAGAAGTGTATGGTGTTTCCTGAAACATCTAAAAAACAAAGCAACAGAGCCTAGGGCACTTCCACTTATGGTCCTATAGCTTAGGGAAATTAAAATCAAAAAGACACAGCCACCCCAAAGTTTGGGACGCCTCTGTTTACAAGAACCTCATTTACCGTACAAGTTCAATATCACAGAAAGTGAAAAATGGATAAAGAAGTTGTGGTACTTACATACAATGCAGTATCACTCAACAATGAAATCTATGTCATCAGGCCCGTAGCAGCATAATGAGTGGATTCAGGTACGATGATTCTAACTGAAATAAGTCACACAGAAAAAGAAACATCATAAGATATCACTAATACACAGAATGTAAACTTGGCTACACAGGAACTGAATTCCAAAACAGAACAGGGTCTCAAATTTAGAAAACCAACTTATGCTTGCTTAAGGGGAAAGGTGAGTTGGGGTGCTGCATAAAACCAGAGATTGAAATGAGCACAGATAAAGTTCCTTAAGCCAAATATGGAATAGACAAGAGCTACTCCTTGCTCAACGAAATGGACTCAACACCGCATATTAAACGCCTAAGAATGTACCTGACTAGTAAGTATCTTAAAACCTATGGATTGCTATGTCTCCGAAAGAGAATCAAGCATGTGTACAGGGACATAAACGCAGCAGTGATAGGATTGGAGAGGTTCGGTGAGCAAATGAAGACCCTTTGAAGTCATATTGCATGGTACCCATTCCACGGGTTTCAACTACCCAGGTTTAAGGTATTCTACCTTCAGCTAAAACATGCATGTGGAAACTAGAGTATGATGAACCATGTGATCGGGAAACGTGTTCAAATATGTCTCAGTTTTCGTACCCTGGTACTCGGGTGCAACATTCCAGACGCTTTACTAACACCCTCCCGACTTGGAGAGTCAGTCCCTTTAACCTCCTGTTTGGCCCAGTTTGCAATTTCTGTGGAAGATGAACAGGAATAGCGAGAACCAATGAGAGACTAGCTGGAGGTGTCTGGACGGGCAAATTTAACTCTCATTTCCCACCAGGAAGAGGAATTAACCAAAGGCTCAGCGTGCCGTGCCGGAACCAGATTAGGGCCTGAAGCCATCCTGCGGTGTTGCGGCCAGCTCAAAAGAAAGCGAGTTGAAGAAAGGAGCTCAGGGGCACTGTAATTCACAAACCTGCAGAGTTATAAATGACAGCTATCGTCCAAAAATATACTGAAGTAAGGCTGCCAAGAGGACTTGAAAGCGGGGCAGAATTGCAGGAAACCGATTTCAGGAGGTAGACTGGAATTGCATTGAAAGCATAGGAAAAGAGGCAGAACGTCCACAATGATGCACTTGGCCAAAAAGGGCGTATGCGTTTTTTCCTGAATATATTCAGGAAAAAACGCATACGCCCTTTTTGGCCAACCAAGCAAGCTTGCAAAGGAAATCTGCACTACAATGAAGTCTCACTTCCCCCTGGTCAAAAGGGCCATCTGAAAAAAGTGTAAAATCCAGAAAGGCAGGACAGGCCATGGAGAACTGGGAGCCTTGTTATGCTGATGGGCGGGATGTAAATTGCCAACAGACACTCGGGAGAAGTGTATGGTGTTTCCTGAAACATCTAAAAAACAAAGCAACAGAGCCTAGGGCACTTCCACTTATGGTCCTATAGCTTAGGGAAATTAAAATCAAAAAGACACAGCCACCCCAAAGTTTGGGACGCCTCTGTTTACAAGAACCTCATTTACCGTACAAGTTCAATATCACAGAAAGTGAAAAATGGATAAAGAAGTTGTGGTACTTACGTACAATGCAGTATCACTCAACAATGAAATCTATGTCATCAGGCCCGTAGCAGCATAATGAGTGGATTCAGGTACGATGATTCTAACTGAAATAAGTCACACAGAAAAAGAAACATCATAAGATATCATTAATACACAGAATGTAAACTTGGCTACACAGGAACGGAATTCCAAAACAGAACAGGGTCTCAAATTTAGAAAATCAACTTATGCTTGCTTAAGCGGAAAGGTGAGTTGGGGTGCTGCATAAAACCAGAGATTGAAATGAGCACAGATAAAGTTCCTTAAGCCAAATATGGAATAGACAAGAGCTACTCCTTGCTCAACGAAATGGACTCAACACCCCATATTAAATGCCTAAGAATGTACCTGACTAGTAAGTATCTTAAAACCTATGGATTGCTATGTCTCCAAAAGAGAATCAAGCGTCTGTACAGGGGGATAAACGCAGCAGTGATAGGATTGGAGAAGTTCGGTGAGCAAATGAAGACCCTTTGAAGTCATATTGCATGGTACCCATTACACGGGTCTCAACTCTCCAGGTTTAAGGTATTCTTCCTTCAGCTAAAACATGCATGTGGAACCCAGAGTATGATCAACCATGTGAACGGGAGACGTGTTCAAATATGTCTCAGTTTTCCTCCCCTGGTACTCGGGTGCAACATTCCAGACGCTTTACTAACACCCTCCCGACTTGGAGAGTCAGTCCCTTTAACCTCCTGTTTGGCCCAGTTTGCAATTTCTGCGGAAGATGAACAGGAATAGCGAGAACCAATGAGAGACTAGCTGGAGGTGTCTGGACGGGCAAATTTAACTCTCATTTCCCACCAGGAAGAGGAATTAACCAAAGGCTCAGCGTGCCGTGCCGGAACCAGATTAGGGCCTGAAGCCATCCTGCGGTGTTGCGGCCAGGTCACAAGAAAGCGAGTTGAAGAAAGGAGCTCAGGGGCACTGTAATTCACAAACCTGCAGAGTTATAAATGACAGCTATCGTCCAAAAATATACTGAAGTAAGGCTGCCAAGAGGACTTGAAAGCGGGGCAGAATTGCAGGAGACCGATTTCAGGAGGTAGACTGGAATTGCATTGAAAGCATAGGAAAAGAGGCAGAACGTCCACAATGATGCACTTGGCCAAAAAGGGCGTATGCGTTTTTTCCTGAATATATTCAGGAAAAAACGCATACGCCCTTTTTGGCCAACCAAGCAAGCTTGCAAAGGAAATCTGCACTACAATGAAGTCTCACTTCCCCCCGGTCAAAAGGGCCATCTGAAAAAAGTGTAAAATCCAGAAAGGCAGGACAGGCCATGGAGAACTGGGAGCCTTGTTATGCTGATGGGCGGGATGTAAATTGCCAACAGACACTCGGGAGAAGTGTATGGTGTTTCCTGAAACATCTAAAAAACAAAGCAACAGAGCCTAGGGCACTTCCACTTATGGTCCTATAGCTTAGGGAAATTAAAATCAAAAAGACACAGCCACCCCAAAGTTTGGGACGCCTCTGTTTACAAGAACCTCATTTACCGTACAAGTTCAATATCACAGAAAGTGAAAAATGGATAAAGAAGTTGTGGTACTTACATACAATGCAGTATCACTCAACAATGAAATCTATGTCATCAGGCCCGTAGCAGCATAATGAGTGGATTCAGGTACGATGATTCTAACTGAAATAAGTCACACAGAAAAAGAAACATCATAAGATATCACTAATACACAGAATGTAAACTTGGCTACACAGGAACTGAATTCCAAAACAGAACAGGGTCTCAAATTTAGAAAACCAACTTATGCTTGCTTAAGGGGAAAGGTGAGTTGGGGTGCTGCATAAAACCAGAGATTGAAATGAGCACAGATAAAGTTCCTTAAGCCAAATATGGAATAGACAAGAGCTACTCCTTGCTCAGCGAAATGGACCCAACACCCCATATTAAACGCTTAAGAATGTACCTGACTAGTAAGTATCTTAAAACCTATGGATTCTTATGTCTCCGAAAGAGAATCAAGCATGTGTACAGGGGCATAAACGCAGCAGTGATAGGATTGGAGAGGTTCGGTGAGCAAATGAAGACCCTTTGAAGTCATATTGCATGGTACCCATTACACGGGTCTCAACTCTCCAGGTTTAAGGTATTCTTCCTTCAGCTAAAACATGCATGTGGAACCCAGAGTATGATCAACCGTGTGAACGGGAGACGTGTTCAAATATGTCTCAGTTTTCCTCCCCTGGTACTCGGGTGCAACATTCCAGACGCTTTACTAACACTCTCCCCACTTGGAGAGTCAGCGCCTTTAACCTCCTGTTTGGCCCAGTTTGCAATTTCTGCGGAAGATGAACAGGAATAGCGAGAACCAATGAGAGACTAGCTGGAGGTGTCTGGACGGGCAAATTTAACTCTCATTTCCCACCAGGAAGAGGAAATAACCAAAGGCTCATCGTGCCGTGACGGAACCAGATTAGGGCCTGAAGCCATCCTGCGGTGTTGCGACCGGCTCAAAAGAAAGCGAGTTGAAGAAAGGAGCTCAGGGGCACTGTAATTCACAAACCTGCAGAGTTATAAATGACAGCTATCGTCCAAAAATATACTAAAGTAAGGCTGCCAAGAGGACTTGAAAGCGGGGCAGAATTGCAGGAAACCGATTTCAGGAGGTAGACTGGAATTGCATTGAAAGCATAGGAAAAGAGGCAGAACATCCACAATGATGCACTTGGCCAAAAAGGACGTATGCATTTTTTCCTGAATATATTCAGGAAAAAACGCATACGTCCTTTTTGGCCAACTAAGCAAACTTGCAAAGGAAATCTGCACTACAATGAAGTCTCACTTCCCCCCGGTCAAAAGGGCCATCTGAAAAAAGTGTAAAATCCAGAAAGGCAGGACAGGCCATGGAGAACTGGGAGCCTTGTTATGCTGATGGGCGGGATGTAAATTGCCAACAGCCACTCGGGAGAAGTGTATGGTGTTTCCTGAAACATCTAAAAAACAAAGCAACAGAGCCTAGGGCACTTCCACTTATGGTCCTATAGATTAGGGAAATTAAAATCAAAAAGACACAGCCACCCCAAAGTTTGGGACACCTCTGTTTACAAGAACCTCGTTTACAGTACAAGTTCAACATCGCAGAAAGTGAAAAATGGATAAAGAAGTTGTGGTATTTACTTACAAAGCAATATCACTCAGCAATGAAATCTATGTCATCAGGCCCTTAGCAGCACAATGAGTGGATTCAGGTATGATGATTCTAACTGAAATAAGTCACACAGAAAAAGAAACATCATAAGATATCAGTAATACACGGAATGTAAACTTGGCTACACAGGAACTGAATTACAGAACAGAACAGGGTCTCAAATTTAGAAAACCAACTTATGCTTGCTTAAGGGTAAAGGTGAGTTGGGGTGCTGCATAAAACCAGAGATTGAAATGAGCACAGATAAAGTTCCTTAAGCCAAATATGGAATAGACAAGAGCTACTCCTTGCTCAACGAAATGGACTCAACACCGCATATTAAACGCCTAAGAATGTACCTGACTAGTAAGTATCTTAAAACCTATGGATTGCTATGTCTCCGAAAGAGAATCAAGCATGTGTACAGGGGCATAAACGCAGCAGTGATAGGATTGGAGAGGTTCGGTGAGCAAATGAAGACCCTTTGAAGTCATATTGCATGGTACCCATTCCACGGGTTTCAACTACCCAGGTTTAAGGTATTCTACCTTCAGCTAAAACATGCATGTGGAAACTAGAGTATGATGAACCATGTGATCGGGAAACGTGTTCAAATATGTCTCAGTTTTCGTACCCTGGTACTCGGGTGCAACATTCCAGACGCTTTACTAACACCCTCCCGACTTGGAGAGTCAGTCCCTTTAACCTCCTGTTTGGCCCAGTTTGCAATTTCTGTGGAAGATGAACAGGAATAGCGAGAACCAATGAGAGACTAGCTGGAGGTGTCTGGACGGGCAAATTTAACTCTCATTTTCCACCAGGAAGTGGAATTAACCAAAGGCTCAGCTTGCCGTGCCGGAACCAGATTAGGGCCTGAAGCCATCCTGCGGTGTTGCGGCCAGCTCAAAAGAAAGCGAGTTGAAGAAAGGAGCTCAGGGGCACTGTAATTCACAAACCTGCAGAGTTATAAATGACAGCTATCGTCCAAAAATATACTGAAGTAAGGCTGCCAAGAGGACTTGAAAGCGGGGCAGAATTGCAGGAAACCGATTTCAGGAGGTAGACTGGAATTGCATTGAAAGCATAGGAAAAGAGGCAGAACGTCCACAATGATGCACTTGGCCAAAAAGGGCGTATGCGTTTTTTCCTGAATATATTCAGGAAAAAATGCATACGCCCTTTTTGGCCAACCAAGCAAGCTTGCAAAGGAAATCTGCACTACAATGAAGTCTCACTTCCCCCTGGTCAAAAGGGCCATCTGAAAAAAGTGTAAAATCCAGAAAGGCAGGACAGGCCATGGAGAACTGGGAGCCTTGTTATGCTGATGGGCGGGATGTAAATTGCCAACAGACACTCGGGAGAAGTGTATGGTGTTTCCTGAAACATCTAAAAAACAAAGCAACAGAGCCTAGGGCACTTCCACTTATGGTCCTATAGCTTAGGGAAATTAAAATCAAAAAGACACAGCCACCCCAAAGTTTGGGACGCCTCTGTTTACAAGAACCTCATTTACCGTACAAGTTCAATATCACAGAAAGTGAAAAATGGATAAAGAAGTTGTGGTACTTACGTACAATGCAGTATCACTCAACAATGAAATCTATGTCATCAGGCCCGTAGCAGCATAATGAGTGGATTCAGGTACGATGATTCTAACTGAAATAAGTCACACAGAAAAAGAAACATCATAAGATATCATTAATACACAGAATGTAAACTTGGCTACACAGGAACGGAATTCCAAAACAGAACAGGGTCTCAAATTTAGAAAACCAACTTATGCTTGCTTAAGCGGAAAGGTGAGTTGGGGTGCTGCATAAAACCAGAGATTGAAATGAGCACAGATAAAGTTCCTTAAGCCAAATATGGAATAGACAAGAGCTACTCCTTGCTCAACGAAATGGACTCAACACCCCATATTAAATGCCTAAGAATGTACCTGACTAGTAAGTATCTTAAAACCTATGGATTGCTATGTCTCCAAAAGAGAATCAGGCGTCTGTACAGGGGGATAAACGCAGCAGTGATAGGATTGGAGAAGTTCGGTGAGCAAATGAAGACCCTTTGAGGTCATATTGCATGGTACCCGTTACACGGGTCTCAACTCTCCAGGTTTAAGGTATTCTTCCTTCAGCTAAAACATGCATGTGGAACCCAGAGTATGATCAACCGTGTGAACGGGAGACGTGTTCAAATATGTCTCAGTTTTCCTCCCCTGGTACTCGGGTGCAACATTCCAGACGCTTTACTAACACCCTCCCGACTTGGAGAGTCGGTCCCTTTAACCTCCTGTTTGGCCCAGTTTGCAATTTCTGCGGAAGATGAACAGGAATAGCGAGAACCAATGAGAGACTAGCTGGAGGTGTCTGGACGGGCAAATTTAACTCTCATTTCCCACCAGGAAGAGGAATTAACCAAAGGCTCAGCGTGCCGTGCCGGAACCATATTAGGGCCTGAAGCCATCCTGCGGTGTTGCGGCCAGGTCACAAGAAAGCGAGTTGAAGAAAGGAGCTCAGGGGCACTGTAATTCACAAACCTGCAGAGTTATAAATGACAGCTATCGTCCAAAAATATACTGAAGTAAGGCTGCCAAGAGGACTTGAAAGCGGGGCAGAATTGCAGGAGACCGATTTCAGGAGGTAGACTGGAATTGCATTGAAAGCATAGGAAAAGAGGCAGAACGTCCACAATGATGCACTTGGCCAAAAAGGGCTTATGCGTTTTTTCCTGAATATATTCAGGAAAAAACGCATAAGCCCTTTTTGGCCAACCAAGCAAGCTTGCAAAGGAAATCTGCACTACAATGAAGTCTCACTTCCCCCCGGTCAAAAGGGCCATCTGAAAAAAGTGTAAAATCCAGAAAGGCAGGACAGGCCATGGAGAACTGGGAGCCTTGTTATGCTGATGGGCGGGATGTAAATTGCCAACAGACACTCGGGAGAAGTGTATGGTGTTTCCTGAAACATCTAAAAAACAAAGCAACAGAGCCTAGGGCACTTCCACTTATGGTCCTATAGCTTAGGGAAATTAAAATCAAAAAGACACAGCCACCCCAAAGTTTGGGACGCCTCTGTTTACAAGAACCTCGTTTACCGTACAAGTTCAATATCACAGAAAGTGAAAAATGGATAAAGAAGTTGTGGTACTTACGTACAATGCAGTATCACTCAACAATGAAATCTATGTCATCAGGCCCGTAGCAGCATAATGAGTGGATTCAGGTACGATGATTCTAACTGAAATAAGTCACACAGAAAAAGAAACATCATAAGATATCACTAATACACAGAATGTAAACTTGGCTACACAGGAACTGAATTCCAAAACAGAACAGGGTCTCAAATTTAGAAAACCAACTTATGCTTGCTTAAGGGGAAAGGTGAGTTGGGGTGCTGCATAAAACCAGAGATTGAAATGAGCACAGATAAAGTTCCTTAAGCCAAATATGGAATAGACAAGAGCTACTCCTTGCTCAACGAAATGGACTCAACACCACATATTAAACGACTAAGAATGTACCTGACTAGTAAGTATCTTAAAACCTATGGATTGCTATGTCTCCGAAAGAGAATCAAGCATGTGTACAGGGGCATAAACGCAGCAGTGATAGGATTGGAGAGGTTCGGTGAGCAAATGAAGACCCTTTGAAGTCATATTGCATGGTACCCATTCCACGGGTTTCAACTACCAAGGTTTAAGGTATTCTACCTTCAGCTAAAACATGCATGTGGAAACTAGAGTATGATCAACAATGTGATCGGGAGACGTGTTCAAATATGTCTCAGTTTTCGTACCCTGGTACTCGGGTGCAACATTCCAGACGCTTTACTAACACCCTCCCGACTTGGAGAGTCAGTCCCTTTAACCTCCTGTTTGGCCCAGTTTGCAATTTCTGTGGAAGATGAACAGGAATAGCGAGAACCAATGAGAGACTAGCTGGAGGTGTCTGGACGGGCAAATTTAACTCTCATTTCCCACCAGGAAGAGGAATTAACCAAAGGCTCAGCTTGCCGTGCCGGAACCAGATTAGGGCCTGAAGCCATCCTGCGGTGTTGCGGCCAGCTCAAAAGAAAGCGAGTTGAAGAAAGGAGCTCAGGGGCACTGTAATTCACAAACCTGCAGAGTTATAAATGACAGCTATCGTCCAAAAATATACTGAAGTAAGGCTGCCAAGAGGACTTGAAAGCGGGGCAGAATTGCAGGAAACCGATTTCAGGAGGTAGACTGGAATTGCATTGAAAGCATAGGAAAAGAGGCAGAACGTCCACAATGATGCACTTGGCCAAAAAGGGCGTATGCGTTTTTTCCTGAATATATTCAGGAAAAAACGCATACGCCCTTTTTGGCCAACCAAGCAAGCTTGCAAAGGAAATCTGCACTACAATGAAGTCTCACTTCCCCCCGGTCAAAAGGGCCATCTGAAAAAAGTGTAAAATCCAGAAAGGCAGGACAGGCCATGGAGAACTGGGAGCCTTGTTATGCTGATGGGCGGGATGTAAATTGCCAACAGCCACTCGGGAGAAGTGTATGGTGTTTCCTGAAACATCTAAAAAACAAAGCAACAGAGCCTAGGGCACTTCCACTTATGGTCCTATAGCTTAGGGAAATTAAAATCAAAAAGACACAGCCACCCCAAAGTTTGGGACGCCTCTGTTTACAAGAACCTCATTTACCGTACAAGTTCAATATCACAGAAAGTGAAAAATGGATAAAGAAGTTGTGGTACTTACATACAATGCAGTATCACTCAACAATGAAATCTATGTCATCAGGCCCGTAGCAGCATAATGAGTGGATTCAGGTACGATGATTCTAACTGAAATAAGTCACACAGAAAAAGAAACATCATAAGATATCACTAATACACAGAATGTAAACTTGGCTACACAGGAACTGAATTCCAAAACAGAACAGGGTCTCAAATTTAGAAAACCAACTTATGCTTGCTTAAGGGGAAAGGTGAGTTGGGGTGCTGCATAAAACCAGAGATTGAAATGAGCACAGATAAAGTTCCTTAAGCCAAATATGGAATAGACAAGAGCTACTCCTTGCTCAACGAAATGGACCCAACACCCCATATTAAACGCCTAAGAATGTACCTGACTAGTAAGTATCTTAAAACCTATGGATTCTTATGTCTCCGAAAGAGAATCAAGCATGTGTACAGGGGCATAAACGCAGCAGTGATAGGATTGGAGAGGTTCGGTGAGCAAATGAAGACCCTTTGAATTCATATTGCATGGTACCCATTCCACGGGTCTCAACTCTCCAGGTTTAAGGTATTCTTCCTTCAGCTAAAACATGCATGTGGAACCCAGAGTATGATCAACCGTGTGAACGGGAGACGTGTTCAAATATGTCTCAGTTTTCCTCCCCTGGTACTCGGGTGCAACATTCCAGACGCTTTACTAACACTCTCCCCACTTGGAGAGTCAGCGCCTTTAACCTCCTGTTTGGCCCAGTTTGCAATTTCTGCGGAAGATGAACAGGAATAGCGAGAACCAATGAGAGACTACCTGGAGGTGTCTGGACGGGCAAATTTAACTCTCATTTCCCACCAGGAAGAGGAAATAACCAAAGGCTCATCGTGCCGTGACAGAACCAGATTAGGGCCTGAAGCCATCCTGCGGTGTTGCGGCCAGCTCAAAAGAAAGCGAGTTGAAGAAAGGAGCTCAGGGGCACTGTAATTCACAAACCTGCAGAGTTATAAATGACAGCTATCGTCCAAAAATATACTAAAGTAAGGCTGCCAAGAGGACTTGAAAGCGGGGCAGAATTGCAGGAAACCGATTTCAGGAGGTAGACTGGAATTGCATTGAAAGCATAGGAAAAGAGGCAGAACATCCACAATGATGGACTTGGCCAAAAAGGACGTATGCATTTTTTCCTGAATATATTCAGGAAAAAACACATACGTCCTTTTTGGCCAACCAAGCAAGCTTGCAAAGGAAATCTGCACTACAATGAAGTCTCACTTCCCCCCGGTCAAAAGGGCCATCTGAAAAAAGTGTAAAATCCAGAAAGGCAGGACAGGCCATGGAGAACTGGGAGCCTTGTTATGCTGATGGGAGGGATGTAAATTGCCAACAGACACTCGGGAGAAGTGTATGGTGTTTCCTGAAACATCTAAAAAACAAAGCAACAGAGCCTAGGGTACTTCCACTTATGGTCCTATAGATTAGGGAAATTAAAATCAAAAAGACACAGCCACCCCAAAGTTTGGGACACCTCTGTTTACAAGAACCTCGTTTACAGTACAAGTTCAACATCGCAGAAAGTGAATAATGGATAAAGAAGTTGTGGTATTTACTTACAAAGCAATATCACTCAGCAATGAAATCTATGTCATCAGGCCCTTAGAATCACAATGAGTGGATTCAGGTATGATGATTCTAACTGAAATAAGTCACACAGAAAAAGAAACATCATAAGATATCAGTAATACACGGAATGTAATCTTGGCTCCACAGGAACTGAATTACAGAACAGAACAGGGTCTCAAATTTAGAAAACCAACTTATGCTTGCTTAAGGGTAAAGGTGAGTTGGGGTGCTGCATAAAACCAGAGATTGAAATGAGCACAGATAAAGTTCCTTAAGCCAAATATGGAATAGACAAGAGCTACTCCTTGCTCAACGAAATGGACTCAACACCCCATATTAAACGCCTAAGAATGTACCTGACTAGTAAGTATCTTAAAACCTATGGATTGCTATTTCTCCGAAAGAGAATCAAGCATGTGTACAGGGACATAAACGCAGCAGTGATAGGATTGGAGAGGTTCGGTGAGCCAATGAAGACCCTTTGAAGTTATATTGCATGGTACCCATTCCACGGGTTTCAACTACCCAGGTATAAGGTATTCTTCCTTCAGCTAAAACATGCATGTGGAACCTAGAGTATGATCAACCATGTGATCGGGAGACGTGTTTAAATATGTCTCAGTTTTCGTACCCTGGGACTCGGGTGCAACATTCCAGACGCTTTACTAACACCCTCCCGACTTGGAGAGTCAGTCCCTTTAACCTCCTGTTTGGCCCAGTTTGCAATTTCTGCGGAAGATGAACAGGAATAGCGAGAACCAATGAGAGACTAGCTGGAGGTGTCTGGACGGGCAAATTTAACTCTCATTTCCCACCAGGAAGAGGAATTAACCAAAGGCTCAGCGTGCCGTGCCGGAACCATATTAGGGCCTGAAGCCATCCTGCGGTGTTGCGGCCAGGTCACAAGAAAGCGAGTTGAAGAAAGGAGCTCAGGGGCACTGTAATTCACAAACCTGCAGAGTTATAAATGACAGCTATCGTCCAAAAATATACTGAAGTAAGGCTGCCAAGAGGACTTGAAAGCGGGGCAGAATTGCAGGAAACCGATTTCAGGAGGTAGACTGGAATTGCATTGAAAGCATAGGAAAAGAGGCAGAACGTCCACAATGATGCACTTGGCCAAAAAGGGCGTATGCGTTTTTTCCTGAATATATTCAGGAAAAAACGCATACGCACTTTTTGGCCAACCAAGCAAGCTTGCAAAGGAAATCTGCACTACAATGAAGTCTCACTTCCCCCCGGTCAAAAGGGCCATCTGAAAAAAGTGTAAAATCCAGAAAGGCAGGACAGGCCATGGAGAACTGGGAGCCTTGTTATGCTGATGGGCGGGATGTAAATTGCCAACAGACACTCGGGAGAAGTGTATGGTGTTTCCTGAAACATCTAAAAAACAAAGCAACAGAGCCTAGGGCACTTCCACTTATGGTCCTATAGCTTAGGGAAATTAAAATCAAAAAGACACAGCCACCCCAAAGTTTGGGACGCCTCTGTTTACAAGAACCTCATTTACCGTACAAGTTCAATATCACAGAAAGTGAAAAATGGATAAAGAAGTTGTGGTACTTACGTACAATGCAGTATCACTCAACAATGAAATCTATGTCATCAGGCCCGTAGCAGCATAATGAGTGGATTCAGGTACGATGATTCTAACTGAAATAAGTCACACAGAAAAAGAAACATCATAAGATATCACTAATACACAGAATGTAAACTTGGCTACACAGGAACTGAATTCCAAAACAGAACAGGGTCTCAAATTTAGAAAACCAACTTATGCTTGCTTAAGGGGAAAGGTGAGTTGGGGTGCTGCATAAAACCAGAGATTGAAATGAGCACAGATAAAGTTCCTTAAGCCAAATATGGAATAGACAAGAGCTACTCCTTGCTCAACGAAATGGACTCAACACCGCATATTAAACGACTAAGAATGTACCTGACTAGTAAGTATCTTAAAACCTATGGATTGCTATGTCTCCGAAAGAGAATCAAGCATGTGTACAGGGGCATAAACGCAGCAGTGATAGGATTGGAGAGGTTCGGTGAGCAAATGAAGACCCTTTGAAGTCATATTGCATGGTACCCATTCCACGGGTTTCAACTACCCAGGTTTAAGGTATTCTACCTTCAGCTAAATCATGTATGTGGAAACTAGAGTATGATCAACCATGTGATCGGGAAACGTGTTCAAATATGTCTCAGTTTTCGTACCCTGGTACTCGGGTGCAACATTCCAGACGCTTTACTAACACCCTCCCGACTTGGAGAGTCAGTCCCTTTAACCTCCTGTTTGGCCCAGTTTGCAATTTCTGTGGAAGATGAACAGGAATAGCGAGAACCAATGAGAGACTAGCTGGAGGTGTCTGGACGGGCAAATTTAACTCTCATTTCCCACCAGGAAGAGGAATTAACCAAAGGCTCAGCTTGCCGTGCCGGAACCAGATTAGGGCCTGAAGCCATCCTGCGGTGTTGCGGCCAGCTCAAAAGAAAGCGAGTTGAAGAAAGGAGCTCAGGGGCACTGTAATTCACAAACCTGCAGAGTTATAAATGACAGCTATCGTCCAAAAATATACTGAAGTAAGGCTGCCAAGAGGACTTGAAAGCGGGGCAGAATTGCAGGAAACCGATTTCAGGAGGTAGACTGGAATTGCATTGAAAGCATAGGAAAAGAGGCAGAACGTCCACAATGATGCACTTGGCCAAAAAGGGCGTATGCGTTTTTTCCTGAATATATTCAGGAAAAAACGCATACGCCCTTTTTGGCCAACCAAGCAAGCTTGCAAAGGAAATCTGCACTACAATGAAGTCTCACTTCCCCCCGGTCAAAAGGGCCATCTGAAAAAAGTGTAAAATCCAGAAAGGCAGGACAGGCCATGGAGAACTGGGAGCCTTGTTATGCTGATGGGCGGGATGTAAATTGCCAACAGACACTCGGGAGAAGTGTATGGTGTTTCCTGAAACATCTAAAAAACAAAGCAACAGAGCCTAGGGCACTTCCACTTATGGTCCTATAGCTTAGGGAAATTAAAATAAAAAAGACACAGCCACCCCAAAGTTTGGGACGCCTCTGTTTACAAGAACCTCATTTACCGTACAAGTTCAATATCACAGAAAGTGAAAAATGGATAAAGAAGTTGTGGTACTTACATACAATGCAGTATCACTCAACAATGAAATCTATGTCATCAGGCCCGTAGCAGCATAATGAGTGGATTCAGGTACGATGATTCTAACTGAAATAAGTCACACAGAAAAAGAAACATCATAAGATATCACTAATACACAGAATGTAAACTTGGCTACACAGGAACTGAATTCCAAAACAGAACAGGGTCTCAAATTTAGAAAACCAACTTATGCTTGCTTAAGGGGAAAGGTGAGTTGGGGTGCTGCATAAAACCAGAGATTGAAATGAGCACAGATAAAGTTCCTTAAGCCAAATATGGAATAGACAAGAGCTACTCCTTGCTCAACGAAATGGACCCAACACCCCATATTAAACGCCTAAGAATGTACCTGACTAGTAAGTATCTTAAAACCTATGGATTCTTATGTCTCCGAAAGAGAATCAAGCATGTGTACAGGGGCATAAACGCAGCAGTGATAGGATTGGAGAGGTTCGGTGAGCCAATGAAGACCCTTTGAAGTCATATTGCATGGTACCCATTCCACGGGTCTCAACTCTCCAGGTTTAAGGTATTCCTCCTTCAGCTAAAACATGCATGTGGAACCCAGAGTATGATCAACCGTGTGAACGGGAGACGTGTTCAAATATGTCTCAGTTTTCCTCCCCTGGTACTCGGGTGCAACATTCCAGACGCTTTACTAACACTCTCCCCACTTGGAGAGTCAACGCCTTTAACCTCCTGTTTGGCCCAGTTTGCAATTTCTGCGGAAGATGAACAGGAATAGCGAGAACCAATGAGAGACTACCTGGAGGTGTCTGGACGGGCAAATTTAACTCTCATTTCCCACCAGGAAGAGGAAATAACCAAAGGCTCATCGTGCCGTGACAGAACCAGATTAGGGCCTGAAGCCATCCTGCGGTGTTGCGGCCAGCTCAAAAGAAAGCGAGTTGAAGAAAGGAGCTCAGGGGCACTGTAATTCACAAACCTGCAGAGTTATAAATGACAGCTATCGTCCAAAAATATACTAAAGTAAGGCTGCCAAGAGGACTTGAAAGCGGGGCAGAATTGCAGGAAACCGATTTCAGGAGGTAGACTGGAATTGCATTGAAAGCATAGGAAAAGAGGCAGAACATCCACAATGATGGACTTGGCCAAAAAGGACGTATGCATTTTTTCCTGAATATATTCAGGAAAAAACACATACGTCCTTTTTGGCCAACTAAGCAAACTTGCAAAGGAAATCTGCACTACAATGAAGTCTCACTTCCCCCCGGTCAAAAGGGCCATCTGAAAAAAGTGTAAAATCCAGAAAGGCAGGACAGGCCATGGAGAACTGGGAGCCTTGTTATGCTGATGGGAGGGATGTAAATTGCCAACAGACACTCGGGAGAAGTGTATGGTGTTTCCTGAAACATCTAAAAAACAAAGCAACAGAGCCTAGGGTACTTCCACTTATGGTCCTATAGATTAGGGAAATTAAAATCAAAAAGACACAGCCACCCCAAAGTTTGGGACACCTCTGTTTACAAGAACCTCGTTTACAGTACAAGTTCAACATCGCAGAAAGTGAATAATGGATAAAGAAGTTGTGGTATTTACTTACAAAGCAATATCACTCAGCAATGAAATCTATGTCATCAGGCCCTTAGAATCACAATGAGTGGATTCAGGTATGATGATTCTAACTGAAATAAGTCACACAGAAAAAGAAACATCATAAGATATCAGTAATACACGGAATGTAATCTTGGCTCCACAGGAACTGAATTACAGAACAGAACAGGGTCTCAAATTTAGAAAACCAACTTATGCTTGCTTAAGGGTAAAGGTGAGTTGGGGTGCTGCATAAAACCAGAGATTGAAATGAGCACAGATAAAGTTCCTTAAGCCAAATATGGAATAGACAAGAGCTACTCCTTGCTCAACGAAATGGACTCAACACCCCATATTAAACGCCTAAGAATGTACCTGACTAGTAAGTATCTTAAAACCTATGGATTGCTATTTCTCCGAAAGAGAATCAAGCATGTGTACAGGGACATAAACGCAGCAGTGATAGGATTGGAGAGGTTCGGTGAGCCAATGAAGACCCTTTGAAGTTATATTGCATGGTACCCATTCCACGGGTTTCAACTACCCAGGTTTAAGGTATTCTTCCTTCAGCTAAAACATGCATGTGGAACCTAGAGTATGATCAACCATGTGATCGGGAGACGTGTTTAAATATGTCTCAGTTTTCGTACCCTGGGACTCGGGTGCAACATTCCAGACGCTTTACTAACACCCTCCCGACTTGGAGAGTCAGTCCCTTTAACCTCCTGTTTGGCCCAGTTTGCAATTTCTGTGGAAGATGAACAGGAATAGCTAGAACCAATGAGAGACTAGCTGGAGGTGTCTGGACGGGCAAATTTAACTCTCATTTCCCACCAGGAAGAGGAATTAACCAAAGGCTCAGCGTGCCGTGCCGGAACCAGATTAGGGCCTGAAGCCATCCTGTGGTGTTGCGGCCAGGTCACAAGAAAGCGAGTTGAAGAAAGGAGCTCAGGGGCACTGTAATTCACAAACCTGCAGAGTTATCAATGACAGCTATCGTCCAAAAATATACTGAAGTAAGGCTGCCAAGAGGACTTGAAAGCGGGGCAGAATTGCAGGAAACCGATTTCAGGAGGTAGACTGGAATTGCATTTAAAGCACAGGAAAAGAGGCAGAACGTCCACCATGATGCACTTGGCCGAAAAGGGCGTATGCATTTTTTCCTGAATATATTCAGGAAAAAACGCATACGCCCTTTTTGGCCAACCAAGCAAGCTTGCAAAGGAAATCTGCACTACAATGAAGTCTCACTTCCCCCCGGTCAAAAGGGCCATCTGAAAAAAGTGTAAAATCCAGAAAGCAGTACAGGCCATGGAGAACTGGGAGCCTTGTTATGCTGATGGGCGGGATGTAAATTGCCAACAGCCACTCGGGAGAAGTGTATGGTGTTTCCTGAAACATCTAAAAAACAAAGCAACAGAGCCTAGGGCACTTCCACTTATGGTCCTATAGCTTAGGGAAATTAAAATCAAAAAGACACAGCCACCCCAAAGTTTGGGACGCCTCTGTTTACAAGAACCTCGTTTACAGTACAAGTTCAACATCGCAGAAAGTGAAAAATGGATAAAGAAGTTGTGGTATTTACTTACAAAGCAATATCACTCAGCAATGAAATCTATGTCATCAGGCCCTTAGCAGCACAATGAGTGGATTCAGGTATGATGATTCTAACTGAAATAAGTCACACAGAAAAAGAAACATCATAAGATATCAGTAATACACAGAATGTAAACTTGGCTACACAGGAACTGAATTACAGAACAGAACAGGGTCTCAAATTTAGAAAACCAACTTATGCTTGCTTAAGGGGAAAGGTGAGTTGGGGTGCTGCATAAAACCAGAGATTGAAATGAGCACAGACAAAGTTCCTTAAGCCAAATATGGAATAGACAAGAGCTACTCCTTGCTCAACGAAATGGACTCAACACCGCATATTAAACGCCTAAGAATGTACCTGACGAGTAAGTATCTTAAAACCTATGGATTGCTATGTCTCCGAAAGAGAATCAAGCATGTGTACAGGGGCATAAACGCAGCAGTGATAGGATTGGAGAGGTTCGGTGAGCAAATGAAGACCCTTTGAAGTCATATTGCATGGTACCCATTCCACGGGTTTCAACTACCCAGGTTTAAGGTATTCTTCCTTCAGCTAAAACATGCATGTGGAACCTAGAGTATGATCAACCATGTGATCGGGAGACGTGTTCAAATATGTCTCAGTTTTCGTACCCTGGTACTCGGGTGCAACATTCCAGACGCTTTACTAACACTCTCCCGACTTGGAGAGTCAGTCCCTTTAACCTCCTGTTTGGCCCAGTTTGCAATTTCTGTGGAAGATGAACAGGAATAGCGAGAACCAATGAGAGACTAGCTGGAGGTGTCTGGACGGGCAAATTTAACTCTCATTTCCCACCAGGAAGAGTAATTAACCAAAGGTTCAGCGTGCCGTGCCGGAACCAGATTAGGGCCTGAAGCCATCCTGCGGTGTTGCGGCCAGCTCAAAAGAAAGCGAGTTGAAGAAAGGAGCTCAGGGGCACTGTAATTCACAAACCTGCAGAGTTATAAATGACAGCTATCGTCCAAAAATATACTAAAGTAAGGCTGCCAAGAGGACTTGAAAGCGGGGCAGAATTGCAGGAAACCGATTTCAGGAGGTAGACTGGAATTGCATTGAAAGCATAGGAAAAGAGGCAGAACGTCCACAATGATGCACTTGGCCAAAAAGGACGTATGCATTTTTTCCTGAATATATTCAGGAAAAAACGCATACGTCCTTTTTGGCCAACCAAGCAAACTTGCAAAGGAAATCTGCACTACAATGAAGTCTCACTTCCCCCCGGTCAAAAGGGCCATCTGAAAAAAGTGTAAAATCCAGAAAGGCAGGACAGGCCATGGAGAACTGGGAGCCTTGTTATGCTGATGGGAGGGATGTAAATTGCCAACAGACACTCGGGAGAAGTGTATGGTGTTTCCTGAAACATCTAAAAAACAAAGCAACAGAGCCTAGGGCACTTCCACTTATGGTCCTATAGCTTAGGGAAATTAAAATCAAAAAGACACAGCCACCCCAAAGTTTGGGACGCCTCTGTTTACAAGAACCTCGTTTACAGTACAAGTTCAACATCGCAGAAAGTGAAAAATGGATAAAGAAGTTGTGGTATTTACTTACAAAGCAATATCACTCAGCAATGAAATCTATGTCATCAGGCCCTTAGCAGCACAATGAGTGGATTCAGGTATGATGATTCTAACTGAAATAAGTCACACAGAAAAAGAAACATCATAAGATATCAGTAATACACGGAATGTAAACTTGGCTACACAGGAACTGAATTACAGAACAGAACAGGGTCTCAAATTTAGAAAACCAACTTATGCTTGCTTAAGGGTAAAGGTGAGTTGGGGTGCTGCATAAAACCAGAGATTGAAATGAGCACAGATAAAGTTCCTTAAGCCAAATATGGAATAGACAAGAGCTACTCCTTGCTCAACGAAATGGACTCAACACCCCATATTAAACGCCTAAGAATGTACCTGACTAGTAAGTATCTTAAAACCTATGGATTGCTATTTCTCCGAAAGAGAATCAAGCATGTGTACAGGGACATAAACGCAGCAGTGATAGGATTGGAGAGGTTCGGTGAGCCAATGAAGACCCTTTGAAGTCATATTGCATGGTACCCATTCCACGGGTTTCAACTACCCAGGTTTAAGGTATTCTTCCTTCAGCTAAAACATGCATGTGGAACCTAGAGTATGATCAACCATGTGATCGGGAGACGTGTTTAAATATGTCTCAGTTTTCGTACCCTGGGACTCGGGTGCAACATTCCAGACGCTTTACTAACACCCTCCCGACTTGGAGAGTCAGTCCCTTTAACCTCCTGTTTGACGCAGTTTGCAATTTCTGTGGAAGATGAACAGGAATAGCGAGAACCAATGAGAGACTAGCTGGAGGTGTCTGGACGGGCAAATTTAACTCTCATTTCCCACCAGGAAGAGGAATTAACCAAAGGCTCAGCTTGCCGTGCCGGAACCAGATTAGGGGCTGAAGCCATCCTGCGGTGTTGCGGCCAGCTCAAAAGAAAGCGAGTTGAAGAAAGGAGCTCAGGGGCACTGTAATTCACAAACCTGCAGAGTTATAAATGACAGCTATCGTCCAAAAATATACTGAAGTAAGGCTGCCAAGAGGACTTGAAAGCGGGGCAGAATTGCAGGAAACCGATTTCAGGAGGTAGACTGGAATTGCATTGAAAGCATAGGAAAAGACGCAGAACGTCCACAAGGATGCACTTGGCCAAAAAGGGCGTATGCGTTTTTTCCTGAATATATTCAGGAAAAAACGCATACGCCCTTTTTGGCCAACCAAGCAAGCTTGCAAAGGAAATCTGCATTACAATGAAGTCTCACTTCCCCCCGGTCAAAAGGGCCATCTGAAAAAAGTGTAAAATCCAGAAAGGCAGGACAGGCCATGGAGAACTGGGAGCCTTGTTATGCTGATGGGCGGGATGTAAATTGCCAACAGACACTCGGGAGAAGTGTATGGTGTTTCCTGAAACATCTAAAAAACAAAGCAACAGAGCCTAGGGCACTTCCACTTATGGTCCTATAGCTTAGGGAAATTAAAATCAAAAAGACACAGCCACCCCAAAGTTTGGAAAGCCTCTGTTTACAAGAACCTCGTTTACAGTACAAGTTCAACATCGCAGAAAGTGAAAAATGGATAAAGAAGTTGTGGTATTTACTTACAAAGCAATATCACTCAGCAATGAAATCTATGTCATCAGGCCCTTAGCAGCACAATGAGTGGATTCAGGTATGATGATTCTAACTGAAATAAGTCACACAGAAAAAGAAACATCATAAGATATCAGTAATACACGGAATGTAAACTTGGCTACACAGGAACTGAATTACAGAACAGAACAGGGTCTCATATTTAGAAAACCAACTTATGCTTGCTTAAGGGTAAAGGTGAGTTGGGGTGCTGCATAAAACCAGAGATTGAAATGAGCACAGATAAAGTTCCTTAAGCCAAATATGGAATAGACAAGAGCTACTCCTTGCTCAACGAAATGGACTCAACACCGCATATTAAACGCCTAAGAATGTACCTGACTAGTAAGTATCTTAAAACCTATGGATTGCTATGTCTCCGAAAGAGAATCAAGCATGTGTACAGGGACATAAACGCAGCAGTGATAGGATTGGAGAGGTTCGGTGAGCAAATGAAGACCCTTTAAAGTCATATTGCATGGTACCCATTCCACGGGTTTCAACTACCCAGGTTTAAGGTATTCTACCTTCAGCTAAAACATGCATGTGGAAACTAGAGTATGATGAACCATGTGATCGGGAAACGTGTTCAAATATGTCTCAGTTTTCGTACCCTGGTACTCGGGTGCAACATTCCAGACGCTTTACTAACACCCTCCCGACTTGGAGAGTCAGTCCCTTTAACCTCCTGTTTGACCCAGTTTGCAATTTCTGTGGAAGATGAACAGGAATAGCGAGAACCAATGAGAGACTAGCTGGAGGTGTCTGGACGGGCAAATTTAACTCTCATTTCCCACCAGGAAGAGGAATTAACCAAAGGCTCAGCTTGCCGTGCCGGAACCAGATTAGGGGCTGAAGCCATCCTGCGGTGTTGCGGCCAGCTCAAAAGAAAGCGAGTTGAAGAAAGGAGCTCAGGGGCACTGTAATTCACAAACCTGCAGAGTTATAAATGACAGCTATCGTCCAAAAATATACTGAAGTAAGGCTGCCAAGAGGACTTGAAAGCGGGGCAGAATTGCAGGAAACCGATTTCAGGAGGTAGACTGGAATTGCATTGAAAGCATAGGAAAAGACGCAGAACGTCCACAAGGATGCACTTGGCCAAAAAGGGCGTATGCGTTTTTTCCTGAATATATTCAGGAAAAAACGCATACGCCCTTTTTGGCCAACCAAGCAAGCTTGCAAAGGAAATCTGCATTACAATGAAGTCTCACTTCCCCCCGGTCAAAAGGGCCATCTGAAAAAAGTGTAAAATCCAGAAAGGCAGGACAGGCCATGGAGAACTGGGAGCCTTGTTATGCTGATGGGCGGGATGTAAATTGCCAACAGCCACTCGGGAGAAGTGTATGGTGTTTCCTGAAACATCTAAAAAACAAAGCAACAGAGCCTAGGGCACTTCCACTTATGGTCCTATAGCTTAGGGAAATTAAAATCAAAAAGACACAGCCACCCCAAAGTTTGGAAAGCCTCTGTTTACAAGAACCTCGTTTACAGTACAAGTTCAACATCGCAGAAAGTGAAAAATGGATAAAGAAGTTGTGGTATTTACTTACAAAGCAATATCACTCAGCAATGAAATCTATGTCATCAGGCCCTTAGCAGCACAATGAGTGGATTCAGGTATGATGATTCTAACTGAAATAAGTCACACAGAAAAAGAAACATCATAAGATATCAGTAATACACGGAATGTAAACTTGGCTACACAGGAACTGAATTACAGAACAGAACAGGGTCTCATATTTAGAAAACCAACTTATGCTTGCTTAAGGGTAAAGGTGAGTTGGGGTGCTGCATAAAACCAGAGATTGAAATGAGCACAGATAAAGTTCCTTAAGCCAAATATGGAATAGACAAGAGCTACTCCTTGCTCAACGAAATGGACTCAACACCGCATATTAAACGCCTAAGAATGTACCTGACTAGTAAGTATCTTAAAACCTATGGATTGCTATGTCTCCGAAAGAGAATCAAGCATGTGTACAGGGACATAAACGCAGCAGTGATAGGATTGGAGAGGTTCGGTGAGCAAATGAAGACCCTTTAAAGTCATATTGCATGGTACCCATTCCACGGGTTTCAACTACCCAGGTTTAAGGTATTCTACCTTCAGCTAAAACATGCATGTGGAAACTAGAGTATGATGAACCATGTGATCGGGAAACGTGTTCAAATATGTCTCAGTTTTCGTACCCTGGTACTCGGGTGCAACATTCCAGACGCTTTACTAACACCCTCCCGACTTGGAGAGTCAGTCCCTTTAACCTCCTGTTTGGCCCAGTTTGCAATTTCTGTGGAAGATGAACAGGAATAGCGAGAACCAATGAGAGACTAGCTGGAGGTGTCTGGACGGGCAAATTTAACTCTCATTTCCCACCAGGAAGAGGAATTAACCAAAGGCTCAGCTTGCCGTGCCGGAACCAGATTAGGGCCTGAAGCCATCCTGCGGTGTTGCGGCCAGCTCAAAAGAAAGCGAGTTGAAGAAAGGAGCTCAGGGGCACTGTAATTCACAAACCTGCAGAGTTATAAATGACAGCTATCGTCCAAAAATATACTGAAGTAAGGCTGCCAAGAGGACTTGAAAGCGGGGCAGAATTGCAGGAAACCGATTTCAGGAGGTAGACTGGAATTGCATTGAAAGCATAGGAAAAGAGGCAGAACGTCCACAATGATGCACTTGGCCAAAAAGGGCGTATGCGTTTTTTCCTGAATATATTCAGGAAAAAACGCATACGCCCTTTTTGGCCAACCAAGCAAGCTTGCAAAGGAAATCTGCACTACAATGAAGTCTCACTTCCCCCTGGTCAAAAGGGCCATCTGAAAAAAGTGTAAAATCCAGAAAGGCAGGACAGGCCATGGAGAACTGGGAGCCTTGTTATGCTGATGGGCGGGATGTAAATTGCCAACAGACACTCGGGAGAAGTGTATGGTGTTTCCTGAAACATCTAAAAAACAAAGCAACAGAGCCTAGGGCACTTCCACTTATGGTCCTATAGCTTAGGGAAATTAAAATCAAAAAGACACAGCCACCCCAAAGTTTGGGACGCCTCTGTTTACAAGAACCTCATTTACCGTACAAGTTCAATATCACAGAAAGTGAAAAATGGATAAAGAAGTTGTGGTACTTACGTACAATGCAGTATCACTCAACAATGAAATCTATGTCATCAGGCCCGTAGCAGCATAATGAGTGGATTCAGGTACGATGATTCTAACTGAAATAAGTCACACAGAAAAAGAAACATCATAAGATATCATTAATACACAGAATGTAAACTTGGCTACACAGGAACGGAATTCCAAAACAGAACAGGGTCTCAAATTTAGAAAATCAACTTATGCTTGCTTAAGCGGAAAGGTGAGTTGGGGTGCTGCATAAAACCAGAGATTGAAATGAGCACAGATAAAGTTCCTTAAGCCAAATATGGAATAGACAAGAGCTACTCCTTGCTCAACGAAATGGACTCAACACCCCATATTAAATGCCTAAGAATGTACCTGACTAGTAAGTATCTTAAAACCTATGGATTGCTATGTCTCCAAAAGAGAATCAAGCGTCTGTACAGGGGGATAAACGCAGCAGTGATAGGATTGGAGAAGTTCGGTGAGCAAATGAAGACCCTTTGAAGTCATATTGCATGGTACCCATTACACGCGTCTCAACTCTCCAGGTTTAAGGTATTCTTCCTTCAGCTAAAACATGCATGTGGAACCCAGAGTATGATCAACCGTGTGAACGGGAGACGTGTTCAAATATGTCTCAGTTTTCCTCCCCTGGTACTCGGGTGCAACATTCCAGACGCTTTACTAACACCCTCCCGACTTGGAGAGTCAGTCCCTTTAACCTCCTGTTTGGCCCAGTTTGCAATTTCTGTGGAAGATGAACAGGAATAGCGAGAACCAATGAGAGACTAGCTGGAGGTGTCTGGACGGGCAAATTTAACTCTCATTTCCCACCAGGAAGAGGAATTAACCAAAGGCTCAGCGTGCCGTGCCGGAACCAGATTAGGGCCTGAAGCCATCCTGCGGTGTTGCGGCCAGCTCAAAAGAAAGCGAGTTGAAGAAAGGAGCTCAGGGGCACTGTAATTCACAAACCTGCAGAGTTATAAATGACAGCTATCGTCCAAAAATATACTGAAGTAAGGCTGCCAAGAGGACTTGAAAGCGGGGCAGAATTGCAGGAGACCGATTTCAGGAGGTAGACTGGAATTACATTGAAAGCATAGGAAAAGAGGCAGAACGTCCACAATGATGCACTTGGCCAAAAAGGGCTTATGCGTTTTTTCCTGAATATATTCAGGAAAAAAACGCATAAGCCCTTTTTGGCCAACCAAGCAAGCTTGCAAAGGAAATCTGCACTACAATGAAGTCTCACTTCCCCCCGGTCAAAAGGGCCATCTGAAAAAAGTGTAAAATCCAGAAAGGCAGGACAGGCCATGGAGAACTGGGAGCCTTGTTATGCTGATGGGCGGGATGTAAATTGCCAACAGACACTCGGGAGAAGTGTATGGTGTTTCCTGAAACATCTAAAAAACAAAGCAACAGAGCCTAGGGCACTTCCACTTATGGTCCTATAGCTTAGGGAAATTAAAATCAAAAAGACACAGCCACCCCAAAGTTTGGGACGCCTCTGTTTACAAGAACCTCGTTTACCGTACAAGTTCAATATCACAGAAAGTGAAAAATGGATAAAGAAGTTGTGGTACTTACGTACAATGCAGTATCACTCAACAATGAAATCTATGTCATCAGGCCCGTAGCAGCATAATGAGTGGATTCAGGTACGATGATTCTAACTGAAATAAGTCACACAGAAAAAGAAACATCATAAGATATCACTAATACACAGAATGTAAACTTGGCTACACAGGAACTGAATTCCAAAACAGAACAGGGTCTCAAATTTAGAAAACCAACTTATGCTTGCTTAAGGGGAAAGGTGAGTTGGGGTGCTGCATAAAACCAGAGATTGAAATGAGCACAGATAAAGTTCCTTAAGCCAAATATGGAATAGACAAGAGCTACTCCTTGCTCAACGAAATGGACTCAGCACCGCATATTAAACGACTAAGAATGTACCTGACTAGTAAGTATCTTAAAACCTATGGATTGCTATGTCTCCGAAAGAGAATCAAGCATGTGTACAGGGGCATAAACGCAGCAGTGATAGGATTGGAGAGGTTCGGTGAGCAAATGAAGACCCTTTGAAGTCATATTGCATGGTACCCATTCCACGGGTTTCAACTACCCAGGTTTAAGGTATTCTACCTTCAGCTAAAACATGCATGTGGAAACTAGAGTATGATCAACAATGTGATCGGGAGACGTGTTCAAATATGTCTCAGTTTTCGTACCCTGGTACTCGGGTGCAACATTCCAGACGCTTTACTAACACCCTCCCGACTTGGAGAGTCAGTCCCTTTAACCTCCTGTTTGGCCCAGTTTGCAATTTCTGTGGAAGATGAACAGGAATAGCGAGAACCAATGAGAGACTAGCTGGAGGTGTCTGGACGGGCAAATTTAACTCTCATTTCCCACCAGGAAGAGGAATTAACCAAAGGCTCAGCTTGCCGTGCCGGAACCAGATTAGGGCCTGAAGCCATCCTGCGGTGTTGCGGCCAGCTCAAAAGAAAGCGAGTTGAAGAAAGGAGCTCAGGGGCACTGTAATTCACAAACCTGCAGAGTTATAAATGACAGCTATCGTCCAAAAATATACTGAAGTAAGGCTGCCAAGAGGACTTGAAAGCGGGGCAGAATTGCAGGAAACCGATTTCAGGAGGTAGACTGGAATTGCATTGAAAGCATAGGAAAAGAGGCAGAACGTCCACAATGATGCACTTGGCCAAAAAGGGCGTATGCGTTTTTTCCTGAATATATTCAGGAAAAAACGCATACGCCCTTTTTGGCCAACCAAGCAAGCTTGCAAAGGAAATCTGCACTACAATGAAGTCTCACTTCCCCCCGGTCAAAAGGGCCATCTGAAAAAAGTGTAAAATCCAGAAAGGCAGGACAGGCCATGGAGAACTGGGAGCCTTGTTATGCTGATGGGCGGGATGTAAATTGCCAACAGCCACTCGGGAGAAGTGTATGGTGTTTCCTGAAACATCTAAAAAACAAAGCAACAGAGCCTAGGGCACTTCCACTTATGGTCCTATAGCTTAGGGAAATTAAAATCAAAAAGACACAGCCACCCCAAAGTTTGGGACGCCTCTGTTTACAAGAACCTCATTTACCGTACAAGTTCAATATCACAGAAAGTGAAAAATGGATAAAGAAGTTGTGGTACTTACATACAATGCAGTATCACTCAACAATGAAATCTATGTCATCAGGCCCGTAGCAGCATAATGAGTGGATTCAGGTACGATGATTCTAACTGAAATAAGTCACACAGAAAAAGAAACATCATAAGATATCACTAATACACAGAATGTAAACTTGGCTACACAGGAACTGAATTCCAAAACAGAACAGGGTCTCAAATTTAGAAAACCAACTTATGCTTGCTTAAGGGGAAAGGTGAGTTGGGGTGCTGCATAAAACCAGAGATTGAAATGAGCACAGATAAAGTTCCTTAAGCCAAATATGGAATAGACAAGAGCTACTCCTTGCTCAACGAAATGGACCCAACACCCCATATTAAACGCCTAAGAATGTACCTGACTAGTAAGTATCTTAAAACCTATGGATTCTTATGTCTCCGAAAGAGAATCAAGCATGTGTACAGGGGCATAAACGCAGCAGTGATAGGATTGGAGAGGTTCGGTGAGCAAATGAAGACCCTTTGAAGTCATATTGCATGGTACCCATTCCACGGGTCTCAACTCTCCAGGTTTAAGGTATTCTTCCTTCAGCTAAAACATGCATGTGGAACCCAGAGTATGATCAACCGTGTGAACGGGAGACGTGTTCAAATATGTCTCAGTTTTCCTCCCCTGGTACTCGGGTGCAACATTCCAGACGCTTTACTAACACTCTCCCCACTTGGAGAGTCAGCGCCTTTAACCTCCTGTTTGGCCCAGTTTGCAATTTCTGCGGAAGATGAACAGGAATAGCGAGAACCAATGAGAGACTAGCTGGAGGTGTCTGGACGGGCAAATTTAACTCTCATTTCCCACCAGGAAGAGGAATTAACCAAAGGCTCAGCGTGCCGTGCCGGAACCAGATTAGGGCCTGAAGCCATCCTGCGGTGTTGCGGCCAGCTCAAAAGAAAGCGAGTTGAAGAAAGGAGCTCAGGGGCACTGTAATTCACAAACCTGCAGAGTTATAAATGACAGCTATCGTCCAAAAATATACTAAAGTAAGGCTGCCAAGAGGACTTGAAAGCGGGGCAGAATTGCAGGAAACCGATTTCAGGAGGTAGACTGGAATTGCATTGAAAGCATAGGAAAAGAGGCAGAACATCCACAATGATGCACTTGGCCAAAAAGGACGTATGCATTTTTTCCTGAATATATTCAGGAAAAAACGCATACGTCCTTTTTGGCCAACTAAGCAAACTTGCAAAGGAAATCTGAACTACAATGAAGTCTCACTTCCCCCCGGTCAAAAGGGCCATCTGAAAAAAGTGTAAAATCCAGAAAGGCAGGACAGGCCATGGAGAACTGGGAGCCTTGTTATGCTGATGGGAGGGATGTAAATTGCCAACAGACACTCGGGAGAAGTGTATGGTGTTTCCTGAAACATCTAAAAAACAAAGCAACAGAGCCTAGGGCACTTCCACTTATGGTCCTATAGCTTAGGGAAATGAAAATCAAAAAGACACAGCCACCCCAAAGTTTGGGACACCTCTGTTTACAAGAACCTCGTTTACAGTACAACTTCAACATCGCAGAAAGTGAAAAATGGATAAAGAAGTTGTGGTATTTACTTACAAAGCAATATCACTCAGCAATGAAATCTATGTCATCAGGCCCTTAGAAGCACAATGAGTGGATTCAGGTATGATGATTCTAACTGAAATAAGTCACACAGAAAAAGAAACATCATAAGATATCAGTAATACACGGAATGAAATCTTGGCTCCACAGGAACTGAATTACAGAACAGAACAGGGTCTCAAATTTAGAAAACCAACTTATGCTTGCTTAAGGGTAAAGGTGAGTTGGGGTGCTGCATAAAACCAGAGATTGAAATGAGCACAGATAAAGTTCCTTAAGCCAAATATGGAATAGACAAGAGCTACTCCTTGCTCAACGAAATGGACTCAACACCCCATATTAAACGCCTAAGAATGTACCTGACTAGTAAGTATCTTAAAACCTATGGATTGCTATTTCTCCGAAAGAGAATCAAGCATGTGTACAGGGACATAAACGCAGCAGTGATAGGATTGGAGAGGTTCGGTGAGCCAATGAAGACCCTTTGAAGTCATATTGCATGGTACCCATTCCACGGGTTTCAACTACCCAGGTTTAAGGTATTCTTCCTTCAGCTAAAACATGCATGTGGAACCTAGAGTATGATCAACCATGTGATCGGGAGACGTGTTTAAATATGTCTCAGTTTTCGTACCCTGGGACTCGGGTGCAACATTCCAGACGCTTTACTAACACCCTCCCGACTTGGAGAGTCAGTCCCTTTAACCTCCTGTTTGGCCCAGTTTGCAATTTCTGTGGAAGATGAACAGGAATAGCTAGAACCAATGAGAGACTAGCTGGAGGTGTCTGGACGGGCAAATTTAACTCTCATTTCCCACCAGGAAGAGGAATTAACCAAAGGCTCAGCGTGCCGTGCCGGAACCAGATTAGGGCCTGAAGCCATCCTGCGGTGTTGCGGCCAGGTCACAAGAAAGCGAGTTGAAGAAAGGAGCTCAGGGGCACTGTAATTCACAAACCTGCAGAGTTATCAATGACAGCTATCGTCCAAAAATATACTGAAGTAAGGCTGCCAAGAGGACTTGAAAGCGGGGCAGAATTGCAGGAAACCGATTTCAGGAGGTAGACTGGAATTGCATTTAAAGCACAGGAAAAGAGGCAGAACGTCCACCATGATGCACTTGGCCGAAAAGGGCGTATGCATTTTTTCCTGAATATATTCAGGAAAAAACTCATACGCCCTTTTTGGCCAACCAAGCAAGCTTGCAAAGGAAATCTGCACTACAATGAAGTCTCACTTCCCCCCGGTCAAAAGGGCCATCTGAAAAAAGTGTAAAATCCAGAAAGGCAGGACAGGCCATGGAGAACTGGGAGCCTTGTTATGCTGATGGGCGGGATGTAAATTGCCAACAGACACTCGGGAGAAGTGTATGGTGTTTCCTGAAACATCTAAAAAACAAAGCAACAGAGCCTAGGGCACTTCCACTTATGGTCCTATAGCTTAGGGAAATTAAAATCAAAAAGACACAGCCACCCCAAAGTTTGGGACGCCTCTGTTTACAAGAACCTCGTTTACAGTACAAGTTCAACATCGCAGAAAGTGAAAAATGGATAAAGAAGTTGTGGTATTTACTTACAAAGCAATATCACTCAGCAATGAAATCTATGTCATCAGGCCCTTAGCAGCACAATGAGTGGATTCAGGTATGATGACTCTAACTGAAATAAGTCACACAGAAAAAGAAACATCATAAGATATCAGTAATACACAGAATGTAAACTTGGCTACACAGGAACTGAATTACAGAACAGAACAGGGTCTCAAATTTAGAAAACCAACTTATGCTTGCTTAAGGGGAAAGGTGAGTTGGGGTGCTGCATAAAACCAGAGATTGAAATGAGCACAGATAAAGTTCCTTAAGCCAAATATGGAATAGACAAGAGCTACTCCTTGCTCAACGAAATGGACTCAACACCGCATATTAAACGCCTAAGAATGTACCTGACTAGTAAGTATCTTAAAACCTATGGATTGCTATGTCTCCGAAAGAGAATCAAGCATGTGTACAGGGGCATAAACGCAGCAGTGATAGGATTGGAGAGGTTCGGTGAGCAAATGAAGACCCTTTGAAGTCATATTGCATGGTACCCATTCCACGGGTTTCAACTACCCAGGTTTAAGGTATTCTACCTTCAGCTAAAACATGCATGTGGAACCTAGAGTATGATCAACCATGTGATCGGGAGACGTGTTCAAATATGTCTCAGTTTTCGTACCCTGGTACTCGGGTGCAACATTCCAGATGCTTTACTAACACTCTCCCGACTTGGAGAGTCAGTCCCTTTAACCTCCTGTTTGGCCCAGTTTGCAATTTCTGTGGAAGATGAACAGGAATAGCGAGAACCAATGAGAGACTAGCTGGAGGTGTCTGGACGGGCAAATTTAACTCTCATTTTCCACCAGGAAGAGGAATTAACCAAAGGCTCAGCGTGCCGTGCCGGAACCAGATTAGGGTCTGAAGCCATCCTGCGGTGTTGCGGCCAGGTCACAAGAAAGCGAGTTGAAGAAAGGAGCTCAGGGGCACTGTAATTCACAAACCTGCAGAGTTATCAATGACAGCTATCGTCCAAAAATATACTGAAGTAAGGCTTCCAAGAGGACTTGAAAGCGGGACAGAATTGCAGGAAACCGATTTCAGGAGGTAGACTGGAATTGCATTTAAAGCACAGGAAAAGAGGCAGAACGTCCAACATGATGCACTTGGCCGAAAAGGGCGTATGCGTTTTTTCCTGAATATATTCAGGAAAAAACGCATACGCCCTTTTTGGCCAACCAAGCAAGCTTGCAAAGGAAATCTGCACTACAATGAAGTCTCACTTCCCCCCGGTCAAAAGGGCCATCTGAAAAAAGTGTAAAATCCAGAAAGGCAGGACAGGCCATGGAGAACTGGGAGCCTTGTTATGCTGATGGGCGGGATGTAAATTGCCAACAGACACTCGGGAGAAGTGTATGGTGTTTCCTGAAACATCTAAAAAACAAAGCAACAGAGCCTAGGGCACTTCCACTTATGGTCCTATAGCTTAGGGAAATTAAAATCAAAAAGACACAGCCACCCCAAAGTTTGGGACGCCTCTGTTTACAAGAACCTCGTTTACAGTACAAGTTCAACATCGCAGAAAGTGAAAAATGGATAAAGAAGTTGTGGTATTTACTTACAAAGCAATATCACTCAGCAATGAAATCTATGTCATCAGGCCCTTAGCAGCACAATGAGTGGATTCAGGTATGATGATTCTAACTGAAATAAGTCACACAGAAAAAGAAACATCATAAGATATCAGTAATACACAGAATGTAAACTTGGCTACACAGGAACTCAATTACAGAACAGAACAGGGTCTCAAATTTAGAAAACCATCTTATGCTTGCTTAAGGGGAAAGGTGAGTTTGGGTGCTGCATAAAACCAGAGATTGAAATGAGCACAGATAAAGTTCCTTAAGCCAAATATGGAATAGACAAGAGCTACTCCTTGCTCAACGAAATGGACTCAACACCGCATATTAAACGTCTAAGAATGTACCTGACTAGTAAGTATCTTAAAACCTATGGATTGCTATGTCTCCGAAAGAGAATCAAGCATGTGTACAGGGGCATAAACGCAGCAGTGATAGGATTGGAGAGGTTCGGTGAGCAAATGAAGACCCTTTGAAGTCATATTGCATGGTACCCATTCCACGGGTTTCAACTACCCAGGTTTAAGGTATTCTACCTTCAGCTAAAACATGCATGTGGAAACTAGAGTATGATCAACCATGTGATCGGGAAACGTGTTCAAATATGTCTCAGTTTTCGTACCCTGGTACTCGGGTGCAACATTCCAGACGCTTTACTAACACCCTCCCGACTTGGAGAGTCAGTCCCTTTAACCTCCTGTTTGGCCCAGTTTGCAATTTCTGTGGAAGATGAACAGGAATAGCGAGAACCAATGAGAGACTAGCTGGAGGTGTCTGGACGGGCAAATTTAACTCTCATTTCCCACCCGGAAGAGGAATTAACCAAAGGCTCAGCTTGCCGTGCCGGAACCAGATTAGGGCCTGAAGCCATCCTGCGGTGTTGCGGCCAGCTCAAAAGAAAGCGAGTTGAAGAAAGGAGCTCAGGGGCACTGTAATTCACAAACCTGCAGAGTTATAAATGACAGCTATCGTCCAAAAATATACTGAAGTAAGGCTGCCAAGAGGACTTGAAAGCGGGGCAGAATTGCAGGAAACCGATTTCAGGAGGTAGACTGGAATTGCATTGAAAGCATAGGAAAAGAGGCAGAACGTCCACAATGATGCACTTGGCCAAAAAGGGCGTATGCGTTTTTTCCTGAATATATTCAGGAAAAAACGCATACGCCCTTTTTGGCCAACCAAGCAAGGTTGCAAAGGAAATCTGCACTACAATGAAGTCTCACTTCCCCCCGGTCAAAAGGGCCATCTGAAAAAAGTGTAAAATCCAGAAAGGCAGGACAGGCCATGGAGAACTGGGAGCCTTGTTATGCTGATGGGAGGGATGTAAATTGCCAACAGACACTCGGGAGAAGTGTATGGTGTTTCCTGAAACATCTAAAAAACAAAGCAACAGAGCCTAGGGCACTTCCACTTATGGTCCTATAGCTTAGGGAAATTAAAATCAAAAAGACACAGCCACCCCAAAGTTTGGGACGCCTCTGTTTACAAGAACCTCGTTTACAGTACAAGTTCAACATCGCAGAAAGTGAAAAATGGATAAAGAAGTTGTGGTATTTACTTACAAAGCAATATCACTCAGCAATGAAATCTATGTCATCAGGCCCTTAGCAGCACAATGAGTGGATTCAGGTATGATGATTCTAACTGAAATAAGTCACACAGAAAAAGAAACATCATAAGATATCAGTAATACACGGAATGTAAACTTGGCTACACAGGAACTGAATTACAGAACAGAACAGGGTCTCAAATTTAGAAAACCAACTTATGCTTGCTTAAGGGTAAAGGTGAGTTGGGGTGCTGCATAAAACCAGAGATTGAAATGAGCACAGATAAAGTTCCTTAAGCCAAATATGGAATAGACAAGAGCTACTCCTTGCTCAACGAAATGGACTCAACACCGCATATTAAACGCCTAAGAATGTACCTGACTAGTAAGTATCTTAAAACCTATGGATTGCTATGTCTCCGAAAGAGAATCAAGCATGTGTACAGGGGCATAAACGCAGCAGTGATAGGATTGGAGAGGTTCGGTGAGCAAATGAAGACCCTTTGAAGTCATATTGCATGGTACCCATTCCACGGGTTTCAACTACCCAGGTTTAAGGTATTCTACCTTCAGCTAAATCATGTATGTGGAAACTAGAGTATGATCAACCATGTGATCGGGAAACGTGTTCAAATATGTCTCAGTTTTCGTACCCTGGTACTCGGGTGCAACATTCCAGACGCTTTACTAACATCCTCCCGACTTGGAGAGTCAGTCCCTTTAACCTCCTGTTTGGCCCAGTTTGCAATTTCTGTGGAAGATGAACAGGAATAGCGAGAACCAATGAGAGACTAGCTGGAGGTGTCTGGACGGGCAAATTTAACCCTCATTTCCCACCAGGAAGAGGAATTAACCAAAGGCTCAGCTTGCCGTGCCGGAACCAGATTAGGGCCTGAAGCCATCCTGCGGTGTTGCGGCCAGCTCAAAAGAAAGCGAGTTGAAGAAAGGAGCTCAGGGGCACTGTAATTCACAAACATGCAGAGTTATAAATGACAGCTATCGTCCAAAAATATACTGAAGTAAGGCTGCCAAGAGGACTTGAAAGCGGGGCAGAATTGCAGGAAACCGATTTCAGGAGGTAGACTGGAATTGCATTGAAAGCATAGGAAAAGAGGCAGAACGTCCACAATGATGCACTTGGCCAAAAAGGGCGTATGCGTTTTTTCCTGAATATATTCAGGAAAAAACGCATACGCCCTTTTTGGCCAACCAAGCAAGCTTGCAAAGGAAATCTGCACTACAATGAAGTCTCACTTCCCCCCGGTCAAAAGGGCCATCTGAAAAAAGTGTAAAATCCAGAAAGGCAGGACAGGCCATGGAGAACTGGGAGCATTGTTATGCTGATGGGAGGGATGTAAATTGCCAACAGACACTCGGGAGAAGTGTATGGTGTTTCCTGAAACATCTAAAAAACAAAGCAACAGAGCCTAGGGCACTTCCACTTATGGTCCTATAGCTTAGGGAAATTAAAATCAAAAAGACACAGCCACCCCAAAGTTTGGGACGCCTCTGTTTACAAGAACCTCATTTACCGTACAAGTTCAATATCACAGAAAGTGAAAAATGGATAAAGAAGTTGTGGTACTTACGTACAATGCAGTATCACTCAACAATGAAATCTATGTCATCAGGCCCGTAGCAGCATAATGAGTGGATTCAGGTACGATGATTCTAACTGAAATAAGTCACACAGAAAAAGAAACATCATAAGATATCACTAATACACAGAATGTAAACTTGGCTACACAGGAACTGAATTCCAAAACAGAACAGGGTCTCAAATTTAGAAAACCAACTTATGCTTGCTTAAGGGGAAAGGTGAGTTGGGGTGCTGCATAAAACCAGAGATTGAAATGAGCACAGATAAAGTTCCTTAAGCCAAATATGGAATAGACAAGAGCTACTCCTTGCTCAACGAAATGGTCTCAACACCCCATATTAAATGCCTAAGAATGTACCTGACTAGTAAGTATCTTAAAACCTATGGATTGCTATGTCTCCAAAAGAGAATCAAGCGTCTGTACAGGGTGATAAACGCAGCAGTGATAGGATTGGAGAAGTTCGGTGAGCAAATGAAGACCCTTTGAAGTCATATTGCATGGTACCCATTACACGGGTCTCAACTCTCCAGGTTTAAGGTATTCTTCCTTCAGCTAAAACATGCATGTGGAACCCAGAGTATGATCAACCGTGTGAACGGGAGACATGTTCAAATATGTCTCAGTTTTCCTCCCCTGGTACTCGGGTGCAACATTCCAGATGCTTTACTAACACCCTCCCGACTTGGAGAGTCAGTCCCTTTAACCTCCTGTTTGGCCCAGTTTGCAATTTCTGTGGAAGATGAACAGGAATAGCGAGAACCAATGAGAGACTAGCTGGAGGTGTCTGGACGGGCAAATTTAACTCTCATTTCCCACCAGGAAGAGGAATTAACCAAAGGCTCAGCGTGCCGTGCCGGAACCAGATTAGGGCCTGAAGCCATCCTGCGGTGTTGCGGCCAGCTCAAAAGAAAGCGAGTTGAAGAAAGGAGCTCAGGGGCACTGTAATTCACAAACCTGCAGAGTTATAAATGACAGCTATCGTCCAAAAATATACTGAAGTAAGGCTGCCAAGAGGACTTGAAAGCGGGGCAGAATTGCAGGAAACCGATTTCAGGAGGTAGACTGGAATTGCATTGAAAGCATAGGAAAAGAGGCAGAACGTCCACAATGATGCACTTGGCCAAAAAGGGCGTATGCGTTTTTTCCTGAATATATTCAGGAAAAAACGCATACGCACTTTTTGGCCAACCAAGCAAGCTTGCAAAGGAAATCTGCACTACAATGAAGTCTCACTTCCCCCCGGTCAAAAGGGCCATCTGAAAAAAGTGTAAAATCCAGAAAGGCAGGACAGGCCATGGAGAACTGGGAGCCTTTTTATGCTGATGGGAGGGATGTAAATTGCCAACAGACACTCGGGAGAAGTGTATGGTGTTTCCTGAAACATCTAAAAAACAAAGCAACAGAGCCTAGGGCACTTCCACTTATGGTCCTATAGCTTAGGGAAATTAAAATCAAAAAGACACAGCCACCCCAAAGTTTGGGACGCCTCTGTTTACAAGAACCTCATTTACCGTACAAGTTCAATATCACAGAAAGTGAAAAATGGATAAAGAAGTTGTGGTACTTACGTACAATGCAGTATCACTCAACAATGAAATCTATGTCATCAGGCCCGTAGCAGCATAATGAGTGGATTCAGGTACGATGATTCTAACTGAAATAAGTCACACAGAAAAAGAAACATCATAAGATATCACTAATACACGGAATGTAAACTTTGCTACACAGGAACTGAATTACAGAACAGAACAGGGTCTCAAATTTAGAAAACCAACTTATGCTTGCTTAAGGGTAAAGGTGAGTTGGGGTGCTGCATAAAACCAGAGATTGAAATGAGCACAGATAAAGTTCCTTAAGCCAAATATGGAATAGACAAGAGCTACTCCTTGCTCAACGAAATGGACTCAACACCGCATATTAAACGCCTAAGAATGTACCTGACTAGTAAGTATCTTAAAACCTATGGATTGCTATGTCTCCGAAAGAGAATCAAGCATGTGTACAGGGGCATAAACGCAGCAGTGATAGGATTGGAGAGGTTCGGTGAGCAAATGAAGACCCTTTGAAGTCATATTGCATGGTACCCATTCCACGGGTTTCAACTACCCAGGTTTAAGGTATTCTACCTTCAGCTAAAACATGCATGTGGAAACTAGAGTATGATGAACCATGTGATCGGGAAACGTGTTCAAATATGTCTCAGTTTTCGTACCCTGGTACTCGGGTGCAACATTCCAGACGCTTTACTAACACCCTCCCGACTTGGAGAGTCAGTCCCTTTAACCACCTGTTTGGACCAGTTTGCAATTTCTGTGGAAGATGAACAGGAATAGCGAGAACCAATGAGAGACTAGCTGGAGGTGTCTGGACGGGCAAATTTAACTCTCATTTCCCACCAGGAAGAGGAATTAACCAAAGGCTCAGCGTGCCGTGCCGGAACCAGATTAGGGCCTGAAGCCATCCTGAGGTGTTGCGGCCAGGTCACAAGAAAGCGAGTTGAAGAAAGGAGCTCAGGGGCACTGTAATCCACAAACCTGCAGAGTTATAAATGACAGCTATCGTCCAAAAATATACTGAAGTAAGGCTGCCAAGAGGACTTGAAAGCGGGGCAGAATTGCAGGAAACCGATTTCAGGAGGTAGACTGGAATTGCATTGAAAGCATAGGAAAAGAGGCAGAACGTCCACAATGATGCACTTGGCCAAAAAGGGCGTATGCGTTTTTTCCTGAATATATTCAGGAAAAAACGCATAAGCCCTTTTTGGCCAACCAAGCAAGCTTGCAAAGGAAATCTGCACTACAATGAAGTCTCACTTCCCCCCGGTCAAAAGGGCCATCTGAAAAAAGTGTAAAATCCAGAAAGGCAGGACAGGCCATGGAGAACTGGGAGCCTTGTTATGCTGATGGGCGGGATGTAAATTGCCAACAGACACTCGGGAGAAGTGTATGGTGTTTCCTGAAACATCTAAAAAACAAAGCAACAGAGCCTAGGGCACTTCCACTTATGGTCCTATAGCTTAGGGAAATTAAAATCAAAAAGACACAGCCACCCCAAAGTTTGGGACGACTCTGTTTACAAGAACCTCGTTTACAGTACAAGTTCAACATCGCAGAAAGTGAAAAATGGATAAAGAAGTTGTGGTATTTACTTACAAAGCAATATCACTCAGCAATGAAATCTATGTCATCAGGCCCTTAGCAGCACAATGAGTGGATTCAGGTATGATGATTCTAACTGAAATAAGTCACACAGAAAAAGAAACATCATAAGATATCAGTAATACACGGAATGTAAACTTGGCTACACAGGAACTGAATTACAGAACAGAACAGGGTCTCAAATTTAGAAAACCAACTTATGCTTGCTTAAGGGTAAAGGTGAGTTGGGGTGCTGCATAAAACCAGAGATTGAAATGAGCACAGATAAAGTTCCTTAAGCCAAATATGGAATAGACAAGAGCTACTCCTTGCTCAACGAAATGGACTCAACACCGCATATTAAACGCCTAAGAATGTACCTGACTAGTGAGTATCTTAAAACCTATGGATTGCTATGTCTCCGAAAGAGAATCAAGCATGTGTACAGGGGCATAAACGCAGCAGTGATAGGATTGGAGAGGTTCAGTGAGCAAATGAAGACCCTTTGAAGTCATATTGCATGGTACCCATTCCACGGGTTTCAACTACCCAGGTTTAAGGTATTCTACCTTCAGCTAAATCATGTATGTGGAAACTAGAGTATGATCAACCATGTGATCGGGAAACGTGTTCAAATATGTCTCAGTTTTCGTACCCTGGTACTCGGGTGCAACATTCCAGACGCTTTACTAACATCCTCCCGACTTGGATAGTCAGTCCCTTTAACCTCCTCTTTGGCCCAGTTTGCAATTTCTGTGGAAGATGAACAGGAATAGCGAGAACCAATGAGAGACTAGCTGGAGGTGTCTGGACGGGCAAATTTAACCCTCATTTCCCACCCGGAAGAGGAATTAACCAAAGGCTCAGCTTGCCGTGCCGGAACCAGATTAGGGCCTGAAGCCATCCTGCGGTGTTGCGGCCAGCTCAAAAGAAAGCGAGTTGAAGAAAGGAGCTCAGGGGCACTGTAATTCACAAACATGCAGAGTTATAAATGACAGCTATCGTCCAAAAATATACTGAAGTAAGGCTGCCAAGAGGACTTGAAAGCGGGGCAGAATTGCAGGAAACCGATTTCAGGAGGTAGACTGGAATTGCATTGAAAGCATAGGAAAAGAGGCAGAACGTCCACAATGATGCACTTGGCCAAAAAGGGCGTATGCGTTTTTTCCTGAATATATTCAGGAAAAAACGCATACGCCCTTTTTGGCCAACCAAGCAAGCTTGCAAAGGAAATCTGCACTACAATGAAGTCTCACTTCCCCCCGGTCAAAAGGGCCATCTGAAAAAAGTGTAAAATCCAGAAAGGCAGGACAGGCCATGGAGAACTGGGAGCCTTTTTATGCTGATGGGAGGGATGTAAATTGCCAACAGACACTCGGGAGAAGTGTATGGTGTTTCCTGAAACATCTAAAACACAAAGCAACAGAGCCTAGGGCACTTCCACTTATGGTCTTATAGCTTAGGGAAATTAAAATCAAAAAGACACAGCCACCCCAAAGTTTGGGACGCCTCTGTTTACAAGAACCTCATTTACCGTACAAGTTCAATAACACAGAAAGTGAAAAATGGATAAAGAAGTTGTGGTACTTACGTACAATGCAGTATCACTCAACAATGAAATCTATGTCATCAGGCCCGTAGCAGCATAATGAGTGGATTCAGGTACGATGATTCTAACTGAAATAAGTCACACAGAAAAAGAAACATCATAAGATATCACTAATACACGGAATGTAAACTTTGCTACACAGGAACTGAATTACAGAACAGAACAGGGTCTCAAATTTAGAAAACCAACTTATGCTTGCTTAAGGGTAAAGGTGAGTTGGGGTGCTGCATAAAACCAGAGATTGAAATGAGCACAGATAAAGTTCCTTAAGCCAAATATGGAATAGACAAGAGCTACTCCTTGCTCAACGAAATGGACTCAACACCGCATATTAAACGCCTAAGAATGTACCTGACTAGTAAGTATCTTAAAACCTATGGATTGCTATGTCTCCGAAAGAGAATCAAGCATGTGTACAGGGGCATAAACGCAGCAGTGATAGGATTGGAGAGGTTCGGTGAGCAAATGAAGACCCTTTGAAGTCATATTGCATGGTACCCATTCCACGGGTTTCAACTACCCAGGTTTAAGGTATTCTACCTTCAGCTAAAACATGCATGTGGAAACTAGAGTATGATGAACCATGTGATCGGGAAACGTGTTCAAATATGTCTCAGTTTTCGTACCCTGGTACTCGGGTGCAACATTCCAGACGCTTTACTAACACCCTCCCGACTTGGAGAGTCAGTCCCTTTAACCACCTGTTTGGACCAGTTTGCAATTTCTGTGGAAGATGAACAGGAATAGCGAGAACCAATGAGAGACTAGCTGGAGGTGTCTGGACGGGCAAATTTAACTCTCATTTCCCACCAGGAAGAGGAATTAACCAAAGGCTCAGCGTGCCGTGCCGGAACCAGATTAGGGCCTGAAGCCATCCTGAGGTGTTGCGGCCAGGTCACAAGAAAGCGAGTTGAAGAAAGGAGCTCAGGGGCACTGTAATCCACAAACCTGCAGAGTTATAAATGACAGCTATCGTCCAAAAATATACTGAAGTAAGGCTGCCAAGAGGACTTGAAAGCGGGGCAGAATTGCAGGAAACCGATTTCAGGAGGTAGACTGGAATTGCATTGAAAGCATAGGAAAAGAGGCAGAACGTCCACAATGATGCACTTGGCCAAAAAGGGCGTATGCGTTTTTTCCTGAATATATTCAGGAAAAAACGCATAAGCCCTTTTTGGCCAACCAAGCAAGCTTGCAAAGGAAATCTGCACTACAATGAAGTCTCACTTCCCCCCGGTCAAAAGGGCCATCTGAAAAAAGTGTAAAATCCAGAAAGGCAGGACAGGCCATGGAGAACTGGGAGCCTTGTTATGCTGATGGGCGGGATGTAAATTGCCAACAGACACTCGGGAGAAGTGTATGGTGTTTCCTGAAACATCTAAAAAACAAAGCAACAGAGCCTAGGGCACTTCCACTTATGGTCCTATAGCTTAGGGAAATTAAAATCAAAAAGACACAGCCACCCCAAAGTTTGGGACGACTCTGTTTACAAGAACCTCGTTTACAGTACAAGTTCAACATCGCAGAAAGTGAAAAATGGATAAAGAAGTTGTGGTATTTACTTACAAAGCAATATCACTCAGCAATGAAATCTATGTCATCAGGCCCTTAGCAGCACAATGAGTGGATTCAGGTATGATGATTCTAACTGAAATAAGTCACACAGAAAAAGAAACATCATAAGATATCAGTAATACACGGAATGTAAACTTGGCTACACAGGAACTGAATTACAGAACAGAACAGGGTCTCAAATTTAGAAAACCAACTTATGCTTGCTTAAGGGTAAAGGTGAGTTGGGGTGCTGCATAAAACCAGAGATTGAAATGAGCACAGATAAAGTTCCTTAAGCCAAATATGGAATAGACAAGAGCTACTCCTTGCTCAACGAAATGGACTCAACACCGCATATTAAACGCCTAAGAATGTACCTGACTAGTGAGTATCTTAAAACCTATGGATTGCTATGTCTCCGAAAGAGAATCAAGCATGTGTACAGGGGCATAAACGCAGCAGTGATAGGATTGGAGAGGTTCAGTGAGCAAATGAAGACCCTTTGAAGTCATATTGCATGGTACCCATTCCACGGGTTTCAACTACCCAGGTTTAAGGTATTCTACCTTCAGCTAAATCATGTATGTGGAAACTAGAGTATGATCAACCATGTGATCGGGAAACATGTTCAAATATGTCTCAGTTTTCGTACCCTGGTACTCGGGTGCAACATTCCAGACGCTTTACTAACATCCTCCCGACTTGGATAGTCAGTCCCTTTAACCTCCTCTTTGGCCCAGTTTGCAATTTCTGTGGAAGATGAACAGGAATAGCGAGAACCAATGAGAGACTAGCTGGAGGTGTCTGGACGGGCAAATTTAACCCTCATTTCCCACCAGGAAGAGGAATTAACCAAAGGCTCAGCTTGCCGTGCCGGAACCAGATTAGGGCCTGAAGCCATCCTGCGGTGTTGCGGCCAGCTCAAAAGAAAGCGAGTTGAAGAAAGGAGCTCAGGGGCACTGTAATTCACAAACATGCAGAGTTATAAATGACAGCTATCGTCCAAAAATATACTGAAGTAAGGCTGCCAAGAGGACTTGAAAGCGGGGCAGAATTGCAGGAAACCGATTTCAGGAGGTAGACTGGAATTGCATTGAAAGCATAGGAAAAGAGGCAGAACGTCCACAATGATGCACTTGGCCAAAAAGGGCGTATGCGTTTTTTCCTGAATATATTCAGGAAAAAACGCATACGCCCTTTTTGGCCAACCAAGCAAGCTTGCAAAGGAAATCTGCACTACAATGAAGTCTCACTTCCCCCCGGTCAAAAGGGCCATCTGAAAAAAGTGTAAAATCCAGAAAGGCAGGACAGGCCATGGAGAACTGGGAGCCTTTTTATGCTGATGGGAGGGATGTAAATTGCCAACAGACACTCGGGAGAAGTGTATGGTGTTTCCTGAAACATCTAAAACACAAAGCAACAGAGCCTAGGGCACTTCCACTTATGGTCCTATAGCTTAGGGAAATTAAAATCAAAAAGACACAGCCACCCCAAAGTTTGGGACGCCTCTGTTTACAAGAACCTCATTTACCGTACAAGTTCAATAACACAGAAAGTGAAAAATGGATAAAGAAGTTGTGGTACTTACGTACAATGCAGTATCACTCAACAATGAAATCTATGTCATCAGGCCCGTAGCACCATAATGAGTGGATTCAGGTACGATGATTCTAACTGAAATAAGTCACACAGAAAAAGAAACATCATAAGATATCACTAATACACAGAATGTAAACTTGGCTACACAGGAACTGAATTCCAAAACAGAACAGGGTCTCAAATTTAGAAAACCAACTTATGCTTGCTTAAGGGGAAAGGTGAGTTGGGGTGCTGCATAAAACCAGAGATTGAAATGAGCACAGATAAAGTTCCTTAAGCCAAATATGGAATAGACAAGAGCTACTCCTTGCTCAACGAAATGGACTCAACACCGCATATTAAACGCCTAAGAATGTACCTGACTAGTAAGTATCTTAAAACCTATGGATTGCTATGTCTCCGAAAGAGAATCAAGCGTGTGTACAGGGGCATAAACGCAGCAGTAATAGGATTGGAGAGGTTCGGTGAGCAAATGAAGACCCTTTGAAGTCATATTGCATGGTACCCATTCCACGGGTCTCAACTCTCCAGGTTTAAGGTATTCTTCCTTCAGCTAAAACATGCATGTGGAACCCAGAGTATGATCAACCCTGTGAACGGGAGATGTGTTCAAATATGTCTCAGTTTTCCTCCCCTGGTACTCGGGTGCAACATTCCAGACGCTTTACTAACACTCTCCCCACATGGAGAGTCAGCGCCTTTAACCTCCTGTTTGGCCCAGTTTGCAATTTCTGCGGAAGATGAACAGGAATAGCGAGAACCAATGAGAGACTAGCTGGAGGTGTCTGGACGGGCAAATTTAACTCTCATTTCCCACCAGGAAGAGGAAATAACCAAAGGCTCATCGTGCCCTGACGGAACCAGATTAGGGCCTGAAGCCATCCTGCGGTGTTGCGGCCAGCTCAAAAGAAAGCGAGTTGAAGAAAGGAGCTCAGGGGCACTGTAATTCACAAACCTGCAGAGTTATAAATGACAGCTATCGTCCAAAAATATACTGAAGTAAGGCTGCCAAGAGGACTTGAAAGCGGGGCAGAATTGCAGGAAACCGATTTCAGGAGGTAGACTGGAATTGCATTGAAAGCATAGGAAAAGAGGCAGAACGTCCACAATGATGCACTTGGCCAAAAAGGACGTATGCGTTTTTTCCTGAATATATTCAGGAAAAAACGCATACGTCCTTTTTGGCCAACTAAGCAAACTTGCAAAGGAAATCTGCACTACAATGAAGTCTCACTTCCCCCCGGTCAAAAGGGCCATCTGAAAAAAGTGTAAAATCCAGAAAGGCAGGACAGGCCATGGAGAACTGGGAGCCTTGTTATGCTGATGGGCGGGATGTAAATTGCCAACAGACACTCGGGAGAAGTGTATGGTGTTTCCTGAAACATCTAAAAAACAAAGCAACAGAGCCTAGGGCACTTCCACTTATGGTCCTATAGCTTAGGGAAATTAAAATCAAAAAGACACAGCCACCCCAAAGTTTGGGACGCCTCTGTTTACAAGAACCTCGTTTACCGTACAAGTTCAATATCACAGAAAGTGAAAAATGGATAAAGAAGTTGTGGTACTTACGTACAATGCAGTATCACTCAACAATGAAATCTATGTCATCAGGCCCGTAGCAGCATAATGAGTGGATTCAGGTACGATGATTCTAACTGAAATAAGTCACACAGAAAAAGAAACATCATAAGATATCACTAATACACGGAATGTAAACTTGGCCTCACAGGAACTGAACTCCAAAACAGAACAGTGTCTCAAATTTAGAAAACCAACTTATGCTTGCTTAAGGGGAAAGGTGAGTTGGGGTGCTGCATAAAACCAGAGATTGAAATGAGCACAGATAAAGTTCCTTAAGCCAAATATGGAATAGACAAGAGCTACTCCTTGCTCAACGAAATGGACTCAACACCCCATATTAAACGCCTAAGAATGTACCTGACTAGTAAGTATCTTAAAACCTATGGATTGCTATGTCTCCGAAAGAGAATCAAGCGTGTGTACAGGGGCATAAACGCAGCAGTGATAGGATTGGAGAGGTTCGGTGAGCAAATGAAGACCCTTTGAAGTCATATTGCATGGTACCCATTCCACGGGTCTCAACTCTCCAGGTTTAAGGTATTCTTCCTTCAGCTAAAACATGCATGTGGAACCCAGAGTATGATCAACCGTGTGAACGGGAGACGTGTTCAAATATGTCTCAGTTTTCCTCCCCTGGTACTCGGGTGCAACATTCCAGACGCTTTACTAACACTCTCCCCACTTGGAGAGTCAACGCCTTTAACCTCCTGTTTGGCCCAGTTTGCAATTTCTGTGGAAGATGAACAGGAATAGCGAGAACCAATGAGAGACTAGCTGGAGGTGTCTGGACGGGCAAATTTAACTCTCATTTCCCACCAGGAAGAGGAATTAACCAAAGGCTCAGCGTGCCGTGCCGGAACCAGATTAGGGCCTGAAGCCATCCTGCGGTGTTGCGGCCAGCTCAAAAGAAAGCGAGTTGAAGAAAGGAGCTCAGGGGCACTGTAATTCACAAACCTGCAGAGTTATAAATGACAGCTATCGTCCAAAAATATACTGAAGTAAGGCTGCCAAGAGGACTTGAAAGCGGGGCAGAATTGCAGGAAACCGATTTCAGGAGGTAGACTGGAATTGCATTGAAAGCATAGGAAAAGAGGCAGAACGTCCACAATGATGCACTTGGCCAAAAAGGACGTATGCGTTTTTTCCTGAATATATTCAGGAAAAAACGCATACGTCCTTTTTGGCCAACTAAGCAAACTTGCAAAGGAAATCTGCACTACAATGAAGTCTCACTTCCCCCCGGTCAAAAGGGCCATCTGAAAAAAGTGTAAAATCCAGAAAGGCAGGACAGGCCATGGAGAACTGGGAGCCTTGTTATGCTGATGGGCGGGATGTAAATTGCCAACAGACACTCGGGAGAAGTGTATGGTGTTTCCTGAAACATCTAAAAAACAAAGCAACAGAGCCTAGGGCACTTCCACTTATGGTCCTATAGCTTAGGGAAATTAAAATCAAAAAGACACAGCCACCCCAAAGTTTGGGACGCCTCTGTTTACAAGAACCTCGTTTACAGTACAAGTTCAACATCGCAGAAAGTGAAAAATGGATAAAGAAGTTGTGGTATTTACTTACAAAGCAATATCACTCAGCAATGAAATCTATGTCATCAGGCCCTTAGCAGCACAACGAGTTAATTCAGGTATGATGATTCTAACTGAAATAAGTCACACAGAAAAAGAAACATCATAAGATATCAGTAATACACGGAATGTAAACTTGGCTACACAGGAACTGAATTACAGAACAGAACAGGGTCTCAAATTTAGAAAACCAACTTATGCTTGCTTAAGGGGAAAGGTGAGTTGGGGTGCTGCATAAAACCAGAGATTGAAATGAGCACAGATAAAGTTCCTTAAGCCAAATATGGAATAGACAAGAGCTACTCCTTGCTCAACGAAATGGACTCAACACCGCATATTAAACGCCTAAGAATGTACCTGACTAGTAAGTATCTTAAAACCTATGGATTGCTATGTCTCCGAAAGAGAATCAAGCATGTGTACAGGGGCATAAACGCAGCAGTGATAGGATTGGAGAGGTTCGGTGAGCAAATGAAGACCCTTTGAAGTCATATTGCATGGTACCCATTCCACGGGTTTCAACTACCCAGGTTTAAGGTATTCTACCTTCAGCTAAAACATGCATGTGGAAACTAGAGTATGATGAACCATGTGATCGGGAAACGTGTTCAAATATGTCTCAGTTTTCGTACCCTGGTACTCGGGTGCAACATTCCAGACGCTTTACTAACACCCTCCCGACTTGGAGAGTCAGTCCCTTTAACCTCCTGTTTGGCCCAGTTTGCAATTTCTGTGGAAGATGAACAGGAATAGCGAGAACCAATGAGAGACTAGCTGGAGGTGTCTGGACGGGCAAATTTAACTCTCATTTCCCACCAGGAAGAGGAATTAACCAAAGGCTCAGCTTGCCGTGCCGGAACCAGATTAGGGCCTGAAGCCATCCTGCGGTGTTGCGGCCAGCTCAAAAGAAAGCGAGTTGAAGAAAGGAGCTCAGGGGCACTGTAATTCACAAACCTGCAGAGTTATAAATGACAGCTATCGTCCAAAAATATACTGAAGTAAGGCTGCCAAGAGGACTTGAAAGCGGGGCAGAATTGCAGGAAACCGATTTCAGGAGGTAGACTGGAATTGCATTGAAAGCATAGGAAAAGAGGCAGAACGTCCACAATGATGCACTTGGCCAAAAAGGGCGTATGCGTTTTTTCCTGAATATATTCAGGAAAAAACGCATACGCCCTTTTTGGCCAACCAAGCAAGCTTGCAAAGGAAATCTGCACTACAATGAAGTCTCACTTCCCCCCGGTCAAAAGGGCCATCTGAAAAAAGTGTAAAATCCAGAAAGGCAGGACAGGCCATGGAGAACTGGGAGCCTTGTTATGCTGATGGGCGGGATGTAAATTGCCAACAGACACTCGGGAGAAGTGTATGGTGTTTCCTGAAACATCTAAAAAACAAAGCAACAGAGCCTAGGGCACTTCCACTTATGGTCCTATAGCTTAGGGAAATTAAAATAAAAAAGACACAGCCACCCCAAAGTTTGGGACGCCTCTGTTTACAAGAACCTCGTTTACCGTACAAGTTCAATATCGCAGAAAGTGAAAAATGGATAAAGAACTTGTGGTACTTACGTACAATGCAGTATCACTCAGCAATGAAGTCTATGTCATTAGGCCCGTAGCAGCATAATGAGTGGATTCAGGTACGATGATTCTAACTGAAATAAGTCACACAGAAAAAGAAACATCATAAGATATCACTAATACACGGAATGTAAACTTGGCTACACAGGAACTGAATTCCAAAACAGAACAGGGTCTCAAATTTAGAAAACCAACTTATGCTTGCTTAAGGGGAAAGGTGAGTTGGGGTGCTGCATAAAACCAGAGATTGAAATGAGCACACATAAAGTTCCTTAAGCCAAATATGGAATAGACAAGAGCTACTCCTTGCTCAACGAAATGGACTCAACACCCCATATTAAATGCCTAAGAATGTACCTGACTAGTAAGTATCTTAAAACCTATGGATTGCTATGTCTCCAAAAGAGAATCAAGCATGTGTACAGGGGCATAAAGGCAGCAGTGATAGGATTGGAGAGGTTCGGTGAGCAAATGAAGACCCTTTGAAGTCATATTGCATGGTACCCATTCCACGGGTCTCAACTCTCCAGGTTTAAGGTATTCTTCCTTCAGCTAAAACATGCATGTGGAACCCAGAGTATGATCAACCGTGTGAACGGGAGACGTGTTCAAATATGTCTCAGTTTTGGTCCCCTGGTACTCGGGTGCAACATTCCTGACGCTTTACTAACACTCTCCCCACTTGGAGAGTCAGCGCCTTTAACCTCCTGTTTGGCCCAGTTTGCAATTTCTGCGGAAGATGAACAGGAATAGGGAGAACCAATGAGAGACTAGCTGGAGGTGTCTCGACGGGCAAATTTAACTCTCATTTCCCACCAGGAAGAGGAAATAACCAAAGGCTCAGCGTGCCGTGCCGGAACAAGATTAGGGCCTGAAGCCATCCTGCGGTGTTGCTGCCAGCTCAAAAGAAAGCGAGTTGAAGAAAGGAGCTCAGGGGCACTGTAATTCACAAACCTGCAGAGTTATAAATGACAGCTATCGTCTAAAAATATACTGAAGTAAGGCTGCCAAGAGGACTTGAAAGCGGGGCAGAATTGCAGGAAACCGATTTCAGGAGGTAGACTGGAATTGCATTGAAAGCATAGGAAAAGAGGCAGAACGTCCACAATGATGCACTTGGCCAAAAAGGGCGTATGCGTTTTTTCCTGAATATATTCAGGAAAAAACGCATACGCCCTTTTTGGCCAACCAAGCAAGCTTGCAAAGGAAATCTGCACTACAATGAAGTCTCACTTCCCCCTGGTCAAAAGGGCCATCTGAAAAAAGTGTAAAATCCAGAAAGGCAGGACAGACCATGGAGAACTGGGAGCCTTTTTATGCTGATGGGAGGGATGTAAATTGCCAACAGCCACTCGGGAGAAGTGTATGGTGTTTCCTGAAACATCTAAAAAACAAAGCAACAGAGCCTAGGGCACTTCCACTTATGGTCCTATAGCTTAGGGAAATTAAAATCAAAAAGACACAGCCACCCCAAAGTTTGGGACGCCTCTGTTTACAAGAACCTCATTTACCGTACAAGTTCAATATCACAGAAAGTGAAAAATGGATAAAGAAGTTGTGGTACTTACGTACAATGCAGTATCACTCAACAATGAAATCTATGTCATCAGGCCCGTAGCAGCATAATGAGTGGATTCAGGTACGATGATTCTAACTGAAATAAGTCACACAGAAAAAGAAACATCATAAGATATCACTAATACACAGAATGTAAACTTGGCTACACAGGAACTGAATTCCAAAACAGAACAGGGTCTCAAATTTAGAAAACCAACTTATGCTTGCTTAAGGGGAAAGGTGAGTTGGGGTGCTGCATAAAACCAGAGATTGAAATGAGCACAGATAAAGTTCCTTAAGCCAAATATGGAATAGACAAGAGCTACTCCTTGCTCAACGAAATGGACTCAACACCCCATATTAAATGCCTAAGAATGTACCTGACTAGTAAGTATCTTAAAACCTATGGATTGCTATGTCTCCAAAAGAGAATCAAGCGTCTGTACAGGGGGATAAACGCAGCAGTGATAGGATTGGAGAAGTTCGGTGAGCAAATGAAGACCCTTTGAAGTCATATTGCATGGTACCCATTACACGGGTCTCAACTCTCCAGGTTTAAGGTATTCTTCCTTCAGCTAAAACATGCATGTGGAACCCAGAGTATGATCAACCGTGTGAACGGGAGACGTGTTCAAATATGTCTCAGTTTTCCTCCCCTGGTACTCGGGTGCAACATTCCAGACGCTTTACTAACACCCTCCCGACTTGGAGAGTCAGTCCCTTTAACCTCCTGTTTGGCCCAGTTTGCAATTTCTGCGGAAGATGAACAGGAATAGCGAGAACCAATGAGAGACTAGCTGGAGGTGTCTGGACGGGCAAATTTAACTCTCATTTCCCACCAGGAAGAGGAATTAACCAAAGGCTCAGCGTGCCGTGCCGGAACAAGATTAGGGCCTGAAGCCATCCTGCGGTGTTGCGGCCAGCTCAAAAGAAAGCGAGTTGAAGAAAGGAGCTCAGGGGCACTGTAACTCACAAACCTGCAGAGTTATAAATGACAGCTATCGTCCAAAGATATACTGAAGTAAGGCTGCCAAGAGGACTTGAAAGCGGGGCAGAATTGCAGGAAACCGATTTCAGGAGGTAGACTGGAATTGCATTGAAAGCATAGGAAAAGAGGCAGAACGTCCACAATGATGCACTTGGCCAAAAAGGGCGTATGCGTTTTTTCCTGAATATATTCAGGAAAAAACGCATACGCCCTTTTTGGCCAACCAAGCAAGCTTGCAAAGGAAATCTGCACTACAATGAAGTCTCACTTCCCCCCGGTCAAAAGGGCCATCTGAAAAAAGTGTAAAATCCAGAAAGGCAGGACAGGCCATGGAGAACTGGGAGCCTTTTTATGCTGATGGGAGGGATGTAAATTGCCAACAGACACTCGGGAGAAGTGTATGGTGTTTCCTGAAACATCTAAAAAACAAAGCAACAGAGCCTAGGGCACTTCCACTTATGGTCCTATAGATTAGGGAAATTAAAATCAAAAAGACACAGCCACCCCAAAGTTTGGGACGCCTCTGTTTACAAGAACCTCGTTTACAGTACAAGTTCAACATCACAGAAAGTGAAAAATGGATAAAGAAGTTGTGGTATTTACTTACAAAGCAATATCGCTCAGCAATGAAATCTATGTCATCAGGCCCTTAGCAGCACAATGAGTGGATTCAGGTATGATGATTCTAACTGATATAAGTCACACAGAAAAAGAAACATCATAAGATATCACTAATACACGGAATGTAAACTTGGCTACACAGGAACTGAATTACAGAACAGAACAGGGTCTCAAATTTAGAAAACCAACTTATGCTTGCTTAAGGGTAAAGGAGAGTTGGGGTGCTGCATAAAACCAGAGATTGAAATGAGCACAGATAAAGTTCCTTAAGCCAAATATGGAATAGACAAGAGCTACTCCTTGCTCAACGAAATGGACTCAACACCGCATATTAAACGCCTAAGAATGTACCTGACTAGTAAGTATCTTAAAACCTATGGATTGCTATGTCTCCGAAAGAGAATCAAGCATGTGTACAGGGGCATAAACGCAGCAGTGATAGGATTGGAGAGGTTCAGTGAGCAAATGAAGACCCTTTGAAGTTATATTGCATGGTACCCATTCCACGGGTTTCAACTACCCAGGTTTAAGGTATTCTTCCTTCAGCTAAAACATGCATGTGGAACCTAGAGTATGATCAACCATGTGATCGGGAGATGTGTTCAAATATGTCTCAGTTTTCGTACCCTGGTACTCGGGTGCAACATTCCAAACGCTTTACTAACATCCTCCCGACTTGGAGAGTCAGTCCCTTTAACCTCCTGTTTGGCCCAGTTTGCAATTTCTGCGGAAGATGAACAGGAATAGCGAGAACCAATGAGAGACTAGCTGGAGGTGTCTGGACGGGCAAATTTAACTCTCATTTCCCACCAGGAAGAGGAATTAACCAAAGGCTCAGCGTGCCGTGCCGGAACCAGATTAGGGCCTGAAGCCATCCTGCGGTGTTGCGGCCAGCTCAAAAGAAAGCGAGTTGAAGAAAGGAGCTCAGGGGCACTGTAACTCACAAACCTGCAGAGTTATAAATGACAGCTATCGTCCAAAGATATACTGAAGTAAGGCTGCCAAGAGGACTTGAAAGCGGGGCAGAATTGCAGGAAACCGATTTCAGGAGGTAGACTGGAATTGCATTGAAAGCATAGGAAAAGAGGCAGAACGTCCACAATGATGCACTTGGCCAAAAAGGGCGTATGCGTTTTTTCCTGAATATATTCAGGAAAAAACGCATACGCCCTTTTTGGCCAACCAAGCAAGCTTGCAAAGGAAATCTGCACTACAATGAAGTCTCACTTCCCCCCGCTCAAAAGGGCCATCTGAAAAAAGTGTAAAATCCAGAAAGGCAGGACAGGCCATGGAGAACTGGGAGCCTTTTTATGCTGATGGGAGGGATGTAAATTGCCAACAGACACTCGGGAGAAGTGTATGGTGTTTCCTGAAACATCTAAAAAACAAAGCAACAGAGCCTTGGGCACTTCCACTTATGGTCCTATAGATTAGGGAAATTAAAATCAAAAAGACACAGCCACCCCAAAGTTTGGGACGCCTCTGTTTACAAGAACCTCGTGTACAGTACAAGTTCAACATCGCAGAAAGTGAAAAATGGATAAAGAAGTTGTGGTATTTACTTACAAAGCAATATCACTCAGCAATGAAATCTATGTCATCAGGCCCTTAGCAGCACAATGAGTGGATTCAGGTATGATGATTCTAACTGAAATAAGTCACACAGAAAAAGAAACATCATAAGATATCAGTAATACACGGAATGTAAACTTGGCTACACAGGAACTGAATTACAGAACAGAACAGGGTCTCCAATTTAGAAAACCAACTTATGCTTGCTTAAGGGTAAAGGAGAGTTGGGGTGCTGCATAAAACCAGAGATTGAAATGAGCACAGATAAAGTTCCTTAAGCCAAATATGGAATAGACAAGAGCTACTCCTTGCTCAACGAAATGGACTCAACACCGCATATTAAATGCCTAAGAATGTACCTGACTAGTAAGTATCTTAAAACCTATGGATTGCTATGTCTCCGAAAGAGAATCAAGCATGTGTACAGGGGCATAAACGCAGCAGTGATAGGATTGGAGAGGTTCGGTGAGCAAATGAAGACCCTTTGAAGTCATATTGCATGGTACCCATTCCACGGGTTTCAACTACCCAGGTTTAAGGTATTCTACCTTCAGCTAAAACATGCATGTGGAAACTAGAGTATGATCAACCATGTGATCGGGAAACGTGTTCAAATATGTCTCAGTTTTCGTACCCTGGTACTCAGGTGCAACATTCCAGACGCTTTACTAACACTCTCCCGACTTGGAGAGTCAGTCCCTTTAACCTCCTGTTTGGCCCAGTTTGCAATTTCTGTGGAAGATGAACAGGAATAGCGAGAACCAATGATAGACTAGCTGGAGGTGTCTGGAAGGGCAAATTTAACTCTCATTTCCCACCAGGAAGAGGAATTAACCAAAGGCTCAGCTTGCCGTGCCGGAACCAGATTAGGGCCTGAAGCCATCCTGCGGTGTTGCGGCCAGCTCAAAAGAAAGCGAGTTGAAGAAAGGAGCTCAGGGGCACTGTAATTCACAAACCTGCAGAGTTATAAATGACAGCTATCGTCCAAAAATATACTGAAGTAAGGCTGCCAAGAGGACTTGAAAGCGGGGCAGAATTGCAGGAAACCGATTTCAGGAGGTAGACTGGAATTGCATTGAAAGCATAGGAAAAGAGGCAGAACGTCCACAATGATGCACTTGGCCAAAAAGGGCGTATGCGTTTTTTCCTGAATATATTCAGGAAAAAACGCATACGCCCTTTTTGGCCAACCAAGCAAGCTTGCAAAGGAAATCTGCACTACAATGAAGTCTCACTTCCCCCCGGTCAAAAGGGCCATCTGAAAAATGTGTAAAATCCAGAAAGGCAGGACAGGCCATGGAGAACTGGGAGCCTTGTTATGCTGATGGGCGGGATGTAAATTGCCAACAGACACTCGGGAGAAGTGTATGGTGTTTCCTGAAACAACTAAAAAACTAAGCAACAGAGCCTAGGGCACTTCCACTTATGGTCCTATAGCTTAGGGAAATTAAAATCAAAAAGACACAGCCACCCCAAAGTTTGGGACGCCTCTGTTTACAAGAACCTCGTTTACCGTACAAGTTCAATATCACAGAAAGTGAAAAATGGATACAGAACTTGTGGTACTTACGTACAATGCAGTATCACTCAGCAATGAAATCTATGTCATCAGGCCCGTAGCAGCATAATGAGTGGATTCAGGTACGATGATTCTAACTGAAATAAATCACACAGAAAAAGAAACATCATAAGAGATCAGTAATACACGGAATGAAAACTTGGCTACACAGGAACTGAATTACAGAACAGAACAGGGTCTCAAATTTAGAAAACCAACTTATGCTTGCTTAAGGGTAAAGGTGAGTTGGGGTGCTGCATAAAACCAGAGATTGAAATGAGCACAGATAAAGTTCCTTAAGCCAAATATGGAATAGACAAGAGCTACTCCTTGCTCAACGACATGGACTCAACACCCCATATTAAACGCCTAAGAATGTACCTGACTAGTAAGTATCTTAAAACCTAGGGATTGCTATGTCTCCGAAAGAGAATCAAGCATGTGTACAGGGGCATAAACGCAGCAGTGATAGGATTGGAGAGGTTCGGTGAGCAAATGAAGACCCTTTGAAGTCATATTGCATGGTACCCATTCCACGGGTTTCAACTACCCAGGTTTAAGGTATTCTACCTTCAGCTAAAACATGCATGTGGAAACTAGAGTATGATCAACCATGTGATCGGGAAACGTGTTCAAATATGTCTCAGTGTTCGTACCCTGGTACTCAGGTGCAACATTCCAGACGCTTTACTAACACTCTCCCGACTTGGAGAGTCAGTCCCTTTAACCTCCTGTTTGGCCCAGTTTGCAATTTCTGTGGAAGATGAACAGGAATAGCGAGAACCAATGAGAGACTAGCTGGAGGTGTCTGGACGGGCAAATTTAACTCTCATTTCCCACCAGGAAGAGGAATTAACCAAAGGCTCAGCTTGCCGTGCCGGAACCAGATTAGGGCCTGAAGCCATCCTGCGGTGTTGCGGCCAGCTCAAAAGAAAGCGAGTTGAAGAAAGGAGCTCAGGGGCACTGTAATTCACAAACCTGCAGAGTTATAAATGACAGCTATCGTCCAAAAATATACTGAAGTAAGGCTGCCAAGAGGACTTGAAAGCGGGGCAGAATTGCAGGAAACCGATTTCAGGAGGTAGACTGGAATTGCATTGAAAGCATAGGAAAAGAGGCAGAACGTCCACAATGATGCACTTGGCCAAAAAGGGCGTATGCGTTTTTTCCTGAATATATTCAGGAAAAAACGCATACGCCCTTTTTGGCCAACCAAGCAAGCTTGCAAAGGAAATCTGCACTACAATGAAGTCTCACTTCCCCCCGGTCAAAAGGGCCATCTGAAAAATGTGTAAAATCCAGAAAGGCAGGACAGGCCATGGAGAACTGGGAGCCTTGTTATGCTGATGGGCGGGATGTAAATTGCCAACAGACACTCGGGAGAAGTGTATGGTGTTTCCTGAAACAACTAAAAAACTAAGCAACAGAGCCTAGGGCACATCCACTTATGGTCCTATAGCTTAGGGAAATTAAAATCAAAAAGACACAGCCACCCCAAAGTTTGGGACGCCTCTGTTTACAAGTACCTCGTTTACCGTACAAGTTCAATATCACAGAAAGTGAAAAATGGATACAGAACTTGTGGTACTTACGTACAATGCAGTATCACTCAGCAATGAAATCTATGTCATCAGGCCCGTAGCAGCATAATGAGTGGATTCAGGTACGATGATTCTAACTGAAATAAATCACACAGAAAAAGAAACATCATAAGAGATCAGTAATACACGGAATGTAAACTTGGCTACACAGGAACTGAATTACAGAACAGAACAGGGTCTCAAATTTAGAAAACCAACTTATGCTTGCTTAAGGGTAAAGGTGAGTTGGGGTGCTGCATAAAACCAGACATTGAAATGAGCACAGATAAAGTTCCTTAAGCCAAATATGGAATAGACAAGAGCTACTCCTTGCTCAACGACATGGACTCAACACCCCATATTAAACGCCTAAGAATGTACCTGACTAGTAAGTATCTTAAAACCTAGGGATTGCTATGTCTCCGAAAGAGAATCAAGCATGTGTACAGGGGCATAAACGCAGCAGTGATAGGATTGGAGAGGTTCGGTGAGCAAATGAAGACCCTTTGAAGTCATATTGCATGGTACCCATTCCACGGGTTTCAACTACCCAGGTTTAAGGTATTCTACCTTCAGCTAAAACATGCATGTGGAAACTAGAGTATGATCAACCATGTGATCGGGAAACGTGTTCAAATATGTCTCAGTTTTCGTACCCTGGTACTCAGGTGCAACATTCCAGACGCTTTACTAACACTCTCCCGACTTGGAGAGTCAGTCCCTTTAACCTCCTGTTTGGCCCAGTTTGCAATTTCTGTGGAAGATGAACAGGAATAGCGAGAACCAATGAGAGACTAGCTGGAGGTGTCTGGACGGGCAAATTTAACTCTCATTTCCCACCAGGAAGAGGAATTAACCAAAGGCTCAGCTTGCCGTGCCGGAACCAGATTAGGGCCTGAAGCCATCCTGCGGTGTTGCGGCCAGCTCAAAAGAAAGCGAGTTGAAGAAAGGAGCTCAGGGGCACTGTAATTCACAAACCTGCAGAGTTATAAATGACAGCTATCGTCCAAAAATATACTGAAGTAAGGCTGCCAAGAGGACTTGAAAGCGGGGCAGAATTGCAGGAAACCGATTTCAGGAGGTAGACTGGAATTGCATTGAAAGCATAGGAAAAGAGGCAGAACGTCCACAATGATGCACTTGGCCAAAAAGGGCGTATGCGTTTTTTCCTGAATATATTCAGGAAAAAACGCATACGCCCTTTTTGTCCAACCAAGCAAGCTTGCAAAGGAAATCTGCACTACAATGAAGTCTCACTTCCCCCCGGTCAAAAGGGCCATCTGAAAAATGTGTAAAATCCAGAAAGGCAGGACAGGCCATGGAGAACTGGGAGCCTTGTTATGCTGATGGGCGGGATGTAAATTGCCAACAGACACTCGGGAGAAGTGTATGGTGTTTCCTGAAACAACTAAAAAACTAAGCAACAGAGCCTAGGGCACTTCCACTTATGGTCCTATAGCTTAGGGAAATTAAAATCAAAAAGACACAGCCACCCCAAAGTTTGGGACGCCTCTGTTTACAAGAACCTCGTTTACCGTACAAGTTCAATATCACAGAAAGTGAAAAATGGATACAGAACTTGTGGTACTTACGTACAATGCAGTATCACTCAGCAATGAAATCTATGTCATCAGGCCCGTAGCAGCATAATGAGTGGATTCAGGTACGATGATTCTAACTGAAATAAATCACACAGAAAAAGAAACATCATAAGAGATCAGTAATACATGGAATGTAAACTTGGCTACACAGGAACTGAATTACAGAACAGAACAGGGTCTCAAATTTAGAAAAGCAACTTATGCTTGCTTAAGGGTAAAGGTGAGTTAGGGTGCTGCATAAAACCAGACATTGAAATGAGCACAGATAAAGTTCCTTAAGCCAAATATGGAATAGACAAGAGCTACTCCTTGCTCAACGACATGGACTCAACACCCCATATTAAACGCCTAAGAATGTACCTGACTAGTAAGTATCTTAAAACCTAGGGATTGCTATGTCTCCGAAAGAGAATCAAGCGTGTGTACAGGGGCATAAACGCAGCAGTGATAGGATTGGAGAGGTTCGGTGAGCAAATGAAGACCCTTTGAAGTCATATTGCATGGTACCCATTCCACGGGTTTCAACTACCCAGGTTTAAGGTATTCTTCCTTCAGCTAAAACATGCATGTGGAACCTAGAGTATGATCAACCATGTGATCGGGAGATGTGTTCAAATATGTCTCAGTTTTCGTACCCTGGTACTCGGGTGCAACATTCCAAACGCTTTACTAACATCCTCCCGACTTGGAGAGTCAGTCCCTTTAACCTCCTGTTTGGCCCAGTTTGCAATTTCTGCGGAAGATGAACAGGAATAGGGAGAACCAATGAGAGACTAGCTGGAGGTGTCTGGACGGGCAAATTTAACTCTCATTTCCCACCAGGAAGAGGAATTAACCAAAGGCTCAGCGTGCCGTGCCGGAACCAGATTAGGGCCTGAAGCCATCCTGCGGTGTTGCGGCCAGCTCAAAAGAAAGCGAGTTGAAGAAAGGAGATCAGGGGCACTGTAATTCACAAACCTGCAGAGTTATAAATGACAGCTATCGTCCAAAAATATACTGAAGTAAGGCTGCCAAGAGGACTTGAAAGCGGGGCAGAATTGCAGGAAACCGATTTCAGGAGGTAGACTGGAATTGCATTGAAAGCATAGGAAAAGAGGCAGAACGTCCACAATGATGCACTTGGCCAAAAAGGGCGTATGCGTTTTTTCCTGAATATATTCAGGAAAAAACGCATACGCCCTTTTTGGCCAACCAAGCAAGCTTGCAAAGGAAATCTGCACTACAATGAAGTCTCACTTCCCCCCGGTCAAAAGGGCCATCTGAAAAAAGTGTAAAATCCAGAAAGGCAGGACAGGCCATGGAGAACTGGGAGCCTTGTTATGCTGATGGGCGGGATGTAAATTGCCAACAGACACTCGGGAGAAGTGTATGGTGTTTCCTGAAACATCTAAAACACAAAGCAACAGAGCCTAGGGCACTTCCACTTATGGTCCTATAGCTTAGGGAAATTAAAATCAAAAAGACACAGCCACCCCAAAGTTTGGGACGCCTCTGTTTACAAGAACCTCGTTTACCGTACAAGTTCAATATCACAGAAAGTGAAAAATGGATAAAGAACTTGTGGTACTTACGTGCAATGCAGTATCACTCAGCAATGAAATCTATGTCATCAGGCCCGTAGCAGCATAATGAGTGGATTCAGGTATGATGATTCTAACTGAAATAAGTCACACAGAAAAAGAAACATCATAAGATATCACTAATACACGGAATGTAAACTTGGCTACACAGGAACTGAATTCCAAAACAGAACAGGGTCTCAAATTTAGAAAACCAACTTATGCTTGCTTAAGGGGAAAGGTGAGTTGGGGTGCTGCATAAAACCAGAGATTGAAATGAGCACAGATAAAGTTCCTTAAGCCAAATATGGAATAGACAAGAGCTACTCCATGCTCAACGAAATGGATTCAACACCCCATATTAAACGCCTAAGAATGTACCTGACTAGTAAGTATCTTAAAACCTATGGATTGCTATGTCTCCGAAAGAGAATCAAGCATGTGTACAGGGGCATAAACGCAGCAGTGATAGGATTGGAGAGGTTCGGTGAGCAAATGAAGACCCTTTGAAATCATATTGCATGGTACCCATTCCACGGGTTTCAACTACCCAGGTTTAAGGTATTCTTCCTTCAGCTAAAACATGCATGTGGAACCTAGAGTATTATCAACCATGTGATCGGGAGACGTGTTCAAATATGTCTCAGTTTTCGTACCCTGGTACTCGGGTGCAACATTCCAGACGCTTTACTAACACCCTCCCGACTTGGAGAGTCAGCGCCTTTAACCTCCTGTTTGGCCCAGTTTGCAATTTCTGCGGAAGATGAACAGGAATAGCGAGAACCAATGAGAGACTAGCTGGAGGTGTCTGGACGGGCAAATTTAACCCTCATTTCCCACCAGGAAGAGGAATTAACCAAAGTCTCAGCGTGCCGTGCCGGAACCAGTTTAGGGCCTGAAGCCATACTGCGGTGTTGCGGCCAGCTGAAAAAAACGAGTTGAAGAAAGGAGCTCAGGGGCACTGTAATTCACAAACCTGCAGAGTTATAAATGACAGCTATCGTCCAAAAATATACTGAAGTAAGGCTGCCAAGAGGACTTGAAAGCAGGGCAGAATTGCAGGAAACCGATTTCAGGAGGTAGACTGGAATTGAATTGAAAGCATAGGAAAAGAGGCAGAACGTCCACAATGATGCACTTCGCCAAAAAGGGCGTATACGTTTTTTCCTGAATATATTCAGGAAAAAACGCATACGCCCTTTTTGGCCAACCAAGCAAGCTTGCAAAGGAAATCTGCACTACAATGAAGTCTCACTTCCCCCCGGTCAAAAGGGCCATCTGAAAAAAGTGTAAAATCCAGAAAGGCAGGACAGGCCATGGAGAACTGGGAGCCTTGTTATGCTGATGGGCGGGATGTAAATTGCCAACAGACACTCGGGAGAAGTGTATGGTGTTTCCTGAAACAACTAAAAAACTAAGCAACAGAGCCTAGGGCACTTCCACTTATGGTCCTATAGCTTAGGGAAATTAAAATCAAAAAGACACAGCCACCCCAAAGTTTGGGACGCCTCTGTTTACAAGAACCTCGTTTACCGTACAAGTTCAATATCACAGAAAGTGAAAAATGGATACAGAACTTGTGGTACTTACGTACAATGCAGTATCACTCAGCAATGAAATCTATGTCATCAGGCCCGTAGCAGCATAATGAGTGGATTCAGGTACGATGATTCTAACTGAAATAAATCACACAGAAAAAGAAACATCATAAGAGATCAGTAATACACGGAATGTAAACTTGGCTACACAGGAACTGAATTACAGAACAGAACAGGGTCTCAAATTTAGAAAACCAACTTATGCTTGCTTAAGGGTAAAGGTGAGTTGGGGTGCTGCATAAAAGCAGACATTGAAATGAGCACAGATAAAGTTCCTTAAGCCAAATATGGAATAGACAAGAGCTACTCCTTGCTCAACGAAATGGACTCAACACCCCATATTAAATGCCTAAGAATGTACCTGACTAGTAAGTATCTTAAAACCTAGGGATTGCTATGTCTCCGAAAGAGAATCAAGCGTGTGTACAGGGGCATAAACGCAGCAGTGATAGGATTGGAGAGGTTCGGTGAGCAAATGAAGACCCTTTGAATTCATATTGCATGGTACCCATTCCACGGGTTTCAACTACCCAGGTTTAAGGTATTCTTCCTTCAGCTAAAACATGCATGTGGAACCTAGAGTATGATCAACCATGTGATCGGGAGACGTGTTCAAATATGTCTCAGTTTTCGTACCCTGGTACTCGGGTGCAACATTCCAGACGCTTTACTAACACCCTCCCGACTTGGAGAGTCAGCGCCTTTAACCTCCTGTTTGGCCCAGTTTGCAATTTCTGCAGAAGATGAACAGGAATAGCGAGAACCAATGAGAGACTAGCTGGAGGTGTCTGGACGGGCAAATTTAACTCTCATTTCCCACGAGGAAGAGGAATTAACCAAAGGCTCAGCGTGCCGTGCCGGAACCAGATTAGGGCCTGAAGCCATCCTGCGGTGTTGCGGCCAGCTCAAAAGAAAGCGAGTTGAAGAAAGGAGCTCAGGGGCACTGTAATTCACAAACCTGCAGAGTTATAAATGACAGCTATCGTCCAAAAATATACTGAAGTAAGGCTGCCAAGAGGACTTGAAAGCGGGGCAGAATTGCAGGAAACCGATTTCAGGAGGTAGACTGGAATTGCATTGAAAGCATAGGAAAAGAGGCAGAACGTCCACAATGATGCACTTGGCCAAAAAGGGCGTATGCGTTTTTTCCTGAATATATTCAGGAAAAAACGCATACGCACTTTTTGGCCAACCAAGCAAGCTTGCAAAGGAAATCTGCACTACAATGAAGTCTCACTTCCCCCCGGTCAAAAGGGCCATCTGAAAAATGTGTAAAATCCAGAAAGGCAGGACAGGCCATGGAGAACTGGGAGCCTTGTTATGCTGATGGGCGGGATGTAAATTGCCAACAGACACTCGGGAGAAGTGTATGGTGTTTCCTGAAACATCTAAAACACAAAGCAACAGAGCCTAGGGCACTTCCACTTATGGTCCTATAGCTTAGGGAAATTAAAATCAAAAAGACACAGCCACCCCAAAGTTTGGGACGCCTCTGTTTACAAGAACCTCGTTTACCGTACAAGTTCAATATCACAGAAAGTGAAAAATGGATAAAGAACTTGTGGTACTTACGTGCAATGCAGTATCACTCAGCAATGAAATCTATGTCATCAGGCCCGTAGCAGCATAATGAGTGGATTCAGGTATGATGATTCTAACTGAAATAAGTCACACAGAAATAGAAACATCATAAGATATCACTAATACACGGAATGTAAACTTGGCTACACAGGAACTGAATTCCAAAACAGAACAGGGTCTCAAATTTAGAAAACCAACTTATGCTTGCTTAAGGGGAAAGGTGAGTTGGGGTGCTGCATAAAACCAGAGATTGAAATGAGCACAGATAAAGTTCCTTAAGCCAAATATGGAATAGACAAGAGCTACTCCATGCTCAACGAAATGGATTCAACACCCCATATTAAACGCCTAAGAATGTACCTGACTAGTAAGTATCTTAAAACCTATGGATTGCTATGTCTCCGAAAGAGAATCAAGCGTGTGTACAGGGGCATAAACGCAGCAGTGATAGGATTGGAGAGGTTCGGTGAGCAAATGAAGACCCTTTGAAGTCATATTGCATGGTACCCATTCCACGGGTTTCAACTACCCAGGTTTAAGGTATTCTTCCTTCAGCTAAAACATGCATGTGGAACCTAGAGTATGATCAACCATGTGATCGGGAGACGTGTTCAAATATGTCTCAGTTTTCGTACCCTGGTACTCGGGTGCAACATTCCAGACGCTTTACTAACACCCTCCCGACTTGGAGAGTCAGCGCCTTTAACCTCCTGTTTGGCCCAGTTTGCAATTTCTGCGGAAGATGAACAGGAATAGCGAGAACCAATGAGAGACTAGCTGGAGGTGTCTGGACGGGCAAATTTAACCCTCATTTCCCACCAGGAAGAGGAATTAACCAAAGGCTCAGCGTGCCGTGCCGGAACCAGTTTAGGGCCTGAAGCCATACTGCGGTGTTGCGGCCAGCTCAAAAAAAGCGAGTTGAAGAAAGGAGCTCAGGGGCACTGTAATTCACAAACCTGCAGAGTTATAAATGACAGCTATCGTCCAAAAATATACTGAAGTAAGGCTGCCAAGAGGACTTGAAAGCAGGGCAGAATTGCAGGAAACCGATTTCAGGAGGTAGACTGGAATTGAATTGAAAGCATAGGAAAAGAGGCAGAACGTCCACAATGATGCACTTCGCCAAAAAGGGCGTATACGTTTTTTCCTGAATATATTCAGGAAAAAACGCATACGCCCTTTTTGGCCAACCAAGCAAGCTTGCAAAGGAAATCTGCACTACAATGAAGTCTCACTTCCCCCCGGTCAAAAGGGCCATCTGAAAAATGTGTAATATCCAGAAAGGCAGGAAAGGCCATGGAGAACTGGGAGCCTTGTTATGCTGATGGGCGGGATGTAAATTGCCAACAGACACTCGGGAGAAGTGTATGGTGTTTCCTGAAACATTTAAAAAACAAAGCAACAGAGCCTAGGGCACTTCCACTTATGGTCCTATAGCTTAGGGAAATTAAAATCAAAAAGACACAGCCACCCCAAAGTTTGGGACGCCTCTGTTTACAAGAACCTCGTTTACCGTACAAGTTCAATATCACAGAAAGTGAAAAATGGATAAAGAATTTGTGGTAGTTACGTACAATGCAGTATCACTCAGCAATGAAATCTATGTCATCAGGCCCGTAGCAGCATAATGAGTGGATTCAGGTACGATGATTCTAACTGAAACAAGTCACACAGAAAAAGAAACATCATAAGATATCACTAATACACGGAATGTAAACTTGGCTACACAGGAACTGAATTACAAAACAGAACACGGTCTCAAATTTAGAAAAGCAACTTATGCTTGCTTAAGGGGAAAGGTGAGTTGGGGTGCTGCATAAAACCAGAGTTTGAAATGAGCACAGATAATGTTCCTTAAGCCAAATATGGAGTAGACAAGAGCTACTCCTTGCTCAATGAAACGGACTCAACACCCCATATTAGACACCTAAGAATGTACCTGACTAGTAAGTACCTTAAATCCTAGGTATTGCTATGTCTCCAAAAGAGAATCAAGCGTGTGTACAGGGGCATAAACGCAGAAGTGATAGGATGGGAGAGGTTCGGTGAGCAAATAAAGACACTTTGAAGTCATATTGCATGGTACCCCTTCCACGGGTCTCAACTCTCCAGGTTTAAGGTATTCTTCCTTCAGCTAAAACATGCATGTGGAACCCAGAGTATGATCAACCGTGTGAACGGGAGACGTGTTCAAATATGTCTCAGTTTTCCTCCCCTGGTATTCGGGTGCAACATTCCAGACGCTTTACTAACACTCTCCCCCCTTGGAGAGTCAGCGCCTTTAACCTCCTGTTTGGCCCAGTTTGCAATTTCTGCGGAAGATGAACAGGAATAGCGAGAACCAATGAGAGACTAGCTGGAGGTGTCTGGACGGGCAAATTTAACTCTCATTTCCCACCAGGAAGAGGAAATAACCAAAGGCTCAGCGTGCCGTGCCGGAACAAGATTAGGGCCTGAAGCCATCCTGCGGTGTTGCGGCCAGCTCAAAAGAAAGCGAGTTGAAGAAAGGAGCTCAGGGGCACTGTAATTCACAAACCTGCAGACTTATAAATGACAGCTATCGTCCAAAAATATACTGAAGTAAGGCTGCCAAGAGGACTTGAATGCGGGGCAGAATTGCAGGGAACCGATTTCAGGAGGTAGACTGGAATTGCATTGAAAATATAGGAAAAGAGGCAGAACGTCCACAATGATGCACTTGGCCAAAAAGGGCGTATGCGTTTTTTCCTGAATATATTCAGGAAAAGACGCATACGCACTTTTTGGCCAACCAAGCAAGCTTGCAAAGGAAATCTGCACTACAATGAAGTCTCACTTCCCCCCGGTCAAAAGGGCCATCTGAAAAAAGTGTAAAATCCAGAAAGGCAGGACAGGCCATGGAGAACTGGGAGCCTTGTTATGCTGATGGGCGGGATGTAAATTGCCAACAGACACTCGGGAGAAGTGTATGGTGTTTCCTGAAACATCTAAAAAACAAAGCAACAGAGCCTAGGGCACTTCCACTTATGGTCCTGTAGCTTAGGGAAATTAAAATCAAAAAGACACAGCCACCCCAAAGTTTGGGACGCCTCTGTTTACAAGAACCTCGTTTACCGTACAAGTTCAATATCACAGAAAGTGAAAAATAGATAAAGAATTTGTGGTAGTTACGTATAATGCAGTATCACTCAGCAATGAAATCTATGTCATCAGGCCCGTAGCAGCATAATGAGTGGATTCAGGTACGATGATTCTAACTGAAACAAGTCACACAGAAAAAGAAACATCATAAGATATCACTAATACACGGAATGTAAACTTGGCTACACAGGAACTGAATTACAAAACAGAACACGGTCTCAAATTTAGAAAACCAACTTATGCTTGCTTAAGGGGAAAGGTGAGTTGGGGTGCTGCATAAAACCAGAGATTGAAATGAGCACAGATAAAGTTCCTTAAGCCAAATATGGAGTAGACAAGAGCTACTCCTTGCTCAATGAAACGGACTCAACACCCCATATTAGACGCCTAAGAATGTACCTGACTAGTAAGTACCTTAAATCCTAGGTATTGCTATGTCTCCAAAAGAGAATCAAGCGTGTGTACAGGGGTATAAACGCAGAAGTGATAGGATGGGAGAGGTTCGGTGAGCAAATAAAGACACTTTGAAGTCATATTGCATGGTACCCCTTCCACGGGTCTCAACTCTCCAGGTTTAAGGTATTCTTCCTTCAGCTAAAACATGCATGTGGAACCCAGAGTATGATCAACCGTGTGAACGGGAGACGTGTTCAAATATGTCTCAGTTTTCCTCCCCTGGTATTCGGGTGCAACATTCCAGACGCTTTACTAACACTCTCCCCCCTTGGAGAGTCAGCGCCTTTAACCTCCTGTTTGGCCCAGTTTGCAATTTCTGCGGAAGATGAACAGGAATAGGGAGAACCAATGAGAGACTAGCTGGAGGTGTCTGGACGGGCAAATTTAACTCCCATTTCCCACCAGGAAGAGGAAATAACCAAAGGCTCAACGTGCCGTGCCGGAACCAGATTAGGGCCTGAAGCCATCCTGCGGTGTTGCGGCCAGCTCAAAAGAAAGCGAGTTGAAGAAAGGAGCTCAGGGGCACTGTAATTCACAAACCTGCAGAGTTATAAATGACAGCTATCGTCCAAAAATATACTGAAGTAAGGCTGCCAAGAGGACTTGAAAGCGGGGCAGAATTGCAGGAAACCGATTTCAGGAGGTAGACTGGAATTGCATTGAAAGCATAGGAAAAGAGGCAGAACGTCCACAATGATGCACTTGGCCAAAAAGGGCGTATGCGTTTTTTCCTGAATATATTCAGGAAAAAACGCATACGCCCTTTTTGGCCAACCAAGCAAGCTTGCAAAGGAAATCTGCACTACAATGAAGTCTCACTTCCCCCCGGTCAAAAGGGCCATCTGAAAAAAGTGTAAAATCCAGAAAGGCAGGACAGGCCATGGAGAACTGGGAGCCTTGTTATGCTGATGGGCGGGATGTAAATTGCCAACAGACACTCGGGAGAAGTGTATGGTGTTTCCTGAAACATCTAAAAAACAAAGCAACAGAGCCTAGGGCACTTCCACTTATGGTCCTATAGCTTAGGGAAATTAAAATCAAAAAGACACAGCCACCCCAAAGTTTGGGACGCCTCTGTTTACAAGAACCTCGTTTACCGTACAAGTTCAATATCACAGAAAGTGAAAAATAGATAAAGAATTTGTGGTAGTTACGTATAATGCAGTATCACTCAGCAATGAAATCTATGTCATCAGGCCCGTAGCAGCATAATGAGTGGATTCAGGTACGATGATTCTAACTGAAACAAGTCACACAGAAAAAGAAACATCATAAGATATCACTAATACACGGAATGTAAACTTGGCTACACAGGAACTGAATTACAAAACAGAACACGGTCTCAAATTTAGAAAACCAACTTATGCTTGCTTAAGGGGAAAGGTGAGTTGGGGTGCTGCATAAAACCAGAGATTGAAATGAGCACAGATAAAGTTCCTTAAGCCAAATATGGAGTAGACAAGAGCTACTCCTTGCTCAATGAAACGGACTCAACACCCCATATTAGACGCCTAAGAATGTACCTGACTAGTAAGTACCTTAAATCCTAGGTATTGCTATGTCTCCAAAAGAGAATCAAGCGTGTGTACAGGGGTATAAACGCAGAAGTGATAGGATGGGAGAGGTTCGGTGAGCAAATAAAGACACTTTGAAGTCATATTGCATGGTACCCCTTCCACGGGTCTCAACTCTCCAGGTTTAAGGTATTCTTCCTTCAGCTAAAACATGCATGTGGAACCCAGAGTATGATCAACCGTGTGAACGGGAGACGTGTTCAAATATGTCTCAGTTTTCCTCCCCTGGTATTCGGGTGCAACATTCCAGACGCTTTACTAACACTCTCCCCCCTTGGAGAGTCAGCGCCTTTAACCTCCTGTTTGGCCCAGTTTGCAATTTCTGCGGAAGATGAACAGGAATAGGGAGAACCAATGAGAGACTAGCTGGAGGTGTCTGGACGGGCAAATTTAACTCCCATTTCCCACCAGGAAGAGGAAATAACCAAAGGCTCAGCGTGCCGTGCCGGAACCAGATTAGGGCCTGAAGCCATCCTGCGGTGTTGCGGCCAGCTCAAAAGAAAGCGAGTTGAAGAAAGGAGCTCAGGGGCACTGTAATTCACAAACCTGCAGAGTTATAAATGACAGCTATCGTCCAAAAATATACTGAAGTAAGGCTGCCAAGAGGACTTGAAAGCGGGGCAGAATTGCAGGAAACCGATTTCAGGAGGTAGACTGGAATTGCATTGAAAGCATAGGAAAAGAGGCAGAACGTCCACAATGATGCACTTGGCCAAAAAGGGCGTATGCGTTTTTTCCTGAATATATTCAGGAAAAAACGCATACGCCCTTTTTGGCCAACCAAGCAAGCTTGCAAAGGAAATCTGCACTACAATGAAGTCTCACTTCCCCCCGGTCAAAAGGGCCATCTGAAAAAAGTGTAAAATCCAGAAAGGCAGGACAGGCCATGGAGAACTGGGAGCCTTGTTATGCTGATGGGCGGGATGTAAATTGCCAACAGCCACTCGGGAGAAGTGTATGGTGTTTCCTGAAACATCTAAAAAACAAAGCAACAGAGCCTAGGGCACTTCCACTTATGGTCCTATAGCTTAGGGAAATTAAAATCAAAAAGACACAGCCACCCCAAAGTTTGGAACGCCTCTGTTTACAAGAACCTCGTTTACCGTACAAGTTCAATATCGCAGAAAGTGAAAAATGGATAAAGTACTTGTGGTACTTACGTACAATGCAGTATCACTCAGCAATGAAGTCTATGTCATTAGGCCCGTAGCAGCATAATGAGTGGATTCAGGTACGATGATTCTAACTGAAATAATTCACACAGAAAAAGAAACATCATAAGATATCACTAATACACGGAATGTAAACTTGGCTACACAGGAACTGAATTCCAAAACAGAACAGGGTCTCAAATTTAGAAAACCAACTTATGCTTGCTTAAGGGTAAAGGTGAGTTGGGGTGCTGCATAAAACCAGAGATTGAAATGAGCACAGATAAAGTTCCTTAAGCCAAATATGGAATAGACAAGAGCTACTCCTTGCTCAACGAAATGGACTCAACACCCCATATTAAACGCCTAAGAATGTACCTGACTAGTAAGTATCTTAAAACCTATGGATTGCTATGTCTCCGAAAGAGAATCAAGCATGTGTACAGGGGCATAAAGGCAGCAGTGATAGGATTGGAGAGGTTCGGTGAGCAAATGAAGACCCTTTGAAGTCATATTGCATGGTACCCATTCCACGGGTCTCAACTCTCCAGGTTTAAGGTATTCTTCCTTCAGCTAAAACATGCATGTGGAACCCAGAGTATGATCAACCGTGTGAACGGGAGACGTGTTCAAATATGTCTCAGTTTTGGTCCCCTGGTACTCGGGTGCAACATTCCTGATGCTTTACTAACACTCTCCCCACTTGGAGAGTCAGCGCCTTTAACCTCCTGTTTGGCCCAGTTTGCAATTTCTGTGGAAGATGAACAGGAATAGCGAGAACCAATGAGAGACTAGCTGGAGGTGTCTGGACGGGCAAATTTAACTCTCATTTCCCACCAGGAAGAGGAATTAACCAAAGGCTCAGCGTGCCGTGCCGGAACAAGATTAGGGCCTGAAGCCATCCTGCGGTGTTGCGGCCAGCTCAAAAGAAAGCGAGTTGAAGAAAGGAGCTCAGGGGCACTGTAACTCACAAACCTGCAGAGTTATAAATGACAGCTATCGTCCAAAGATATACTGAAGTAAGGCTGCCAAGAGGACTTGAAAGCGGGGCAGAATTGCAGGAAACCGATTTCAGGAGGTAGACTGGAATTGCATTGAAAGCATAGGAAAAGACGCAGAACGTCCACAATGATGCACTTGGCCAAAAAGGGCGTATGCGTTTTTTCCTGAATATATTCAGGAATAAACGCATACGCACTTTTTGGCCAACCAAGCAAGCTTGCAAAGGAAATCTGCACTACAATGAAGTCTCACTTCCCCCCGGTCAAAAGGGCCATCTGAAAAAAGTGTAAAATCCAGAAAGGCAGGACAGGCCATGGAGAACTGGGAGCCTTTTTATGCTGATGGGAGGGATGTAAATTGCCAACAGACACTCGGGAGAAGTGTATGGTGTTTCCTGAAACATCTAAAAAACAAAGCAACAGAGCCTAGGGCACTTCCACTTATGGTCCTATAGATTAGGGAAATTAAAATCAAAAAGACACAGCCACCCCAAAGTTTGGGACGCCTCTGTTTACAAGAACCTCGTTTACAGTACAAGTTCAACATCGCAGAAAGTGAAAAATGGATAAAGAAGTTGTGGTATTTACTTACAAAGCAATATCACTCAGCAATGAAATCTATGTCATCAGGCCCTTAGCAGCACAATGAGTGGATTCAGGTATGATGATTCTAACTGAAATAAGTCACACAGAAAAAGAAACATCATAAGATATCAGTAATACACGGAACGTAAACTTGGCTACACAGGAACTGAATTACAGAACAGAACAGGGTCTCAAATTTAGAAAACCAACTTATGCTTGCTTAAGGGTAAAGGAGAGTTGGGGTGCTGCATAAAACCAGAGATTGAAATGAGCACAGATAAAGTTCCTTAAGCCAAATATGGAATAGACAAGAGCTACTCCTTGCTCAACGAAATGGACTCAACACCGCATATTAAACGCCTAAGAATGTACCTGACTAGTAAGTATCTTAAAACCTATGGATTGCTATGTCTCCGAAAGAGAATCAAGCATGTGTACAGGGGCATAAACGCAGCAGTGATAGGATTGGAGAGGTTCAGTGAGCAAATGAAGACCCTTTGAAGTCATATTGCATGGTACCCATTCCACGGGTTTCAACTACCCAGGTTTAAGGTATTCTACCTTCAGCTAAAACATGCATGTGGAAACTAGAGTATGATCAACCATGTGATCGGGAAACGTGTTCAAATATGTCTCAGTTTTCGTACCCTGGTACTCGGGTGCAACATTCCAGACGCTTTACTAACACCCTCCCGACTTGGAGAGTCAGTCCCTTTAACCTCCTGTTTGGCCCAGTTTGCAATTTCTGTGGAAGATGAACAGGAATAGCGAGAACCAATGAGAGACTAGCTGGAGGTGTCTGGACGGGCAAATTTAACTCTCATTTCCCACCAGGAAGAGGAATTAACCAAAGGCTCAGCTTGCCGTGCCGGAACCAGATTAGGGCCTAAAGCCATCCTGCGGTGTTGCGGCCAGCTCAACAGAAAGCGAGTTGAAGAAAGGAGCTCAGGGGCACTGTAATTCACAAACCTGCAGAGTTATAAATGACAGCTATCGTCCAAAAATATACTGAAGTAAGGCTGCTAAGAGGACTTGAAAGCGGGGCAGAATTGCAGGAAACCGATTTCAGGAGGTAGACTGGAATTGCATTGAAAGCATAGGAAAAGAGGCAGAACGTCCACAATGATGCACTTGGCCAAAAAGGGCGTATGCATTTTTTCCTGAATATATTCAGGAAAAAACGCATACGCCCTTTTTGGCCAACCAAGCAAGCTTGCAAAGGAAATCTGCACTACAATGAAGTCTCACTTCCCCCCGGTCAAAAGGGCCATCTGAAAAAAGTGTAAAATCCAGAAAGGCAGGACAGGCCATGGAGAACTGGGAGCCTTATTATGCTGATGGGAGGGATGTAAATTGCCAACAGACACTCGGGAGAAGTGTATGGTGTTTCCTGAAACATCTAAAAAACAAAGCAACAGAGCCTAGGGCACTTCCACTTATGGTCCTATAGATTAGGGAAATTAAAATCAAAAAGACACAGCCACCCCAAAGTTTGGGACGCCTCTGTTTACAAGAACCTCGTTTACAGTACAAGTTCAACATCGCAGAAAGTGAAAAATGGATAAAGAAGTTGTGGTATTTACTTACAAAGCAATATCACTCAGCAATGAAATCTATGTCATCAGGCCCTTAGCAGCACAATGAGTGGATTCAGGTATGATGATTCTAACTGAAATAAATCACACAGATAAAGAAACATCATAAGATATCAGTAATACACGGAATGTAAACTTGGCTACACAGGAACTGAATTACAGAACAGAACAGGGTCTCAAATTTAGAAAACCAACTTATGCTTGCTTAAGGGTAAAGGTGAGTTGGGGTGCTGCATAAAACCAGAGATTGAAATGAGCACAGATAAAGTTCCTTAAGCCAAATATGGAATAGACAAGAGCTACTCCTTGCTCAACGAAATGGACTCAACACCGCATATTAAACGCCTAAGAATGTACCTGACTAGTAAGTATCTTAAAACCTATGGATTGCTATGTCTCCGAAAGAGAATCAAGCATGTGTACAGGGGCATAAACGCAGCAGTGATAAGATTGGAGAGGTTCGGTGAGCAAATGAAGACCCTTTGAAGTCATATTGCATGGTACCCATTCCACGGGTTTCAACTACCCAGGTTTAAGGTATTCTACCTTCAGCTAAAACATGCATGTGGAAACTAGAGTATGATCAACCATGTGATCGGGAAACGTGTTCAAATATGTCTCAGTTTTCGTACCCTGGTACTCAGGTGCAACATTCCAGACGCTTTACTAACACTCTCCCGACTTGGAGAGTCAGTCCCTTTAACCTCCTGTTTGGCCCAGTTTGCAATTTCTGTGGAAGATGAACAGGAATAGCGAGAACCAATGAGAGACTAGCTGGAGGTGTCTGGACGGGCAAATTTAACTCTCATTTCCCACCAGGAAGAGGAATTAACCAAAGGCTCAGCTTGCCGTGCCGGAACCAGATTAGGGCCTGAAGCCATCCTGCGGTGTTGCGGCCAGCTCAAAAGAAAGCGAGTTGAAGAAAGGAGCTCAGGGGCACTGTAATTCACAAACCTGCAGAGTTATAAATGACAGCTATCGTCCAAAAATATACTGAAGTAAGGCTGCCAAGAGGACTTGAAAGCGGGGCAGAATTGCAGGAAACCGATTTCAGGAGGTAGACTGGAATTGCATTGAAAGCATAGGAAAAGAGGCAGAACGTCCACAATGATGCACTTGGCCAAAAAGGGCGTATGCGTTTTTTCCTGAATATATTCAGGAAAAAACGCATACGCCCTTTTTGGCCAACCAAGCAAGCTTGCAAAGGAAATCTGCACTACAATGAAGTCTCACTTCCCCCCGGTCAAAAGGGCCATCTGAAAAATGTGTAAAATCCAAAAAGGCAGGACAGGCCATGGAGAACTGGGAGCCTTGTTATGCTGATGGGCGGGATGTAAATTGCCAACAGACACTCGGGAGAAGTGTATGGTGTTTCCTGAAACAACTAAAAAACTAAGCAACAGAGCCTAGGGCACTTCCACTTATGGTCCTATAGCTTAGGGAAATTAAAATCAAAAAGACACAGCCACCCCAAAGTTTGGGACGCCTCTGTTTACAAGAACCTCGTTTACCGTACAAGTTCAATATCACAGAAAGTGAAAAATGGATACAGAACTTGTGGTACTTACGTACAATGCAGTATCACTCAGCAATGAAATCTATGTCATCAGGCCCGTAGCAGCATAATGAGTGGATTCAGGTACGATGATTCTAACTGAAATAAATCACACAGAAAAAGAAACATCATAAGAGATCAGTAATACACGGAATGTAAACTTGGCTACACAGGAACTGAATTACAGAACAGAACAGGGTCTCAAATTTAGAAAACCAACTTATGCTTGCTTAAGGGTAAAGGTGAGTTGGGGTGCTGCATAAAACCAGACATTGAAATGAGCACAGATAAAGTTCCTTAAGCCAAATATGGAATAGACAAGAGCTACTCCTTGCTCAACGACATGGACTCAACACCCCATATTAAACGCCTAAGAATGTACCTGACTAGTAAGTATCTTAAAACCTAGGGATTGCTATGTCTCCGAAAGAGAATCAAGCATGTGTACAGGGGCATAAACGCAGCAGTGATAGGATTGGAGAGGTTCGGTGAGCAAATGAAGACCCTTTGAAGTCATATTGCATGGTACCCATTCCACGGGTTTCAACTACCCAGGTTTAAGGTATTCTTCCTTCAGGTAAAACATGCATGTTGAACCTAGAGTATGATCAACCATGTGATCGGGAGACGTGTTCAAATATGTCTCAGTTTTCGTACCCTGGTACTCGGGTGCAACATTCCAGACGCTTTACTAACACCCTCCCGACTTGGAGAGTCAGCGCCTTTAACCTCCTGTTTGGCCCAGTTTGCAATTTCTGCGGAAGATGAACAGGAATAGCGAGAACCAATGAGAGACTAGCTGGAGGTGTCTGGACGGGCAAATTTAACCCTCATTTCCCACCAGGAAGAGGAATTAACCAAAGGCTCAGCGTGCCGTGCCGGAACCAGTTTAGGGCCTGAAGCCATACTGCGGTGTTGCGGCCAGCTCAAAAAAAGCGAGTTGAAGAAAGGAGCTCAGGGGCACTGTAATTCACAAACCTGCAGACTTATAAATGACAGCTATCGTCCAAAAATATACTGAAGTAAGGCTGCCAAGAGGACTTGAAAGCGGGGCAGAATTGCAGGAAACCGATTTCAGGAGGTAGACTGGAATTGCATTGAAAGCATAGGAAATGAGGCAGAACGTCCACAATGATGCACTTGGCCAAAAAGTGCGTATGCGTTTTTTCCTGAATATATTCAGGAAAAAACGCATACGCACTTTTTGGCCAACCAAGCAAGCTTGCAAAGGAAATCTGCACTACAATGAAGTCTCACTTCCCCCCGGTCAAAAGGGCCATCTGAAAAAAGTGTAAAATCCAGAAAGGCAGGACAGGCCATGGAGAACTGGGAGCCTTGTTATGCTGATGGGCGGGATGTAAATTGCCAACAGACACTCGGGAGAAGTGTATGGTGTTTCCTGAAACATCTAAAAAACAAAGCAACAGAGCCTAGGGCACTTCCACTTATGGTCCTATAGCTTAGGGAAATTAAAATCAAAAAGACACAGCCACCCCAAAGTTTGGGACGCCTCTGTTTACAAGAACCTCGTTTACAGTACAAGTTCAACATCGCAGAAAGTGAAAAATGGATAAAGAAGTTGTGGTATTTACTTACAAAGCAATATCACTCAGCAATGAAATCTATGTCATCAGGCCCTTAGCAGCACAATGAGTGGATTCAGGTATGATGATTCTAACTGAAATAAATCACACAGAAAAAGAAACATCATAAGATATCAGTAATACACGGAATGTAAACTTGGCTACACAGGAACTGAATTACAGAACAGAACAGGGTCTCAAATTTAGAAAACCAACTTATGCTTGCTTAAGGGTAAAGGTGAGTTGGGGTGCTGCATAAAACCAGAGATTGAAATGAGCACAGATAAAGTTCCTTAAGCCAAATATGGAATAGACAAGAGCTACTCCTTGCTCAACGAAATGGACTCAACACCGCATATTAAACGCCTAAGAATGTACCTGACTAGTAAGTATCTTAAAACCTATGGATTGCTATGTCTCTGAAAGAGAATCAAGCATGTGTACAGGGGCATAAACGCAGCAGTGATAGGATTGGAGAGGTTCGGTGAGCAAATGAAGACCCTTTGAAGTCATATTGCATGGTACCCATTCCACGGGTTTCAACTACCCAGGTTTAAGGTATTCTTCCTTCAGCTAAAACATGCATGTGGAACCTAGAGTATGATCAACCATGTGATCGGGAGACGTGTTCAAATATGTCTCAGTTTTCGTACCCTGGTACTCGGGTGCAACATTCCAGACGCTTTACTAACACCCTCCCGACTTGGAGAGTCAGTGCCTTTAACCTCCTGTTTGGCCCAGTTTGCAATTTCTGCGGAAGATGAACAGGAATAGCGAGAACCAATGAGAGACTAGCTGGAGGTGTCTGGACGGGCAAATTTAACCCTCATTTCCCACCAGGAAGAGGAATTAACCAAAGGCTCAGCGTGCCGTGCCGGAACCAGTTTAGGGCCTGAAGCCATACTGCGGTGTTGCGGCCAGCTCAAAAAAAGCGAGTTGAAGAAAGGAGCTCAGGGGCACTGTAATTCACAAACCTACAGAGTTATAAATGACAGCTATCGTCCAAAAATATACTGAAGTAAGGCTGCCAAGAGGACTTGAAAGCGGGGCAGAATTGCAGGAAACCGATTTCAGGAGGTAGACTGGAATTGCATTGAAAGCATAGGAAAAGAGGCAGAACATCCACAATGATGCACTTGGCCAAAAAGTGCGTATGCGTTTTTTCCTGAATATATTCAGGAAAAAACGCATACACCCTTTTTGGCCAACCAAGCAAGCTTGCAAAGGAAATCTGCACTACAATGAAGTCTCACTTCCCCCCGGTCAAAAGGACCATCTGAAAAAAGTGTAAAATCCAGAAAGGCAGGACAGGCCATGGAGAACTGGGAGCCTTGTTATGCTGATGGGCGGGATGTAAATTGCCAACAGACACTCGGGAGAAGTGTATGGTGTTTCCTGAAACATCTAAAAAACAAAGCAACAGAGCCTAGGGCACTTCCACTTATGGTCCTATAGCTTAGGGAAATTAAAATCAAAAAGACACAGCCACCCCAAAGTTTGGGACGCCTCTGTTTACAAGAACCTCGTTTACAGTACAAGTTCAACATCGCAGAAAGTGAAAAATGGATAAAGAAGTTGTGGTATTTACTTACAAAGCAATATCACTCAGCAATGAAATCTATGTCATCAGGCCCTTAGCAGCACAATGAGTGGATTCAGGTATGATGATTCTAACTGAAATAAATCACACAGAAAAAGAAACATCATAAGATATCAGTAATACACGGAATGTAAACTTGGCTACACAGGAACTGAATTACAGAACAGAACAGGGTCTCAAATTTAGAAAACCAACTTATGCTTGCTTAAGGGTAAAGGTGAGTTGGGGTGCTGCATAAAACCAGAGATTGAAATGAGCACAGATAAAGTTCCTTAAGCCAAATATGGAATAGACAAGAGCTACTCCTTGCTCAACGAAATGGACTCAACACCGCATATTAAACGCCTAAGAATGTACCTGACTAGTAAGTATCTTAAAACCTATGGATTGCTATGTCTCTGAAAGAGAATCAAGCATGTGTACAGGGGCATAAACGCAGCAGTGATAGGATTGGAGAGGTTTGGTGAGCAAATGAAGACCCTTTGAAGTCATATTGCATGGTACCCATTCCACGGGTTTCAACTACCCAGGTTTAAGGTATTCTTCCTTCAGCTAAAACATGCATGTGGAACCTAGAGTATGATCAACCATGTGATCGGGAGATGTGTTCAAATATGTCTCAGTTTTCGTACCCTGGTACTCGGGTGCAACATTCCAAACGCTTTACTAACATCCTCCCGACTTGGAGAGTCAGTCCCTTTAACCTCCTGTTTGGCCCAGTTTCCAATTTCTGCGGAAGATGAACAGGAATAGCGAGAACCAATGAGAGACTAGCTGGAGGTGTCTGGACGGGCAAATTTAACTCTCATTTCCCACGAGGAAGAGGAATTAACCAAAGACTCAGCGTGCCATGCCGGAACCAGATTAGGGCCTGAAGCCATACTGTGGTGTTGCTGCCAGCTCAAAAGAAAGCGAGTTGAAGAAAGGAGCTCAGGGGCACTGTAATTCACAAACCTGCATAGTTATAAATGACAGCTATCGTCCAAAAATATACTGAAGTAAGGCTGCCAAGAGGACTTGAAAGCGGGGCAGAATTGCAGGAAACCGATTTCAGGAGGTAGACTGGAATTGCATTGAAAGCATAGGAAAAGAGGCAGAACGTCCACAATGATGCACTTGGCCAAAAAGGGCGTATGCGTTTTTTCCTGAATATATTCAGGAAAAAACGCATACGCCCTTTTTGGCCAACCAAGCAAGCTTGCAAAGGAAATCTGCACTACAATGAAGTCTCACTTCCCCCCGGTCAAAAGGGCCATCTGAAAAAAGTGTAAAATCCAGAAAGGCAGGACAGGCCATGGAGAACTGGGAGCCTTGTTATGCTGATGGGCGGGATGTAAATTGCCAACAGACACTCGGGAGAAGTGTATGGTGTTTCCTGAAACATCTAAAAAACAAAGCAACAGAGCCTAGGGCACTTCCACTTATGGTCCTATAGCTTAGGGAAATTAAAATCAAAAAGACACAGCCACCCCAAAGTTTGGGACGCCTCTGTTTACAAGAACCTCGTTTACAGTACAAGTTCAACACCGCAGAAAGTGAAAAATGGATAAAGAAGTTGTGGTATTTACTTACAAAGCAATATCACTCAGCAATGAAATCTATGTCATCAGGCCCTTAGCAGCACAATGAGTGGATTCAGGTATGATGATTCTAACTGAAATAAGTCACACAGAAAAAGAAACATCATAAGATATCAGTAATACACGGAATGTAAACTTGGCTACACAGGAACTGTATTACAGAACAGAACAGGGTCTCAAATTTAGAAAACCAACTTATGCTTGCTTAAGGGTAAAGGTGAGTTGGGGTGCTGCATAAAACCAGAGATTGAAATGAGCACAGATAAAGTTCCTTAAGCCAAATATGGAATAGACAAGAGCTACTCCTTGCTCAACGAAATGGACTCAACACCGCATATTAAACGCCTAAGAATGTACCTGACTAGTAAGTATCTTAAAACCTATGGATTGCTATGTCTCCGAAAGAGAATCAAGCATGTGTACAGGGGCATAAACGCAGCAGTGATAAGATTGGAGAGGTTCGGTGAGCAAATGAAGACCCTTTGAAGTCATATTGCATGGTACCCATTCCACGGGTTTCAACTACCCAGGTTTAAGGTATTCTACCTTCAGCTAAAACATGCATGTGGAAACTAGAGTATGATCAACCATGTGATCGGGAAACGTGTTCAAATATGTCTTAGTTTTCGTACCCTGGTACTCAGGTGCAACATTCCAGACGCTTTACTAACACTCTCCCGACTTGGAGAGTCAGTCCCTTTAACCTCCTGTTTGGCCCAGTTTGCAATTTCTGTGGAAGATGAACAGGAATAGCGAGAACCAATGAGAGACTAGCTGGAGGTGTCTGGACGGGCAAATTTAACTCTCATTTCCCACCAGGAAGAGGAATTAACCAAAGGCTCAGCTTGCCGTGCCGGAACCAGATTAGGGCCTGAAGCCATCCTGCGGTGTTGCGGCCAGCTCAAAAGAAAGCGAGTTGAAGAAAGGAGCTCAGGGGCACTGTAATTCACAAACCTGCAGAGTTATAAATGACAGCTATCGTCCAAAAATATACTGAAGTAAGGCTGCCAAGAGGACTTGAAAGCGGGGCAGAATTGCAGGAAACCGATTTCAGGAGGTAGACTGGAATTGCATTGAAAGCATAGGAAAAGAGGCAGAACGTCCACAATGATGCACTTGGCCAAAAAGGGCGTATGCGTTTTTTCCTGAATATATTCAGGAAAAAACGCATACGCCCTTTTTGGCCAACCAAGCAAGCTTGCAAAGGAAATCTGCACTACAATGAAGTCTCACTTCCCCCCGGTCAAAAGGGCCATCTGAAAAATGTGTAAAATCCAAAAAGGCAGGACAGGCCATGGAGAACTGGGAGCCTTGTTATGCTGATGGGCGGGATGTAAATTGCCAACAGACACTCGGGAGAAGTGTATGGTGTTTCCTGAAACAACTAAAAAACTAAGCAACAGAGCCTAGGGCACTTCCACTTATGGTCCTATAGCTTAGGGAAATTAAAATCAAAAAGACACAGCCACCCCAAAGTTTGGGACGCCTCTGTTTACAAGAACCTCGTTTACCGTACAAGTTCAATATCACAGAAAGTGAAAAATGGATACAGAACTTGTGGTACTTACGTACAATGCAGTATCACTCAGCAATGAAATCTATGTCATCAGGCCCGTAGCAGCATAATGAGTGGATTCAGGTACGATGATTCTAACTGAAATAAATCACACAGAAAAAGAAACATCATAAGAGATCAGTAATACACGGAATGTAAACTTGGCTACACAGGAACTGAATTACAGAACAGAACAGGGTCTCAAATTTAGAAAACCAACTTATGCTTGCTTAAGGGTAAAGGTGAGTTGGGGTGCTGCATAAAACCAGACATTGAAATGAGCACAGATAAAGTTCCTTAAGCCAAATATGGAATAGACAAGAGCTACTCCTTGCTCAACGACATGGACTCAACACCCCATATTAAACGCCTAAGAATGTACCTGACTAGTAAGTATCTTAAAACCTAGGGATTGCTATGTCTCCGAAAGAGAATCAAGCATGTGTACAGGGGCATAAACGCAGCAGTGATAGGATTGGAGAGGTTCGGTGAGCAAATGAAGACCCTTTGAAGTCATATTGCATGGTACCCATTCCACGGGTTTCAACTACCCAGGTTTAAGGTATTCTTCCTTCAGGTAAAACATGCATGTTGAACCTAGAGTATGATCAACCATGTGATCGGGAGACGTGTTCAAATATGTCTCAGTTTTCGTACCCTGGTACTCGGGTGCAACATTCCAGACGCTTTACTAACACCCTCCCGACTTGGAGAGTCAGCGCCTTTAACCTCCTGTTTGGCCCAGTTTGCAATTTCTGCGGAAGATGAACAGGAATAGCGAGAACCAATGAGAGACTAGCTGGAGGTGTCTGGACGGGCAAATTTAACCCTCATTTCCCACCAGGAAGAGGAATTAACCAAAGGCTCAGCGTGCCGTGCCGGAACCAGTTTAGGGCCTGAAGCCATACTGCGGTGTTGCGGCCAGCTCAAAAAAAGCGAGTTGAAGAAAGGAGCTCAGGGGCACTGTAATTCACAAACCTGCAGACTTATAAATGACAGCTATCGTCCAAAAATATACTGAAGTAAGGCTGCCAAGAGGACTTGAAAGCGGGGCAGAATTGCAGGAAACCGATTTCAGGAGGTAGACTGGAATTGCATTGAAAGCATAGGAAATGAGGCAGAACGTCCACAATGATGCACTTGGCCAAAAAGTGCGTATGCGTTTTTTCCTGAATATATTCAGGAAAAAACGCATACGCACTTTTTGGCCAACCAAGCAAGCTTGCAAAGGAAATCTGCACTACAATGAAGTCTCACTTCCCCCCGGTCAAAAGGGCCATCTGAAAAAAGTGTAAAATCCAGAAAGGCAGGACAGGCCATGGAGAACTGGGAGCCTTGTTATGCTGATGGGCGGGATGTAAATTGCCAACAGACACTCGGGAGAAGTGTATGGTGTTTCCTGAAACATCTAAAAAACAAAGCAACAGAGCCTAGGGCACTTCCACTTATGGTCCTATAGCTTAGGGAAATTAAAATCAAAAAGACACAGCCACCCCAAAGTTTGGGACGCCTCTGTTTACAAGAACCTCGTTTACAGTACAAGTTCAACATCGCAGAAAGTGAAAAATGGATAAAGAAGTTGTGGTATTTACTTACAAAGCAATATCACTCAGCAATGAAATCTATGTCATCAGGCCCTTAGCAGCACAATGAGTGGATTCAGGTATGATGATTCTAACTGAAATAAATCACACAGAAAAAGAAACATCATAAGATATCAGTAATACACGGAATGTAAACTTGGCTACACAGGAACTGAATTACAGAACAGAACAGGGTCTCAAATTTAGAAAACCAACTTATGCTTGCTTAAGGGTAAAGGTGAGTTGGGGTGCTGCATAAAACCAGAGATTGAAATGAGCACAGATAAAGTTCCTTAAGCCAAATATGGAATAGACAAGAGCTACTCCTTGCTCAACGAAATGGACTCAACACCGCATATTAAACGCCTAAGAATGTACCTGACTAGTAAGTATCTTAAAACCTATGGATTGCTATGTCTCTGAAAGAGAATCAAGCATGTGTACAGGGGCATAAACGCAGCAGTGATAGGATTGGAGAGGTTCGGTGAGCAAATGAAGACCCTTTGAAGTCATATTGCATGGTACCCATTCCACGGGTTTCAACTACCCAGGTTTAAGGTATTCTTCCTTCAGCTAAAACATGCATGTGGAACCTAGAGTATGATCAACCATGTGATCGGGAGACGTGTTCAAATATGTCTCAGTTTTCGTACCCTGGTACTCGGGTGCAACATTCCAGACGCTTTACTAACACCCTCCCGACTTGGAGAGTCAGCGCCTTTAACCTCCTGTTTGGCCCAGTTTGCAATTTCTGCGGAAGATGAACAGGAATAGCGAGAACCAATGAGAGACTAGCTGGAGGTGTCTGGACGGGCAAATTTAACCCTCATTTCCCACCAGGAAGAGGAATTAACCAAAGGCTCAGCGTGCCGTGCCGGAACCAGTTTAGGGCCTGAAGCCATACTGCGGTGTTGCGGCCAGCTCAAAAAAAGCGAGTTGAAGAAAGGAGCTCAGGGGCACTGTAATTCACAAACCTACAGAGTTATAAATGACAGCTATCGTCCAAAAATATACTGAAGTAAGGCTGCCAAGAGGACTTGAAAGCGGGGCAGAATTGCAGGAAACCGATTTCAGGAGGTAGACTGGAATTGCATTGAAAGCATAGGAAAAGAGGCAGAACATCCACAATGATGCACTTGGCCAAAAAGTGCGTATGCGTTTTTTCCTGAATATATTCAGGAAAAAACGCATACACCCTTTTTGGCCAACCAAGCAAGCTTGCAAAGGAAATCTGCACTACAATGAAGTCTCACTTCCCCCCGGTCAAAAGGACCATCTGAAAAAAGTGTAAAATCCAGAAAGGCAGGACAGGCAATGGAGAACTGGGAGCCTTGTTATGCTGATGGGCGGGATGTAAATTGCCAACAGACACTCGGGAGAAGTGTATGGTGTTTCCTGAAACATCTAAAAAACAAAGCAACAGAGCCTAGGGCACTTCCACTTATGGTCCTATAGCTTAGGGAAATTAAAATCAAAAAGACACAGCCACCCCAAAGTTTGGGACGCCTCTGTTTACAAGAACCTCGTTTACAGTACAAGTTCAACATCGCAGAAAGTGAAAAATGGATAAAGAAGTTGTGGTATTTACTTACAAAGCAATATCACTCAGCAATGAAATCTATGTCATCAGGCCCTTAGCAGCACAATGAGTGGATTCAGGTATGATGATTCTAACTGAAATAAATCACACAGAAAAAGAAACATCATAAGATATCAGTAATACACGGAATGTAAACTTGGCTACACAGGAACTGAATTACAGAACAGAACAGGGTCTCAAATTTAGAAAACCAACTTATGCTTGCTTAAGGGTAAAGGTGAGTTGGGGTGCTGCATAAAACCAGAGATTGAAATGAGCACAGATAAAGTTCCTTAAGCCAAATATGGAATAGACAAGAGCTACTCCTTGCTCAACGAAATGGACTCAACACCGCATATTAAACGCCTAAGAATGTACCTGACTAGTAAGTATCTTAAAACCTATGGATTGCTATGTCTCTGAAAGAGAATCAAGCATGTGTACAGGGGCATAAACGCAGCAGTGATAGGATTGGAGAGGTTTGGTGAGCAAATGAAGACCCTTTGAAGTCATATTGCATGGTACCCATTCCACGGGTTTCAACTACCCAGGTTTAAGGTATTCTTCCTTCAGCTAAAACATGCATGTGGAACCTAGAGTATGATCAACCATGTGATCGGGAGATGTGTTCAAATATGTCTCAGTTTTCGTACCCTGGTACTCGGGTGCAACATTCCAAACGCTTTACTAACATCCTCCCGACTTGGAGAGTCAGTCCCTTTAACCTCCTGTTTGGCCCAGTTTCCAATTTCTGCGGAAGATGAACAGGAATAGCGAGAACCAATGAGAGACTAGCTGGAGGTGTCTGGACGGGCAAATTTAACTCTCATTTCCCACGAGGAAGAGGAATTAACCAAAGACTCAGCGTGCCATGCCGGAACCAGATTAGGGCCTGAAGCCATACTGTGGTGTTGCTGCCAGCTCAAAAGAAAGCGAGTTGAAGAAAGGAGCTCAGGGGCACTGTAATTCACAAACCTGCATAGTTATAAATGACAGCTATCGTCCAAAAATATACTGAAGTAAGGCTGCCAAGAGGACTTGAAAGCGGGGCAGAATTGCAGGAAACCGATTTCAGGAGGTAGACTGGAATTGCATTGAAAGCATAGGAAAAGAGGCAGAACGTCCACAATGATGCACTTGGCCAAAAAGGGCGTATGCGTTTTTTCCTGAATATATTCAGGAAAAAACGCATACGCCCTTTTTGGCCAACCAAGCAAGCTTGCAAAGGAAATCTGCACTACAATGAAGTCTCACTTCCCCCCGGTCAAAAGGGCCATCTGAAAAAAGTGTAAAATCCAGAAAGGCAGGACAGGCCATGGAGAACTGGGAGCCTTGTTATGCTGATGGGCGGGATGTAAATTGCCAACAGACACTCGGGAGAAGTGTATGGTGTTTCCTGAAACATCTAAAAAACAAAGCAACAGAGCCTAGGGCACTTCCACTTATGGTCCTATAGCTTAGGGAAATTAAAATCAAAAAGACACAGCCACCCCAAAGTTTGGGACGCCTCTGTTTACAAGAACCTCGTTTACAGTACAAGTTCAACACCGCAGAAAGTGAAAAATGGATAAAGAAGTTGTGGTATTTACTTACAAAGCAATATCACTCAGCAATGAAATCTATGTCATCAGGCCCTTAGCAGCACAATGAGTGGATTCAGGTATGATGATTCTAACTGAAATAAGTCACACAGAAAAAGAAACATCATAAGATATCAGTAATACACGGAATGTAAACTTGGCTACACAGGAACTGTATTACAGAACAGAACAGGGTCTCAAATTTAGAAAACCAACTTATGCTTGCTTAAGGGTAAAGGTGAGTTGGGGTGCTGCATAAAACCAGAGATTGAAATGAGCACAGATAAAGTTCCTTAAGCCAAATATGGAATAGACAAGAGCTACTCCTTGCTCAACGAAATGGACTCAACACCGCATATTAAACGCCTAAGAATGTACCTGACTAGTAAGTATCTTAAAACCTATGGATTGCTATGTCTCCAAAAGAGAATCAAGCATGTGTACAGGGGCATAAACGCAGCAGTGATAGGATTGGAGAGGTTCGGTGAGCAAATGAAGACCCTTTGAAGTCATATTGCATGGTACCCATTCCACGGGTTTCAACTACCCAGGTTTAAGGTATTCTTCCTTCAGGTAAAACATGCATGTTGAACCTAGAGTATGATCAACCATGTGATTGGGAGACGTGTTCAAATATGTCTCAGTTTCCGTACCCTGGTACTCGGGTGCAACATTCCAGACGCTTTACTAACACCCTCCCGACTTGGAGAGTCAGTCCCTTTAACCTCCTGTTTGGCCCAGTTTGCAATTTCTGCGGAAGATGAACAGGAATAGCGAGAACCAATGAGAGACTAGCTGGAGGTGTCTGGACGGGCAAATTTAACTCTCATTTCCCACGAGGAAGAGGAATTACCCAAAGGCTCAGCGTGCCGTGCCGGAACCAGATTAGGGCCTGAAGCCATCCTGCGGTGTTGCGGCCAGCTCAAAAGAAAGCGAGTTGAAGAAAGGAGCTCAGGGGCACTGTAATTCACAAACCTGCAGAGTTATAAATGACAGCTATCGTCCAAAAATATACTGAAGTAAGGCTGCCAAGAGGACTTGAAAGCGGGGCAGAATTGCAGGAAACCGATTTCAGGAGGTAGACTGGAATTGCATTGAAAGCATAGGAAAAGAGGCAGAACGTCCACAATGATGCACTTGGCCAAAAAGGGCGTATGCGTTTTTTCCTGAATATATTCAGGAAAAAACGCATACGCCCTTTTTGGCCAACCAAGCAAGCTTGCAAAGGAAATCTGCACTACAATGAAGTCTCACTTCCCCCCGGTCAAAAGGGCCATCTGAAAAAAGTGTAAAATCCAGAAAGGCAGGACAGGCCATGGAGAACTGGGAGCCTTGTTATGCTGATGGACGGGATGTAAATTGCCAACAGACACTCGGGAGAAGTGTATGGTGTTTCCTGAAACATCTAAAACACAAAGCAACAGAGCCTAGGGCACTTCCACTTATGGTCCTATAGCTTAGGGAAATTAAAATCAAAAAGACACAGCCACCCCAAAGTTTGGGACGCCTCTGTTTACAAGAACCTCGTTTACCGTACAAGTTCAATATCACAGAAAGTGAAAAATGGATAAAGAACTTGTGGTACTTACGTGCAATGCAGTATCACTCAGCAATGAAATCTATGTCATCAGGCCCGTAGCAGCATAATGAGTGGATTCAGGTATGATGATTCTAACTGAAATAAGTCACACAGAAAAAGAAACATCATAAGATATCACTAATACACGGAATGTAAACTTGGCTACACAGGAACTGAATTCCAAAACAGAACAGGGTCTCAAATTTAGAAAACCAACTTATGCTTGCTTAAGGGGAAAGGTGAGTTGGGGTGCTGCATAAAACCAGAGATTGAAATGAGCACAGATAAAGTTCCTTAAGCCAAATATGGAATAGACAAGAGCTACTCCTTGCTCAACGAAATGGATTCAACACCCCATATTAAACGCCTAAGAATGTACCTGACTAGTAAGTATCTTAAAACCTATGGATTGCTATGTCTCCGAAAGAGAATCAAGCGTGTGTACAGGGGCATAAACGCAGCAGTGATAGGATTGGAGAGGTTCGGTGAGCAAATGAAGACCCTTTGAAGTCATATTGCATGGTACCCATTCCACGGGTTTCAACTACCCAGGTTTAAGGTATTCTTCCTTCAGCTAAAACATGCATGTGGAACCTAGAGTATGATCAACCATGTGATCGGGAGACGTGTTCAAATATGTCTCAGTTTTCGTACCCTGGTACTCGGGTGCAACATTCCAGACGCTTTACTAACACCCTCCCGACTTGGAGAGTCAGCGCCTTTAACCTCCTGTTTGGCCCAGTTTGCAATTTCTGCGGAAGATGAACAGGAATAGCGAGAACCAATGAGAGACTAGCTGGAGGTGTCTGGACGGGCAAATTTAACTCTCATTTCCCACCAGGAAGAGGAATTAACCAAAGGCTCAGCGTGCCGTGCCGGAACCAGTTTAGGGCCTGAAGCCATACTGCGGTGTTGCGGCCAGCTCAAAAAAACGAGTTGAAGAAAGGAGCTCAGGGGCACTGTAATTCACAAACCTGCAGAGTTATAAATGACAGCTATCGTCCAAAAATATACTGAAGTAAGGCTGCCAAGAGGACTTGAAAGCGGGGCAGAATTGCAGGGAACCGATTTCAGGAGGTAGACTGGAATTGCATTGAAAGCATAGGAAAAGAGGCAGAACGTCCACAATGATGCACTTGGCCAAAAAGGGCGTATGTGTTTTTTCCTGAATATATTCAGGAAAAAACGCATACGCCCTTTTTGGCCAACCAAGCAAGCTTGCAAAGGAAATCTGCACTACAATGAAGTCTCACTTCCCCCCGGTCAAAAGGGCCATCTGAGAAAAGTGTAAAATCCAGAAAGGCAGGACAGGCCATGGAGAACTGGGAGCCTTGTTATGCTGATGGGCGGGATGTAAATTGCCAACAGCCACCCGGGAGAAGTGTATGGTGTTTCCTGAAACATCTAAAAAACAAAGCAACAGAGCCTAGGGCACTTCCACTTATGGTCCTATAGCTTAGGGAAATTAAAATCAAAAAGACACAGCCACCCCAAAGTTTGGGACGCCTCTGTTTACAAGAACCTCGTTTACAGTACAAGTACAACATCGCAGAAAGTGAAAAATGGATAAAGAAGTTGTGGTATTTACTTACAAAGCAATATCACTCAGCAATGAAATCTATGTCATCAGGCCCTTAGCAGCACAATGAGTGGATTCAGGTATGATGATTCTAACTGAAATAAGTCACACAGAAAAAGAAACATCATAAGATATCACTAATACACGGAATGTAAACTTGGCTACACAGGAACTGAATTCCAAAACAGAACAGGGTCTCAAATTTAGAAAACCAACTTATGCTTGCTTAAGGGGAAAGGTGAGTTGGGGTGCTGCATAAAACCAGAGATTGAAATGAGCACAGATAAAGTTCCTTAAGCCAAATATGGAATAGACAAGAGCTACTCCATGCTCAACGAAATGGATTCAACACCCCATATTAAACGCCTAAGAATGTACCTGACTAGTAAGTATCTTAAAACCTATGGATTGCTATGTCTCCGAAAGAGAATCAAGCGTGTGTACAGGGGCATAAACGCAGCAGTGATAGGATTGGAGAGGTTCGGTGAGCAAATGAAGACCCTTTGAAGTCATATTGCATGGTACCCATTCCACGGGTTTCAACTACCCAGGTTTAAGGTATTCTTCCTTCAGCTAAAACATGCATGTGGAACCTAGAGTATGATCAACCATGTGATCGGGAGACGTGTTCAAATATGTCTCAGTTTTCGTACCCTGGTACTCGGGTGCAACATTCCAGACGCTTTACTAACACCCTCCCGACTTGGAGAGTCAGCGCCTTTAACCTCCTGTTTGGCCCAGTTTGCAATTTCTGCGGAAGATGAACAGGAATAGCGAGAACCAATGAGAGACTAGCTGGAGGTGTCTGGACGGGCAAATTTAACCCTCATTTCCCACCAGGAAGAGGAATTAACCAAAGGCTCAGCGTGCCGTGCCGGAACCAGTTTAGGGCCTGAAGCCATACTGCGGTGTTGCGGCCAGCTGAAAAAAACGAGTTGAAGAAAGGAGCTCAGGGGCACTGTAATTCACAAACCTGCAGAGTTATAAATGACAGCTATCGTCCAAAAATATACTGAAGTAAGGCTGCCAAGAGGACTTGAAAGCAGGGCAGAATTGCAGGAAACCGATTTCAGGAGGTAGACTGGAATTGAATTGAAAGCATAGGAAAAGAGGCAGAACGTCCACAATGATGCACTTCGCCAAAAAGGGCGTATACGTTTTTTCCTGAATATATTCAGGAAAAAACGCATACGCCCTTTTTGGCCAACCAAGCAAGCTTGCAAAGGAAATCTGCACTACAATGAAGTCTCACTTCCCCTCGGTCAAAAGGGCCATCTGAAAAAAGTGTAAAATCCAGAAAGGCAGGACAGGCCATGGAGAACTGGGAGCCTTGTTATGCTGATGGGCGGGATGTAAATTGCCAACAAACACTCGGGAGAAGTGTATGGTGTTTCCTGAAACATCTAAAAAGCAAAGCAACAGAGCCTAGGGCACTTCCACTTATGGTCCTATAGCTTAGGGAAA